>NC_134876.1:38790311-38792811 GCF_041734735.1 Babylonia areolata
TGTAAATCGTTTTATTTCTTATGCCTCTCGCTATCAGTCATGCACACCTTTCTGTAGACAGCTCCACTGGCTTCACGGGTTTGACACAAGAAGATGTACATCAGCTCGCATGTGTTTAAGTTGTGTCCCAAATGTTGCTCATCCATGCGCCTCCCCGTACACTCTGGCTGATGATTCATGATGAAATAAATAAACAAACAAAATAGTAAGTAAATAGATAAATAAATGAATTGATAAATGAATAAATAAGTCATTATTTTTTTTTTAATTGTAGATTGCTTGATTGATTTATTACTTTCATGGCTTTGGACTTATTATTGTCGAAGGTGTTGGTATATTTGTTTTTCTTTTACTGATATCATTCGTTGTTATTGTAAGATTGTAATGCACCAAGGCCTTTAGCTTTGCGCTAAGTAAAACAAATTATCATCATCATAATCATTGGTGGTAGTAGCAGTAGCATTGGCAGCAGCAGCAGCATTAGTGGTAGTAGTACTGATTTTTTCCTCCACTGTTAGTTTGAACTATTTTATATTTATGGGTGCATGTGTGTGTGTTTGAGTGTGGTTTGTCATTTTTTAGGCGTGAATGGGTGATTTCCTGCGCATTGAGTCTATAGTAACTTAGAGAAATGCGCTATACACACGTCATTCGTTATTAGTAGTAGTTGTATCATTATTATTCAGACCATCAGTCATGTGCATGGGGGATCAGCTATCGAGAGAAACTTGGTATCAGTCAGTGCCAGACACAGAGTCGAAATACCAGTTTCATTACGAACCCCTCTTTTTTCGTTTTAAACCGAACAAAAGAATTGTGAAATCAAGCTGACGAAACCAACTATACATATTAATATGGTTGTGTGCGGTTATAAATACATACATACATACATACATAAATATATATATATATATATATATATATATATATATATATATATATATATATGTGTGTGTGTGTGTGTGTGTGTGTGTGTGAATTATAAAAAAGACAGAAAAATAAAATAGATATAAAGTCTTTTAGACGGCGATTGGTTTGTCATAAGTGGCCAGCCCACTTTCTGTGAAGCGAGCGTGTGCCGTCCCGCCCAAGCACAGCACTTGACGCGTGGTCCCCTCCCCAACCCCTCTGCCCATGTCACAACTCCCGAACACTCAGTCTGATCCTTTTTCTCCTAACGTCTCTTGTTGCTCGCCCAATTCTGAATCACTGGTGTGTGTCTATCTGTGCAACTACAGTCGTACGTCCGGGGATCATCCACTTGCAGAAGACAGGTGAAGTGTACAGTAAGTACACAGCCTCTTGACTGTGTGAGAGAGACACTGACACAGTTTGATATTCCGCATCACATATTTTCATGCCCTGCATTGTGCTTTGATAGCAACGCACATTTCTCAACTCAGAAAACACAACTTCATCCAACCCTCCTCCTCAAACAGGACACGGAAATGTGTAGATAAGGATTTCTGTCAACGCAAAATAAGTTTGCCTGCTCGGTGTGACAATAGTCGCCAGTCGCGGAACAAGTCGAACTATTTAAAACGAAGATCTGAGTGAAGTCCTTCATTCATCGGCTAGTTTACAGTGCTTGCTAGGCAGTGAAATGAACTAATACTTAGTGACGTTGTACAAGATAAACAACAGGATTAGCCATAACGCAAACCACGCGGTGTGATCTCGATACAGCAGTGAATACCAGCGAATGTTTCGAGCGTGCGACAACTTTGGTGTAGTGTAAAGACTTCTCTGTCCCCTAAGTTCCCCTGTTGACGATGTGAACAAGCCCTGGTTTGAAGTTACAAGCTTACGAACACTCAACGTGTCGACAGCGGGAGAAGAAAAGCTCCTGACATTGTCTATCAACACTGGCAGCCCTCAGCTCTGAGCCCAGTTCAGCTTTTCAGCAAATACTGCAGGAACATGTGAGTGAACTTGTGATAAAAAATAGGTAAAGAAATGGGTAGGTGACATCTCTCTCTCTGTCTCTGTCTGTCTGTCTGTCTGTCTCTCATTCGTTCCCCCAATATATTTTATTCCTTCCTAATCTGAGAAAGAGAGAGACCACTCTCTCTCTCTCTCTCTCTCTCTCTCTCTCTCTCTCTTTTGTGTGATATGCAACATTCAAACAGCTTAGCAAAATTTATTTACCATAGCTTAAGACTGCGAAGGGACTCAGCGTAAATGATCTCACATACAAAGCTTCATTTCGAAAACCAATTCTTAGCATGCAAAACGCCATTCGATTTATGTTGCCACTGTTTAATTGATTCGTTGATGGAAATGTATGTTAATCGATTGTGAAGATAGTTAAATTGACAAATAATCGATTGTGAAGATAGTTAAATTGACAAATGTTATTTGAATATTCTCTCTCTCTCTCTGTCTCTCTGTCTCTGTCTCTGTCTCTCTCTCTCTCTCTCTCTCTCTCTCTCTCTCTCTCCTTCCCTCTCCCTCTCTCTCTGTGACTACGTAATCGGGTCGATGGCCTCGGGTTACTTAA
>NC_134876.1:38797811-38840311 GCF_041734735.1 Babylonia areolata
AACTTGTATGTGAATTGGGGGAGGGGGGGCGTTTGGGGGGGGGGGGGGACAGCATGATCTGAGAGAGACCGACGGAGGGAGAGAAAGGAAACGAAATTTCATTTAAACAGGGTAGTGAGATAAGCAAATACACATATTTTTTTTCCACCCAGCTCCGGGGAATAAAAAGAAAAATGAAAAAAAGAGGGGTGTGCGGGTAGGGTTACATCAAAACGAACACAGCACTATAAGGTATAACAAGAAATATAATTATTGATAACAGAAAATCCACTAAAACCAGAGAGCTAGAGAAAGAGATACAGGCAAATAGAGTTCTCACAAAACTATTTTCACGAACGCGAATCCAAACTTGACATACAAAGGAATTTAAACTTTACATCACACGAATCCAAAATTTACCGAGACAGGAATCAAAACTTTACATACGCAATAATCCAAACCGTACACACACATATATGCAAACTCTTCACACACAGGAATCTGAAGTTAACACGCGAAATCAAACTTTGCACACGCAGGAATCTAAACTTTACACACAACAACAACAACAACAACTACGACAACAAAATGAACAACAACAAAAACACGCACGCTCACACGCACATACGTATGTGCACACACGCAAGCACACACACATTTTCGACAAAATCAGAATGATGTAATTATGTGTAATCTTGAACACTTTGAAATCGGTCTGGCATTAATGTAACACACACACACACACACACACACACACATGCATTAATGAGTGCGCTCGGTTAGGATAAAATCCTATTGGTCTGTGCGCCGACACAGACATCACTGTGCGCCAACACAGATATCACTGAAATAATTCTGTGCACCAACACAGATATCACTGTGAAATCATTCTGCGCCAACACAGACATCACTGTGAAATCATTCTGTGCGCCAACATAGATATCACTGTGTGCCAACACAGATGTCACTGAAATCATTCTGTGCACAAACACAAATATCACTGTGAAATCATTCTGTGTGCCAACACAGACATCACTGTGAAATCATTCTGTGCGCCAACATAGATATCACTGTGAAATCATTTTGTGCGCCAACATAGATATCACCGTGAAATCATTCTGTGCGCCAACATAGATATCACTGTGAAATCATTTTGTGTGCCAGCACAGATATCACTGTGCGTCAACATAGATATCACTGTGAAATCATTCTGTGCGCCAACATAGATATCACTGTGAAATCATTATGTGCGCCAACATAGATATCACTGTGAAATCATTCTGTGCACCAACACAGATATCACTGTGAAATCATTCTGTGCGCCAACACAGATATCACTGTGAAATCATTCTGTGCACCAACACAGATATCACTGTGAAATCATTCTGTGCGCCAACATAGATATCACTGTGAAATCATTATGTGCGCCAACATAGATATCACTGTGAAATCATTCTGTGCACCAACACAGATATCACTGTGAAATCATTCTGTGCACCAACACAGATATCACTGTGAAATCATTCTGTGCACCAACACAGATATCACTGTGAAATCATTCTGTGCACCAACACAGATATCACTGTGAAATCATTCTGTGCGCCAACATAAATATCACTGTGAAATCATTCTGTGCACCAACACAGATATCACTGTGAAATCATTTTGTGCGCCAACACAGATATCACTGTGAAATCATTCTGTGCACCAACACAGATATCACTGTGCGCCAACACAGATATCACTATGAAATCATTCTATGCTCCAACATAGATATCACTGTGCGCCAACACAGATATCACTGTGAAATCATTCTGTGCGCCAACACAGATATCACTGTGCGCCAACACAGATATCACTGTGAAATCATTCTGTGCACCAACACAGATATCACTGTGAATTCATTCTTTGCGCCAGCATAGATATCACTGTGAAATCATTCTGTGCGCTAACATACAGAGATCACTGTGAACTCATTCTGTACGCCAACATATGTATAACTGTGAAATCATTCTGTGCGCCAACATAGATATCACTGTGAAATCATTCTGTGCGCCAACATAGATATCACTGTGAAATCATTCTGTGCGCTAGCATACAGAGATCACTGTGAAATCAATCACCAGTTATTTGGGTGTGGAGCACAGAGCTTCAAAGATCGCCTTGTCGGGCAGGGGGTCGGGGAGGGGGATGGGGGGCTTTGCGGAGGTACACCAGTTCGCAAGACAATGCAAAGTGTTAGGCATCGCCGCTTGGAGGTGTCTGGCTGTGTCGCGTTTCGATCTAATGACCCAGATGGTTTATCCCGGAATGCTAATATACTGCTTTTCTCTGGGTATCAATAGCTCTTGGGCAACCCCAGACATTTATTAGCCACGTGCCGATGATAACATCTACCCTGTCAGGGTTTTTTGACTCGCTTCTGTAAACAAAGTGAGTCTATGTTTTAACCCGGTGTTCGGTTGTGTGTGTGTGTGTGTGTGTGTGTGTGTGTGTGTGTGTGTGTGTGTGTGTGTGTGTGTGTGTGTGTGTGTGGTAAACTTTAACATTGACATTTTCTCTGCAAATACGTTGTCAGTTGACACCAAATTAGGCATAAAATAAGAAAAATTCAGTTCTTTCCAGTCATCTTGTTTAAAACAATATTGCACCTCTGGGATGGGCACAAAAAATAAAAAATGAAGCCTAATTATATGCAAACTGCATTTACTGTTATATTTATATTTTTTGTATCTTCTAAACTTGGCACTTTGATCTGATATTCTGACGCAACAACAAGAGCAGTCATTATTATCATTTTTTGTTCGAACAGGAACTTCTTTTGCAAAGCATGGAAGTTTTATTTATTTTGCAAATGTTTTGGTGCAGGAAGTAAAGAAGGGAAATTATTCTGTAATTAATGCTAGGGGACTTAATTAGCTTTAAACTGATCTTTCTCATCTTAAACATTACATTTTGAAATTATACTCAATACATAAAAAGCTTGTGTGTTTTACTCTCAGTGTACAGGGCTTTCATTATGTTCATTCGCCCAAGTGGTCTTTTTCGGAAAATACTAATATCAATACAACGAGTGGACTTTACAGATCTGTTGGCTGAGCCCTGAAGGTCATGGGCAAAAATCATTTGCGTACACATATTTATACACATTCAAAGCGCGTGCTCATATTCTTCGCGAACGCGAACGACGCCATTTTGTTTCAAGTTGTTGACCTGCCCGTTCAATCCTATATTCAATGGACAATACACGAAAACATGTGAAAGTTGGAGAAGGAGACCGTTAAATATTTATTCAGAGAAAGATTTGTGAACGCCTCATCACTTACTGGATTATGCCCCAAACTGCCATAAAAATATCCACAGAATCAGTCGGAATTCACAGTTAAAAATTGTAAACCATGCGAGTTAATACTGTTGAACTGATCACGATGAAACGAAAAAATTTCCAGTCTTGACCTTTCTCAAAATGAAGTCCTTTTTCACTTCTTACGACGTTTAGAAGTACTTGTACTTGGCTCTACATGTTATTAGTTTAACAAAATACTAAATTTTCATATCAACTTTAAAACTATAAAACTAGAATGAACATAAAAGAGAAATTGAATCGACCGTGTCGTACTACATTCCCGGCGGGTGTAACTAAACTTGTACATCTATCTAGATCTAGTGAAAACGGCTAAATGTTGCAGTGTGATTGCGGCGATAGTCATTAAAAAGAATCTTTTTATTGCCCTTAAAGATTTTTTGAATGCCTAAGATACACCAGAATAATATGATTTAAACAGCATTCTCACTGCGAATACCGCAATTGATTTATCGCCCTTTAAAAAAAAGTATGTTCAAATGTTAAATTTTAGAACGTCAGTTATGTAAAATGTTCTCAGTTGTGTCAATGTATTTTTTTCTTATCTCTTTGAATACTGACACATGTCTTTTTTGTCTTTTTTTTATTTTTTTATTTTTTTAATCTTAGGTTGTGTACATGAACACATGTGAATTTCACTTTGAGATGGGCGGTCGTTTGGGTCATTTGTCAGTTTCATCGCGATCTTTTTGCGCGTGTTGGCAGTTTGTGCAGTGCAAATAAACACATTCAGGATCATGAATGTTAATTTCTATGATGAAGGCACACCTACGCACGTAAGCACGCCAACGGCCAAACACGTGCACTCGCACACACACAAACACAAAGAGAGAGGGATTGTGGGGAGTGAATTGAGGGACGGGTTTTATATCAATTTACAAATGAAGGTCCACCAGACAGTACAGCTAACAAATGGCTTAATTTGAAAGTGAATGTTTTGAAATGATCAGCTGATAACGGATAGGTCCTGGACGATAATGTTTTGAATGAAAAATAAACGTTACCATTATATTTTGAACTGGACATCATTCGTAAGATTTTGCCGTTCGCGTGGGCCTCAGTACTGAAACAAACATGCAACTATCCTGTACAGTGGCTCCATAATTATAACAACTTCTTTTAACTTCGATAAACATATCTATTCAGTGCTCGATTTCAAGCTCATGATCCGCGCATGAATGATGTCATAGAAAGCGAGAGCGAAAATAATTATCAAGTGATATCTGATTACAGCCGAGGAAGGATCTCTCTCTCTCTCTCTTTCTCTCTCTCTCTCTCTCTCTCTCTCTCTCACACACACACACACACACACACACACACACACACACACACACACACGCACACACACACACATTCACACACGTACACACAAACACAGAGGCACACACACACACACACATACACACACACACACAAACAGAGGGAGGGAGGGAGAGAGAGAGAGAGAGGAGAGAGAGAGAGAGAGAGAGAGAGAGAGAGAGAGATCCAAACTTCGCGGTGTGCTAAAGATCGTCAGCATTGGTTGCAACCCTCGCGATAAAATTAAAGCCTTCAAATAAGGGGGGGGGGGGGGGGGGTATTTTCTGGAAAGTTTCTTCAATTTGTCATCCAAATATACCTGTTTGTCAAAAATTAACTACGGTATGAATGTACCAGAGTGTTGTTAAAAATACACTGTCGCGAAAGTGTGTGATCGACAAAAATGGTATGCTGTTATTAAAGAAGTAATTTATTTCACTGAGATTAGGTTTGTAGAGCTTCATATCATATCAGTCAGCCTTCTGCTATCAAGAATGACATGCAAAAAAAAAATGTACCCGTGCGCTCCAAACGCTCTTTTGCGACCAAGCTTCACAATTTCAAAATACAGTGTCACCGCAATTTACTCCAGTGCTTTATTTGGTAAACAAAGCATCATCAATAATGATTTATGTGTCCAATCAACCCAAGTACATCGAATGGGGGGCGGGGGGGGGGGGGGGGGGTTCACTGGCATAATACCTCCTTTGTAGTTTGGTCATTTTTTCTGTCAGTAAGTACCTGTCCATAATAACGCCATTTGAGATTTAAGAATCCAGACAATGTGAAACAAAATGAAATAATAGAATAGCCGCACTAGTTCTCTTCTAAGGCAGTTGTGAACACAAAATTTGTTAATAGCACACAGTTTAGAGTTCATTGTAAAATTTGACTCTAGTCATCCCTCTCGAGTTACAGAAAGGATCACTGAGTTGTTCGTGTGCACGACCAAATTGTGCCGTCTTCCCTTTCTTGCCACCAATAATCTCTTTCTTGCACTTGTTATATCAATAGTATACTTCTGTAGTTTTTGATACCATTTTGAGGGGATTTTAAGATGCCCATTTGGGTCCCCTGGGAGTTCCCTTTCACCTGGCTTTGAGAAACTGTCCCAGAGGAACTCTCCCCAGAGCTTCCAACACCGATGTGGGCTCTGATGGCACGGTGATTACATTTCCTGGCCACCAAGGATCAATGGAGCCACCGGCACAGCTACCCGACTGAACGATGATGTCCAAAAAACCCGTTTCTCTCGTGAGTACAAAGGAAAGAACAAGTGAAGTGAAACACACACATAGCGCATTCTTCTGGGACTGTTCACATACCAAATGGCCACCAGTGCTTTCTTTGCAACTGCAAGGTCAAACTTGACCAAGGCGTTACTCCTGACCCAACCGTATTTTACATTCATTGACACCTGCAGAGCGTGTTGTGTAGTTACACCGTCTGTGACTGGATGAAGAACTGGTTGCTTACAGTCAACTGTTGACTGCTTCTGCACATCGTCTCGTTTCTTTCCAGTGAGTGACACCCAACATGTCAAGTCTGTAATGGTTTGCTCACAGAAGACGTGTATGAATAATGCATCTGGACATAGCAGCGTCATTGGCAGAAAGTTGAATGGGGGCACGAGTGGCCCTACACCATCGTTTGTAAATCATGGCTGGAGTTCTAGTGGCTGAAGGCTTGGTAGGCTTATGAAGGCTATGCATCACTGAACACCGGTGTCCGGGCCTGGTTTTCAGAGTTTCATGCCACTTCTAGGCGATTCCATGTGTTGAATGTGTTATGCCAGATCTTGATCCCGTCTCCTGTAATCAACATTGATTCGGGGGTGGGGTGTGGGGGGGTGGTGGAGAGAGAGAGAGAGAGAGAGAGAGAGAGAGAGAAGAGAGAGAGAGAGAATGCGAATACTTTATTCATTATAGACCATAGCCCCTCATGAAGGGGTGTACATAAACACGCAAGCACATCACAGCCATACCAAAATGTTGCATACATATCAACGGTCACGTCAAATGAAACTGATGTTTAAATCATATCATCAAGACAATACATTATCTGTAAATTTAAATGAATTGTACCAGAAAATTGACAAATTCCGAACATCACTCTCATGGACGATACCAGCTAACTAAATTTAAAGACACATGGATTTTAGTAATATTTTGAAGAAGTAAACATTTGCCTGATATCATTAAGAGCTGAACAACACAAGACAAAATGCAACTCATCTTCCTTGGATTCTTTACACAATGGACAAATTAAATCACTCTCATTGAATTATCTGTATCTATAATGATGTACAGTTAAATCAGATATACCGAATCGAAATCTAGTCGTTATCACTGGTTATCACTGGTCTGAATATGTTCGTGCCATTTTTGCCATCTTCAGTAAGTTAAACGTTGACGAAAAACATTAATAAATGCATTGACACCGCCAACACCCTTGTTTCCAATACATTACCAAACCATATTGAAACAATTACGTACATCAGAAACCCAATTCTTCTTTCATCTCTCTAATTCTTGTATTATTTTATAGGGTTTATGAGGTAACCGAGAATATCCCACATGTAACAATTTAAACCAATAATGAATACAATGAACATTAGAATTTATATTATATGTATTGCGTCAGGTCAGGTCATTAGATCTGCTACTGGTAACCTGTAATCCAGTACAACCTGTTCAGGGTCGGGTTGCCGGCGACTAAACCGGCACTCCCACCGCTCCCTTCCGGGACTGGTGAGGCGGGTGGCTAGACACCCTTATGGAGATCCATAAAAGGGCGTTGGCTCAGGAGAGCCACCGACGGCCATCTAGCTCCACCGTGCTGTGTGCATGCCACACTCAGTTGGCCCCCGGGGTGTGTCTACCCATGCATGCGAAGTCTGGATCCGGCAGAATCTGCGGAAGAAACCTATCGGTTCAACGGAGAGGTTACAGCAACGCACTGTGGAGTGCAGAGAGCAAGATGAGACGCCGAAAGGATATCTTGGTCATCCACTGCATCCGTGCTCATCCTCCAGTCGTCTCGACTTAGTCCTGCCACTGGAAATTGGTGGACCCGGACGAGAGAGTGAGGTCGACTTTGCGCAACTCCTCTTCACTTTAAACAAACTCATCGCGCAAGTCATCAGTCATCCAAAATGACCTTTCATCCTTCATCATTTCATCCCCCCAAGTCCTGTGGCGACAGGCGAGCGACGAAACGACAGGTGTGGGTACACTGGCAGTCGCAGCCGCAGACCTGCACGCAGGCGGCTCAGGCCATAGGGTCGTTCTTCGTCGACAGAAGCAGCGATGGAGCTCGGCAGCCGTCTGAGCGTCTGAGCAGCCCTCTTTAGGAATGCACTGCTCACCTCCCTGGCATGAGGAAGGGGCTAGAAAAGGTGCCCTAAAAATTGCCTGCTCCATATCACCCTGGCCAGCATACCGCGGCTGGCGGGGACCCTACATCAGCGGTCGAAACAAGAAAGAAAAGAAAAAAACAAGGATCGTTTCTCTCACCATTGGTGCTTGGAACATAAGGACTCTCCTGGACAGAGATAACGCGGACAGACCCCAAAGGAGAACGGCACTAGTTGCATCCGAACTCGCCAGATACAACATTGACATCGCAGCCTTGAGTGAGACTCGGCTTGCAGGCGAAGGCGAGCTCTGTGAACAGGGATCTGGTTACACCTTCTTCTGGAGTGGACGAGGAAGCGAAGAGCGACGTGAGGCTGGCGTTGGTTTTGCAGTAAAAACAGCACTTGTCAGCAAGCTAGCTGGAATCCCAAAGGGAGTCAACGATAGGCTTATGACCATGAAACTCCCACTGGCATCTGGCCAGAAGCACCTCACCATTGTCAGTGCCTACGCCCCAACCATGACCAACCCGGATGAAGTGAAGGCGAAGTTCTACGAGGACCTTCACTCTGTCATTGCTGCTATCCCTAAAGCAGATAAGCTCATCATTCTTGGGGACTTCAATGCTAGAGTTGGCTCTAACTACATATCCTGGGATGGAGTGATTGGAAAGCATGGTGTGGGCCACTGCAACCCAAATGGATTGCTTTTGCTTCAGACCTGTGCAGAGCACGAACTGCTGATAACCAACACAGTTTTCTGCCTCCCTACCCGTAACAGGACGCCATGGATGCACCCTCGCTCAAAGCATTGGCATCTCATCGATTATGTCATCGTCAGGAAAAGGGATAGGCAAGATGTACGTGTAACAAAGACCATGTGCGGCGCCGAGTGTTGGACAGACCATCGCCTTGTAGTCTCGAAGCTGAATATTCGAATCCAGCCCAAGAGACGCCCCCAAGGCCAGAAGGCTCAAAAACGGCTTAACATCGCTAAGCTGAAAAACATCATCAAACAGTCCTTTGTGGAGCTGCTGGAAGATCGTCTGGAATCCGCCTCTCTGGACAACCACAATGTGGAGTCTGACTGGAGGACCCTGCGTGAGCTGATCTATAGTACAGCTTCAGAGACCCTGGGACCCATGACCAGAAAGCACAAAGCCTGGTTTGATGAAAACTGTGATGAAATCAAGCAGCTTCTGGATGAGAAACGCCGTCTGCATCAAGCCTACCTGAGCAACCCAAAGTCCACATCAATTAAGGATGCGTACGATGCCATCCGCAGGACTGTTCAGCAAAAGTTACGCCAGATGCAGGATAAGTGGCTGAGTGACAAAGCTGATGAGATCCAGGGATATACTGACAGGCACGATATGAAGAGGTTCCATGATGCCTTAAAAGAAGTCTATGGCCCCACATCCTCAGGATCATCCCCCCTCCTCAGTGCAGATGGGAATACCTTGATCACCGAGAAGGAGAAAATTCTCGAACGCTGGGCTGAGCACTTCAACAGTGTCTTAAATCGCCCTTCCTTCATAAATGATGAAGCCATAGACCGTCTCCCACAAGTCCCCATCAACGAAGCACTGGACGATCCGCCAACACCTCTTGAGACCCAGAAAGCAATCCGTCTGCTATCCAGTGGCAAAGCACCTGGCTCAGACTCCATACCAGCAGAGGTCTACAAGGATGGAGGCACTGTGCTGACTGAGAAGCTCCATCAGCTGTACTCACTCATGTGGAAAGAAGAGACGATCCCCCAGGATTTCAAAGATGCATCTGTCATTCACTTGTACAAGCGAAAGGGGAACCGGCAAGCCTGTGATAACCATCGGGGCATTTCCTTGCTCTCCATCGCAGGCAAGATACTTGCCAGGATCCTACTAAACCGCCTCACAGCACACCTTGACCAAGGTCATTTGCCTGAGAGCCAATGTTGATTCCGGAAAGAGCGCGGAACCACCGACATGGTGTTTGCTGCAAGGCAGCTGCAAGAGAAATGTCAGGAGCAAAATACTGATCTGTTCTCCACCTATGTCGACCTCACTAAGGCCTTCGACACCGTGAGTAGAGAGGGACTGTGGAAGATCATGGCCAAGTACGGATGCCCTCGGAAATTTATTTCCTTGGTCAGCCAATTCCATGAAGGCATGCAGGCTCGAGTCCAGGACAAAGGCGAAACATCTGCTCCTTTTGCTGTCACAAATGGTGTCAAGCAAGGCTGCGTCCTGGCTCCAACGCTGTTTAGCCTCATGTTCTCTGCAATGCTTACTGATGCCTTCAGAGATGGCGATGTTGGAATCGGCCTAAAGTATCGAACAGATGGCAAGCTGTTTAACCTCAGAAGGCTTCAAGCAAAAACGAAGGTCATGACAGACATCATCAGAGACTTTTTGTTTGCTGATGATTGTGCCCTCAACGCTGGATCTGAAGCTGACATGCAACTCAGCGTCGACAAGTTTGCCACTGCCAGCAGGAACTTCGGCCTTACCATCAGCACGAGGAAAACTGAAGTTCTCCATCAGCCAGCCCCAGGGAAACCCTACGTTGAGCCCAACATCACAGTCAACGGTCAGAGACTCAGTGCGGTGGAGCGGTTCACATACCTTGGCAGCACACTGTCACGAAATGTGACCATCGACGATGAAGTGAACGTCAGGATTGCAAGAGCAAGCGCAACTTTTGGTAGACTCAATGCAAATGTCTGGAACAGAAGAGGCATTAGTCTTGAGACCAAGCTAAAGGTCTACAGAGCAGTAGTTCTCCCCACACTACTGTACGCCTGCGAAACTTGGACAGTGTACCAACGACATGCCAAGAAGCTGAACCACTTCCACACAACATGCCTCAGGAAGCTACTGAACATCAAGTGGCAAGACAGGACCCCAGACACAGAGGTGCTCGCAAAAGCCACCCTTCCCAGCATCTTCACCATCCTGATGAAGTCCCAGCTTCGCTGGGCTGGACACGTGGCGCGCATGCCAGACCATCGGCTGCCCAAAAGGCTCTTCTATGGCGAGCTGCAACAAGGGAAGAGATCACACAGAGGTCAGAATAAGCGCTTCAGAGATACTCTGAAAGTCTCTCTGAAAGCGTTTGATATCAACCCTGACTCCTGGGAGGAATCTGCAGTGGACCGTGACAAATGGCGCGCTGCTGTGCACAAAGGCGCCAAGTTGTACGAGGCCAACAGGACTGCTGCAGCTGTTCAGAAGAGGCAGGCCAGAAAGTCACGGGCAAACAAGCTCCCTGACAGTGGTATGCCTGTCTTTGTCTGCCCCAACTGTCAGCGAACATTTCGTGCGCAGATTGGACTATTCAGCCATCAGCGCATTCACAGATAGATTCATGAGCATCCTCACCCCCACCCCACCACCACCCTCCCCCCATCCCCCAGCTGGATGACAACGATGGTCATCATCGATCTCGATGGACACACCACCACCACATGTATTGCATAACTGTCATTTTTACCATATATCAGATCATTAGGTGTACAAATATTAACTCCCAGAAATTTATTTAACGCAAATATATGTACATATATACAGCAGCTATGGTTATCCCCATATTTCTGAACCATACTGTACGACAGTCTGCACTTGTGCGTCAAACATTTTCATAGATGATTTCAAAGAAATATTATTAAAGGATGACTTGTTTTTCATGATGCACAATAAACTTTTTTTTTTTTTTTGCCCTGCTAGCTAAAATTTTGCAAGTGGTAACAAAACTTAAACACACTGTTAACAATATCCCAACGTACTTGTGCACATTGACTACAGGCATTGTAATGCTATCGTATATCCGAATTTCCCTCACGCATAAATATCCACCTTTTTCGAAAAACAATAATTTTACTTTTGTTCATATTTACCTTTAATTGAAGCGTTGATGCAGCATGTTTAAAGTTATTCAGCTGTGTTTGTAAACCAGTGGCAGTTCCAAACAACAAAACAATATCGTCAGTCAAAAGAAGGATAAATAGTTCGAAAGCATAAAAAAGAAAAGCCAGTTCGTTAAAAAGCAACAATAACAACAACAACAAAAAACAACCCAAAATAAAAAAATTAAAAAAAATAAAATTTAAAACACACACACACACACACACACACACACACAACAAAACAAAACAAAAAACAACAACAAAAAATCAACAAAAAACAAACAAACAAAAAACAACCAACAACCAAACAAACAAAAACAACAACTAAACAAACAGAGAGAATGAATCAATGAATGGATGTTTTATTGCATTCAGGCCATAGGCATCATTGTATTGGGAAGCCGGAAAGGGGGCGTGCTGACAATAGCATTCCACTGGCATCTTAAAGTGGTTTTTTTTCATACTGTTACTTTACTATCACACACGTATCAATAAGTATTCTTCTTCGCTGATTAATTATCGCTTCTTGTCTGTGAGACCCCACAGGCAAAAGATGGTTTTAAAAAAGTGTTCACAAACATGTTTTGGGTTGTTGTTGTTTTCTTTTTGGGGGGTTGTTTTATGTATACACTTTCATTTCCTGTTGACGAATGTTCCAGAAAATGTTTAAATGTGTGAAAATATTTGCAACCCTGGCGTGTCTACTTTTTTGTTGAAAATATAAAAGGTGTGCAATTTTGTCCGTTTTCAAGACCTGGATACAGTTAGAATTATCGTCTGCAACACGGGAAGTGACCTATCAAAATGAGCAGATGAGCAGGAAAAACCACACTTTCACATTACGTCAGTAGAAACTGTGAAGGCTACTTCCCGCGAGCGAGAAGAGACACAGACTGACGCGGATGTTTTCCAATCTGCCTCATCATCTTGAAGCTCATTGGTCAGTCGCGAAACTTCCGACCGAGAACCGGTTTAGTTGTGAACTGCACATGCGCACATATGCAAAACAGTTACTTCGGGCGTTTCCGTCGACGTTGGAGATTAATGAAGTTACAAAACCCGGGCAATTTTTGTAAACACTCGTTTCCAGTTTTTGAAAGAGAAAAGCAAACTTCAATCATTTCTACGAGACAAACATGCCACGAAAGAAATATCACACGCTGAAAACGGCCCATTTTAGTTCTGCATCGAAAAGACAAGCTTTAAAGATGCAGAAACTGCGTGAAGCAAAGAAACGAAGGGCTGAAGAAGGTGACAAAGTGTCGGATTCTGACATCGAACACATGCCGCGTGTTTCCTTAGCTGAAACAGATGAAGTTGCTGCTGATTTTCGTGAACAGATTCCAGAGTCAGTACTCGGCATGGTTGTGAATGTGGATCCTAGGTAACAATAGGTATTCACCACCTCAATTTCTTCATCTCCATAAAACCTTTTTTCTTTCCTACCAAGATATTCCCCTTTTAAAGAAGAGAGAGAGAGAGAGAGAGAGAGAGAGAGAGAGAGAGAGAATCGACCCTTGCTGCAGAAAAGGTATGGAAATACGATCTGTCAGTGGTGTGTGTGTGTTTGGGAGGCGGGAGGTGGATGGAGCGTCACTCCTGTTTCTACACACGGCCTCGCATTTAGTTGTGACACGTTGTTGTGTCATATTACTGGACTGTCAATGTGTACATATATGTTGCATTGATTTGATGTGTGTGTGTGTGTGTGTGTGTGTGTGTGTGTGTGTGTGAAGGGTAAATCGGTTCCTCATCGGTCAGTTTCTTGAGGTTAGATGTTCACCTGCGAGAGAAAGAAGTACAGTAAAGTAAAGTACAGTGGGGAGATAGATAGATAGAGAGAGAGAGAGAGAGAGAGAGAGAGAGAGAGAGAGAGAGAGAGTGGACGGTAGTGGTATGAGGTCATTACGTAAAGTCATATAAAGCCCGTGAATGGTCATTCAGCATACCATTCAGCAGAGATTAAAAGCCCAGCAAAAGCTGTTGAAGCCAATAGAGCATGTGAATGACTCCTCTGTCAGCTGTGAATGACGCCACGTGCCGCTGCATTCATGACAACAATTTGCAGAGACATCAGACATCTGGCGCTTTCAGTGCCACTGTTCAGCCTCTGCTTTTTCTCACAATTTTACGACGCCAATCCAATTCCCAAAAGCCTTCTAATTCTCTTTCTGCGTTTATCTCCCTCACTCATTTCTCCCCCTCCTTCCGTCCCCACCTTCTTTTCTGTCTCTCTCCTTTCTTACCTGTGTAGGCGTAATTACGCTCTTATCTGTTCAACGTGTGTGTATTGCTAATTGTATTGGCGAAAACCAATATCCTCCATGCATTTTCTTCTACCTCACCACTGTGTCAGGTCTTATAGGTGTGGGACATGGAACGTTGGTTAAAAAAAATGAAAATAAAAAAGTGGGGCGGGGAGCACATTGACAAAATTTAAAACGAAAAACGTCCTACATCCTCCACACCCACATTAGCTGTACAACTGTGAACTCAAGTCATTTCTTCTTTTTTGTCTATGTAGATCTATACTAGACCCACTTTTTGTGTTGCTTGATGGAATATTTTTGAATAGAAGTATGCGTTTGAGCAAGCAGTGTAAAGAGAATGTGGAGTTCGAAATGTCTCCTGTCCAGCCCTATTCATTCCCATCAGGCTTTTCAAATAGCCGAGGAAGAATGGGGAAAGGGGGTCCCACAGGACAAAGAATCTGGCGTTTTACTTCCTTCATGTCAACAGCCAGACAGGAGTGATCAGATGGAATCTGGTCCTTTATCCTTTGTATTTTGCTGTTTATTTTTGCCTGCTCAGCTTGAACGCTTTAGTAACAAAATTAATGAGCACTTGTTATCACTTCAGTGGCAGCCACCTGATGCTGGCAGTGAACAATATACAACACAAACTCGTTATAATATTGTTCCAGGTAGATCCAGCTCATGACTGATTTTCCAAGGATGCCACAACAAAGAAGAAATCCATGAACCAGAGTTAGAGACTGTGAAGATGGATAGATATATAGATAGTAGCAGCTCTTCTTTGTACCGCTTCTTTGTTTGGTCTTCTGCATAGGGGTTCCAGACAATGTAACAATACTCCAGATGGGGTCGCACAAGTGTAGTAAGCATTGGTTTTAGTTGCTCCGTAACTCACTTTCAGTTTTCTCCGAAGAAAGTCCAGCATGGCATTAGCTTTCTTTACGATTCTGTCAATGTGGTGGTTCCCTCCTAATCTGACATGTCCACACCACGGTATTTTGAGTCAGTCGAATGCTTCAGAGTGTGTCCTATCTGGATGCAGTTAAAACTTATGGACTTTTCGCATCTTGTGCAGGCTAAAACACTACACTTTTGGGGGTGAAACTCTATGCCGCTTTTTTGGCTCCCAGGCTGTCAATATGTTGATGCCTTCCTGGAATAGCTTGCAGTCCTCCTTGGTCTTGGTCTTTTGAATTTTGATAGACAATAGTCATCAAATAGGCGAAGTTGGTCTGGTAGGTCATTACTGAAGAGCAAAAGCAGGAGATGACCTAGAATTGTCCCTTGCAGGACTCCGCTAATGACAGATGCTGGGTCGGCCTGAGATGCGTTCACCACTGCTCGCTGTGTTCGGTTCGATAGAAAGTGCGAATCCAGTCAAAGGTTGTTTCTCGTATGCCATAATGGTCGGCCTTCTGAAGAGGCGTTCATGTGGGGCTTTATCAAAGTCCTTTTAGAAACCAAGTATAATTAAGTCAGTATGAGTTCCACGGTCTAAATTAGCAGCTATCCCGTGTATTAAAGAAGCCAGCAGGGTCACACAACTTCTTCTGGCTATAAACTAATGTTGTCTGTTTGTGAGGATCTTGTGTTGCGAAAGATGTTTCATACTAGTGGTGGTTATGATGGGTTCCTGGATCTTACAGCATTGGTTCCTTTCCAGTCTTCTGGTAATCTCTGGTAGGCATCGGTCAAGGTCTTCCAGACGATGGATGTTAGGAGTTGAACAATTTCGTTTGCGCGTTCTTTTGATACTTTTGCTGGCATTTCATCAGGTCCTGTCGCTTTGTGGGGGGCGGTATTACTCAGCAGTTTTCGGACACCCTCCAGAATGGGTCTACTGATGGTGTTGGAATATTGTTAGTGTCTTCTCTGGTAAAGACAGATTCATATTATTTGTTCAAAATATTTGCCTTACATTTAGGAGTTTCCCTCGATCTCGTGGTGGGGCCACACCTACGTTATCTATGCGTAGTGACTTGATGTAATTCCAGAAGCGTTTTTGGTTGCTCCCTTGGTATTCTGATTCCTCATCTGGTGGGTCATTTGTAGTTATTGCTGAAGTCCGTCATTGGATGGCGATCGTGGCTGGCTTAAATGCTAAAATCCTCAACAGCTAGTTTTTATGCAGACTGCTAAGCCAAAGTGTCTTATGCAGCAGCGAAAACACATCAATGTTCGCCGCGCGATTGTAGAAACGATTTAAACTTGACTCCGCTATTTCATTGTAAAGAAATATATTTTTGTGATTACCAGTTTTTTTTTCTTTAAGAAATTATTTATGTTTTCAGTTCGGAGTATGGGCTATGGGCTCCAAAGCAAATATACTGACAAATCAGGAAAATTGATGTTTATGATCTCTTCCTAAGTTTCTTTAAAGTATGTTTGATGCACTGTTATGTGTCTTCAGGCTCCTGGTGTTTGCCTTAAAATCCATACCTGTGATAGACACTTTTGATTTGAAACTTTACCTCATATTAGAATAAGTTGAATTCGTTGATTCTCTGCAAGAACTTTCCCTGCTCTTCAGACTCAAAAACATCGGTGGGTTATGGAATCAGCAGGTTCCAGGTGCCTCCGTTTGTGATATCTTGAAGGCCCTGTGGTCTGTCTCCAAGTTCATTGCTGTCAGAATAAATGGACAACTGAGACACCAGCTGAACCTTAAAAGTGAATTGCACACACTTAAGTACTAAGAGGAGAGGAGGAAGGGGGTAAAGAGGGTAGACGCGCTTCCGTTTTGTTTATGGGTATGGTATTATCATTATTACTATTGTTATGAACATTTACGCATAATCTTGAAAATAAGCCTTAGGCGTTTACAGATAGAACGCATATGTAAATATCAAAAAGGAAAAAATGAACACAAGATACCAAATATCATTGAAAACTATTGACCCACCCCGCACACGCACACGCGCACGCACACACACAAGTCATTGCACACAATCGTAAATAGTACACAATCAGTATTTTTATCCAACCAAGATGTGATGCTGCTTTGAACACCCTTGCTGCATACCACTGTCAAACATATCCAGGCATCCCCGGGAGTCATGTCTCTGAGTCATCCCAGTGACATGACACTGCCTTCTCTCTGTTACTAGGCATCTTCCTCTCCCCATTCTGAGCCCAGCTTTCTGTATCATTATCATCATCATCATTATTATTATTATTATTATCATTGCTATTATCTTTATCATCATTATCATTATGAGCATTTATGCCCAATCTTCAAAGTAAGCCATAGGCGTTTACAAATAGAACACACACGTAAATATCAAAAAGGAAAAATTGAACACAAGATACGAAACATTATCAAAAATTGTTCATCGCCACATACACAAAAAATCACTCACACACAAGCACATGCGCACGCACTCGCACAAATCATAGCACACGATCATAGATAATACGCAATCAAAAATACAACCAACAAATTCTGAAACTATCAAAACTCACTCACTCACAAATAGTGATCTTAGTTCACACTGGAAAGGGATCAGCTGTTAAGAATTAATCTGGAGGGGAGAAGGTGGGTCTTCAGACTGGATTTGAAAGATTGCAGCGAAGATGAGTGACGGAGAGGCTGAGGAAGTTGATTCCAAGGAAAGGGGGCATGGTATGAAAAACTGCGTTGGCCATACGTCTTGGTTCGAACAGGGGGATCCTAAGCAGGCAGGTGTCAGAAGAAGAGCGGAGTTGGCGTGAGGGTATATAAAGATGAACGAGACCAGAAAGATACGGTGGACCGGAAGCCTCAGTGGACTTGAAACAAAGAGAGACGACTTTGTAAATAATTCTTCCCTGTACTGGGAGCCAGTGTAAAGCATGAAGGAGAGGAGAGACGTGATCAAGTTTACAGGAACGAAAGACAAGACGAGCAGCATAGTTCTGGACTATCTGAAGCCTAGCAATGAGGTAGCTGGGTGAACCAACACGTAGGGAATTATAATAATCCAGGCGGGACAGCACAAAGACACAGAGGATAGTTTTGGTTGCATCTTCAGTCAGGAGATGACGAATGGATGCAATTCTGCGAATTTCAAAGTAACACACTTTGCATATATTTGCAACATGCTGCTGATAGGAAAGAGACTGGTCGAGTATGACACCAAGATTGCGGACGGAAGAGGAAAGAGGAATGTCGGTGCCACTGAGGGAGACTGTGGAAGGAAGAGAGACTGAGTGGCAAAGTCTTTGTGGGGTGATAATCATGATTTCAGTTTTATCATTTAATTCAATTTTGTTTTCAGTCATCCATGTCTTCAGATGCAGGCCTGAGTTGAGTCAGTGAGGCAGGGAAGGAGAGACGGAGGCCCCGACAGATAGAGCTGGTTGTCATCAGAAAAGCTGTGGTGGGACAACAAATGATGACTCAGAATGATGGAAATTCGTTGTATGTGGAGAACTAATAGAATGGGCCCGAGTCATGAGGGGATTTAATAATAATAATACTAATGTACATTTATATAGCGCCCTTTCTCACTAAGAGCTCAGGGCGCTTTACATGAAAGAAAAATATTACAAGTGACAAAACATTCATGACCACTCTTTCTACCCCCCCCCCCCCCCCCCATTCTCCCTTGCCCACTCTACATACATCCAAAGGGAGCTGATATGGGTGGTGTTGGAGAAAAGGAAGCTGAGAATACTTATAGATAGGTTTTAAAAAGATGAGTCTTTAGTGATGAGCGAAAAGTAGAGATAGAAAAAAAATGCACGGATATGATGAGGAAGGTTGTTCCAGATGTGAGGAGCAGCAAAGAAGAAAGAACGTTCACCATAGGTTCTTGTATTGACACGAGGAAGTTTCAAAAGGTAACAGTCAGAGGAAGAGCGGAGATTTCTTGTGGGAGTGTAAACACTGATAAGGCCAGAAAGATAAGTAGGTCCTGCGGAGTGTAAAGCAGAATAGCAGAGACACGCAACTTTGTATTTAATTTTCTCTTCATTGCGGAGGCAATGTAGAGTGCTGAGGTGAGGAGAAATGTGATCAGTACGTGGGACTCTGAGAGTCAGACGGGCAGCATTGTTTTGAACGTTTTGAATTTGCTGAAGAATATTAACCAAAATGACCAGCGTTCCATCAGTAGAAAGACTGTCACTCACAATCACGAAAACACTTTAACTCACACTCAGACATGCATTCAACACCAGAGCTATTCCCTCAAGCACATTGAGAAATTGGTCGCGGAGAATTCAGTCTTAAACACATTGAGGTTTGTCATATTTGCCTTTAATCATGCAGACTGTTTATGTGGACATCTGTATGTGCCTTCCTCTGTATCTCTCTCTCTCTCTCTCTCTGTGCCCGCATATATGCTGTGAGCTTGTTTAGAGATCAGAGACACTGAGGTGGCTGCGGATGTTGGGGGCGTCAGAACAAAGCGCTTTGAAATAACTTGTCTAAAATCAGCGGAAGACACACTGATGTTAGCAAGAGAGGTGAAATTTACTCCAGATGAAATGATGAAATGCTATTAGCGAACAAAATATAATCATCGCTTATGTCTTGTTCAGCGTTGACTAGATCAGTTTGAAGTGTAACGAAATTATATCACTGATTTTAGTCAGCCAATTTTTTTAATTTAATTATTTGTTTATTTTTCTTTGTCTGAAAAAGTGAAAATTACATGTCACACAGCATCAGATATACACGACACTTTAGCCTTCGTGACAAAAACAATGGTATGGTATTTCATTGTGAATTCGTTCCAGTAACATTGTAGCACCTTGTCGTTTTCAGACTACCGCACTGATGATTTAGACTGGGGTGGATTGGGTGCGGGGTTCACCTGCTTTGGATTCTTGCGTGGTTCAGACAGAACTGGTTTTTGTATTAATTCTGAATAAAAGAACGGCGTGTTCGCCTTTGAATGCGCAAAGAAAAGAACCTCACTCCATCCTGGCCCCCACCGGCACAGTAAGTGGCCAGGCATTCAGAAGGGTTTTCAACAGAAACTATTCTTGTAACAGACTGCGAGGGTGAGACGCACCGTTGAACTGACAGTCAGTTCACTCATGAATGCACACTGGTACCTGTAAACGTTCTGATCCCTTTCTCTCCCCCATCCGCTCTTTCTCACTTTCGCGGTGTGTGTGTGTGTGTGTCTGTGTCTGTGTGTCTGTATGTGTCTGTGTCTGTGTGTCTGCGTCTGTCTATGTGTCTGTGTCAGTGTGTGTCTGTGTCGGTGTATGTGTCTGTGCGTGTGCATGCGTGTGTGTATGTGCAAGGAAGAGTGGAGAGTTCTTGAGAGAGTGAAAGCACAGATCAGATCAGAAAGAGATGCATGTCTAGTGGAGGGGAGAGCAGAGGAGCAGGGAACTTTGTATTTTTGGTTCTTGCTTCAACTGGGAGCCAGTGCAGATTACGGAGGTGAGGAGACATATGATCAGTGTGTAGGACTCAAACGTCAGATGGGCAGTATTAATAATTGCAGCCCTTGCAGAACGAACACCGAGAAAAGCTGCAGACAGTCGTCTACAGTTACTTCTCTCGTGCGTCTGTGAATATGCTGAGCGCACGACCAACGGGACGAAGGCAGCACGCACCCGAGCAAGGAAAATACGAATACACACCACTGACACTGTGACAAGCAGTGCGCACAGCAAGAGAGTCACTTGAGAGGCTCAGATCGACACAGCAAGTAGTATTGTTCAACACGAAGGAAGGAAAATCGAAAAGCTCTGAGAGAGGTGAACTCCCCCTGGTCGTTTGGGAGAGCAAGGAAAGAAGCGGACAATTAGTGAAAAGGAAGATCCCGTGGAGACGGCTGCAGGCTATTTTAACAAGATTATGGAAAGCGAATATAACATATATTTTTAATTCAACGGCGAAATAATTATTTGTACGAGAGTGCTAAACATTCCTGCTTAAAAAAAAATGTATTTAATTCCAGCAACAACAACAACAAAAAATCTTGTTTTACATGTGTTTTAGAAACATGTATCACCAAAAGGTGATAATGTCCAGGAAATTGTAGAGGGAAGATGTGGGAAGAGTTGCTGTGTCATACATGTATGTAAACTCGTACCACGCTCACGTCCTTCTTCTTCTTCTTCTGCATTCACTCGTATGCACACGAGTGGGCTTTTACGTGTATGACCGCTTTTACCCCGCCATGTAGGCAGCCATACTCCGTTTTCGGGGGTGTGCATGCTGGGTATGTTCTTGTTTCCATAACCCACCGAACGCTGACATGGATTACAGGATCTTTAACGTGCGTATTTCATCTTCTGCTTGCATATACACACGAAGGGGGTTCAGGCACTAGCAGGTCTGCACATATGTTGACCTGGGAGATCGTAAAAATCTCCACCCTTTACCCACCAGGTGCCGTCACCGTGATTCGAAACCGGGACCCTCAGATTGACAGTCCAACGCTTTAACCACTCGGCTATTGCGCTCACGTCCAACTCTCCATTTATTTTTTTTCTCGTTTTATTCAACGCCAAACAAAAAACAACAACTGAATAACAAAGAAAAGAAACAAATCAAGCAAGATTAATAGCAATGAAACAAAGGAGTTATTACCATGTCAACATGATCTTGATTAATCCATAATTATCAATCAAAAGGGTTTATACTATGTCCGTATGATCATGGCAAAACAATAGAAAAACGAGAACACCATCTACCTTGTCTACGTGATGCATATAGTAAAATCGACACTTCATCCAGATATTTGCGAACACACTTCAGCGACGTTCTGCTTTGATGTTATGTATAATGTGATCTGTGGGGGTGTTGGAAGTGTATGTTACACGTGTTGGTCAGTCAATCAATTAATCTAAATCAAGTATCAGTATCAGTATCAGTAGCTCAAGGAGGCGTCACTGCGTTCGGACAAATCCATATACGCTACACCACATCTGCCAAGCAGATGCCTGACCAGCAGCGTAACCCAACGCGACTGAATCTAAATCAAGTGCTTTGTACAACTGAATCAAGTGTGCATGAGGGTTTTGCAGATCATTGTTTAAATCACTGAGTAGAATAGTTTCTTCATTTTACAAGCATGGCAGCATCCATGATTGTATGACACGACTTGTAAGTTTATTCTTTCTGTTGGGTTCCTGTCGATAAATCCAATAAGTTTGCTATGTTTTGTGTTTATTTCTTCCTACAGTGATTCAACGTGAAACTATTCCATGGTTACCCATTTCTCTAATGTGAAACACTGAATTTAATGCAGTAATAGACTGTGTCCATTCAAGCCGTAGTGTGTTGTACTTCACAGCATAGTTAACTCAAAATCTAATATGCAATCAGAGAGATTTGATTCGGTGAAACAAAAAAGATAAAACATATATTTCCCTAAGGGAGTTTAGTTCGGTCACAAAATCACGCTGTTTTTCTGAGATTGAATCAATAACGATACTGTAACTTTTCTCTGACGAAGGTTGGTCGAGTACGCACGTTAGACGACCATTTTCTGGAGGATTTGGGGATGAAACAGAATGTAGGTTGACAACATTTGCGATAGCGTCTCTTGTAAAATGATGGACGGCTGCATGGAATGATTCATTTTCGTTAAGTCTCTGCAAGGCCGTTGTCTGGACAGTTTCAGTTTCAGTAGCTCAAGGAGGCGTCACTGCGTTCGGACAAAACCATATACGCTACACCACATCTGCCAAGCAGATGCCTGACCAGCAGCGTAACCCAACGCGCTTAGTCAGGCCTTGAGAAAAAAACAAAAAACACAAAAAAACACACAAAAAAACGGGGAATAAATAATAGATAAGCTTGCATAAATAAATAAATAAATAATAATTATAATATAGAAAAAGGTAGTAGTAATAATATTAGTAATACTAATAAAATGATAATAATAAAACATAAATAAATAAGACAACAATGGTGATAAATAAGCGAATAAATGTAAAATATGAAGACACACATTCACACATACACCCACACATGCATAACAGAAATGCACCAAACATGCAGTTTCACATATATGAAAGCACAGTCAAATACATATAAACGTACATGAGCTCCAACACACACACACACACACACACACACACACGCATTACCGTGCACCTCCTCTACCCCCCTCCTCCACACACTCATTTCTAGTCTAAGTATCGCCGCTTCCACGGCACACACACACACACACACACACACACACACAAACACACACTCACAGAGATGAACACTTACTTGTACAAGCACATATGAAAGCACAGTCAAATACATATAAACGTACATGAGCTCCAACACACACACACACACACACACACACACACACACACACATTACCTTGCACCTGCTCTACCCCCTCCTCCACACACTCATTTCTAGTCTACGTATCGCAGCTTCCACGGCACACACACACACACACAAACACACACTCACAGAGATGAACACTTACTTGTACAAGCACACACACATACGCCCATATCTCCCACCCCCAACCCCACACACGTACATACAAAGATATATATATATATATATATATATATATATATATATATATATATACGTTCCAATATCCTGTTGCTCCCACAGTGTAGGCATGCATACACTCACATACCTCATCCTCTACCCCACCTCCCCCCGCACTCCCACCTCCCCTCACACACACACACACACACACGTACACATATCTCTCCTGACACTTGTGTACACTTTCACTCTCGCGCATTCACAAACGCACTCAAAAGCACAGACCCACACATACACACAAACACACACAGCCGCCACTGACTGGCCGCAAGAGGGATGGGAAAAGATCTCTGATGCCAAGAACGTGGCGTCTAGTGTGTTGCTCGGTCTATTGTATTTGGAAAGGCCCACTCTGTTCCGTTGTGTCTGGACAGTGTGGTGGAACAACAGGAGATGGGTTAACAACATTCTGCTCTGTACCCACATTGCTCCTCCTGGCTACCACTGCTTCTCCTTTCCTCGCTCTACCCGTGGTTGCGACATTGCTCCCTCGCTCCCTTCCTGGCTAGGAGGGGGTCTCAACAGGTGCAGCTGACACTGGAAGCACGCATGGTCAGAGGGCAAGATGTGGCTAACGGTCAAGGACTTGAGTATGGTCTGGTCAGCCCTGTGCACAACTCAGTCCATTGCACCTGTTGAGACCCCCTCCTAGCCAGGTCTACGTGCAGGCGAGGAATCTAGCTGGCGTCGACTTGACCGCCTTTGACAAGGACCTCCAGGCCAGTCTGTCGGCCTGTCCCCCTGTTTCTGCCGATGACCTCAACCAGCTGCTGGCTGACCTGCTGGACCAGTACGCCCCTGCCACCAGACGCAGGGTCTCCCAGCGTCCGCCATCACCGTGGGTCTCCGACGCTGGCCCCGAGTTGCTGGAAGCAAAGCGAGAGCGTCGCAGAGCCGAGAGACAGTGGCTGAGAACGAGGCTTCACCATGAATAGATATTTCAGTCTGCTAACAAAGCCGTGAACAATTTAGTACACGCTGCTAAAACTGCATACTATTATGCCAAAATTACTGCAAGTGCCACCTCCAAAATGTTATATACCATCACCAACAAACTCCTTGGCAAATCCGACCCCTCTCCCCTTCCCACCAATATCCCACCCTCCCAACTTCCACAAGCACTTTCAGATTCACCAGTAAGATCCTGGACCTCCGTCAGACTCTTGACTCATTCTGTCGCCTCCTCAGTCTTTCTTGACCCACCTTTCTTTGGCATCCCCCCCCCTCCTCACCTCCTTCCAGCCTGTCTCTGTTGACACTGTCAAGAGAATTATCAGTCAAGCATTAAAACGGATCGTTGGCCCAGAGGTATCGCGTCCGCATAGGAAGCAAGAATCTGAGCGCACTGGTTCCAATCACACCGGCAGTCGCTAGTATTTTCTCCCCCTACACTAGACCTTGAGTGGTGGTCTGGACGCTAGTCATTCGGATGAGACGATAAACCAAGGTCCCATGTGCAGCATGCATTTAGAGCACGTAAAAGAACCCACGACAACAAAAGGGTTGTCCCTGGCAAAATTCTGTAAAAAAATCCACTTCGAACAAACAAATAAAATTGCAGGCAGAAAAAAAATACAAAAAAGGGTGGCGCTGTCAGTGTAGCGACGCGCTCTCCCTGGGGAGAGCACCTCCAATTTCACACAGAGAAATCTGTTGTGACAAAAACAGTAATACAAATACAAATACAAAACATGTGAACTAGACCCTCTTCCAGCTTCCTTCCTCAACCACTGCCTTGACACACTTCTTCCACACATCACGGCTGTTATTAACAACTCTCTTCTGTCTGGCTCCTTTCCCATTGTATTTAAGTCTGCTGTCTTACGCCCACTGCTCAAAAAGCCCAGTCTCGATCCGAACTCACTAAAGAATTACAGACCCGTTTCTAATCTTCCCCTTTTCTCGAAAGTCACTGAGAAAGTTGTACTTGCTCAACTTCTCGACCACCTCAGCACCAATACCTTAATTTACCCATTTAAGTCATGCACTGAGACAGCCCTTCTCAAAATTGCGACCGATTTAATAACTTCTCTTGACAACAACGAAACATCATTTATCTCCCTACCTGATCTTTCAGCCGCCTTTGATAATGTTGATCATCAGATTCTCCTCAACCGTCTGAATCGCACTTTTGGAATATGCGATCTTGATTTCCCATGGTTCTGCTCTTATCTGGTCCAATGTTGTTTCTGTTTGCGGTCTTTCATCCTCCCCGTCCGACGTACAGTTTGGTGTGCCACAAGGCTCCGTGCTTGGGCCCATTCTGTTTGTTCTCTATACACAGCCAATTTCCACCACTGTGAATCATCATTCGTTGTCTCTCCATACCTTTTCCGATGATGACCAGCTGTATCTGTCACGATCTCCGTCTCTCCTTCCCTATCTCATTGACTCAGGCCTGCATCTTCGATCTGAAGACACGGATGATTGAAAACAAGCTCAAATTAAATTAGGATAAAACTGAAATCATGATTATTACCCCACAAATACTTTGCCACTCAGTCTCTCTTCCTTACTCAGTCTCCTTCACTGGTACTGACATTCCTCTTTCCTCTTCCGTCCGTAATCTTGGTGTCATACTCGAGGTCTCTTTCCTATCTTACTCTGTGTCTTTGTGTTGTCCCGCCTGGATTAATGTTATTCCCTGCTTGTAGGTTCACCTCATTGCTAGGCTTCAGAAAGTCCAGAACCATGCTGCTCGTCTTGTCTTTCGTTCCTCTAATATCGACCATGTCTCTCCTCTCCTTCATGCATTTCACTGGCTCCCAGGAAATAATTATTTACAAAGTCATCTCTCTTTGTTTCAAGTCCATTGAGGCTTCTGGTCCACAGTATCTTTCTGTTCTCATTCATCCTTACATATCCTCGCGCCAACTCCGCCCTTCTTCTGACACCTGCCTGCTTAGGATCCCCCTGTTCGAACCAAGACGTATGGCCAACGCAGTTTTTCATACCATGCCCCCTTTCCTTGGAATCAACTTCCTCGGCCTCTCCGTCACTCATCTTCGCTGCAATCTTTCAAATCCAGTCTGAAGACCCACCTTTACCCCTCCTGAATAATTCTCAGCAGCTCATCCCTCTCCAGTGTGAACTAAAATGACCATTAGTGAATGAGTGAGTTTGGAAAGTTTCAGAATTTGTTGGTTGTCTTTTTGATTGCGTATTATCTATGATTGTGTGCTATGACCTGTGCGAGTGCGTGCGCGAGTGCTTGTGTGTGTTGTGGTTTTGTGTGTGTGTGTGTGTGTGTGTGTGGGCGGGGGGGGGGGGGGGGGGGGGGGGGGGGCGAGTAGGGTGGGAGGGGAGTGAACAATTTTTAATAATGTTTCGTATCTTGTGTTCAGTTTTTCTTTTTGAATATTTGCGTGTGTGTGTTTCGTATCTTGTGTTCAGTTTTTCTTTTTTGATATTTGCGTGTGTGTTCTATTTGTAAACGCCTATGGCTTATTTTGAAGATTAGGCATAAATGCTCATAATGATAATAATGATAATAATAATAGCAATGATGATAGTGATAATAATAATAATAATAATGATGATAATGATACAGAAAGCTGGGCTCAGAATGGGGAGAGGAAGATGTCTAGCAACAGAGGGAAGGCAGTGTCATTTCACTGGGATGACTCAAGAGACATGACTCCCGGGAATGCCTGGATATGTTTGACAGTGGTATGCAGCAAGGGTGTTCAAAGCAGCATCACATCTTGGCTGGATGAAAATATTTTTACGAATTTTTTATAATGTATTGCATTCACCAGTGTTCCATTTTTAGCAGCCTGTGCCTTGATTCAGTAATGTGCCACATGAATGTACTTCAAATAGACATGATTTACATAACATCTGAATTAGGAGCAAGGTGACAGAATGGTTAAGACGTTTATCTGCCAATACAGTTTCCGTGATGGTCTGGGTTCAAATCCCGCTCTCACCCTTTCTCCCAAGTTTGACTGGAAAATCAGTTTGACTGGAAAATCAAACTGAGCATCTGGCCATTTGGATGAGGCGATAAACCGAGGTTCTTTCTGCAGCACAACAGTGTAAACTATGTAAAAGAAATCCACTCAGACATTTACACAAATATATATGCATCCACTTATGGCCTGACAAACGCGTTTGGTTATGTTGCTGTCAGGCATCTGCCTAGCAGATGTGGTGTGGCGTATATGGATTTGTCCGAACGCAGTGACGCCTCCTTGCGAAAAACTGAAAACTTTAAAAAGACTTAATGTGTTATTTTTTGAAAGAGAAAAAAAGGAAGAGAGAGAGAGAGAGAGAGAGAGAGAGAGAGAGAGAGAGAGAGAGAATAAATGAAAGTATGTGTATTGCAGACATCGTTCATTTCCTGGAGAAAAAGGATAAAGAGAGTCGAAGATGCTTGTTTTCTCCAGCCACCGTCTGCTCTGCTTTCTGCCCTTCATCGTCAGCGTGAGTGCCGGTAAGTGCTCTCTCTCTCTCTCTCTCTCTCTCTCTCTCTCTCTCTCTCTCTGTTTGTCTGTCTGTTTCTCATTGAAATGACATAAAAGGTAAATTGCACAAATGTATTAAAAACATGTATGATAATACTAAATCAATGGTTAGATATGGTGCAAGATTAACACAATACTAGAATAGAATAGAATAGAATATGTCTATTACCAAGTGTACCGGGGTCACAAGGAATATTGAGGGAGATAGTACATAACAAGATACGAATATAAATCGAAAATCATACACAAACACAGATACAGTAGAAATTAGGATACATACAAGTGCATATCAATATAAAAACTTGTGCATACTCACACATGCACGCACTGTACACACACTTACACACACACACACACACACACACACACACACACACACATGCACGCACGCGCGCGCGCGCACACACACACACACACACACACACACACACACACGTTTGAACAGAAGCTACATATTACATGTGGATGGGGCTGATGACTAGATCTTCAGGTAGATGGTTGTTGGTTGCACAATTCTATTCATCACACTGGATTTGTTCGAGAGACAGGGCATTGACTGCTTTAGGGGGAAAGCTATTGGCGAAGCAATTGGTTTTCGTCCTTATACTTCTGTACCGTCGACCAGAGGGGAGCATCTCGAAAATCCCAAAAGCTGGATGTGATTCGTCCTGGCTGATTGATTTTGCTTTTTTGAGTAGCCGCTTATAATATATGTCTTCTAGAGAAGGTAGATCAGCCCCGGTAATTTTGGCGGCAGTTTTTACGATTCTGTTAATGGCTGCAACTTCTGCCTTGGAAATGTTTCCATACCAAACAGTAACAGCGAAGGTTAGCATACTTTCAGTGACTACTCGGTAGAAATCAACCATGATTTCTTTTTTAATTCTGAACTTTTTGAGGCGCCGAAGAAAGTACAGGCGATGTTGTGCTTTCTTAACATTTTTTTTTCCGTATTTTTCTCCCATTTCAAATCGTTAGAAATGATCAAGCTGTACTTTTCTCACTGAAACTGTTTTCCATCTGCATTTGCTTGCTGGTTTTTTTGTTGTTGTTTTTTTTTGTTTTTTTTTTGTTGTTGTTGGTTTTTTGACTCACTTGTGTAAACAAAGTGAGTCTATGTTTTAACCCGGTGTTCGGTTGTCTGTGTGTGTGTGTGTGTGTGTGTGTGTGTGTGTGTGTGTGTGTGTGTGTGTGTGTGGTAAACTTTAACATTGACATTTTCTCGGCAACTACTTTGTCAGTTGACACCAAATTTGGCATAAAAATAGGAAAAATTCAGTTCTTTCCAGTCATCTTGTTTAGAACAATATTGCGCCTCTGGGATGGGCACAAAAAAAATAAAGAATGAAGCCTAATTATATGCAAACTGCATTTACTGTTATATTTATATTTTTTGTATTCTCTAAACTTGGCACTTTGATATGATATTCTGACCCAACAGCTAGAGCAGTCATTATTATCATTTTTTGTTCAAACAGGAACTTCTTTTGCTAAGCATGGAAGTTTTATTTATTTTGCAAATGTTTTGGTGCAGATAGTAAAAAAGGGAAATTACTCTGTAATGCTAGGGGAGTTGATTTGCTTTAAACTGATCTTTCTCATCTTAAACATTACATTTTGAAACAAGAGAGGCAAGGCCTTCAAGACTCACTTGTGATGCACTTTAAAAAAAAAATCCAAGCTTTTTATGTATTGAGTATAATTTCAAAATGTGATGTTTAAGATGAGAAAGATCAGTTTAAAGCAAACTAAGTTCCCCAGCAGAGTAATTTCCCTTGTTTTACTGGCTGCACCAAAACGTTTGCAATAAACAAAACTTCTATGCTTAGCAAAAGAAGTGCCTGTTTGAACAAAAAATGATGACAATGACAGATCTTTTGTTGGGTCGAATATCAGATCAAAGTGCCAAGTTTAGAGAATACAAAAAATATAAATATAACAGTAAATGCATTATACTCAATACATAAAAAGCTTGGATTTTTTTAAAAAGTGTATCACAAGTGAGTCTTGAAGGCTTTGCCTCTCTTGTTTGTTTTGTTTTGTGTGTGTGTGTGTGTGTGTGTGTTGTTGTTGTTTTTACTGGATGTGCCCTTTCTGTTGAGTTCTATGCATTTTCGTGATGCCTGGTTCCTTGGTGTTTATGGGGTTTTTTGTGTTTTTTCTATTTATTTATTTTTGACAATGGTGAATGTGATGTGCTCAGTTTGGCTGGGTTTAGCGCCTGTGTAATTTGGGACTGTGATGGTGTCTGTGTTGACTTACATATTTTTATGTCACTTAGTCTTACATATGTATATTTTAGCCAGTGTTATGTGAGACTGTGCTGACTTTGTACACATTTTTACGTCAGTTAGTCTTAGATTTGTATATTTTGCTGTAAAGCACAGTGATCCCAATCTGAGATGGGGGTACTGCGCTATATAAGTCTGCATTTATTATTATTATTATTATTGTTATTGGAGCTGGAGTAAGACAAGGAGATCAGTGGAGTCTAGTGTCTTTTTCTGTCTTTGTGAATGAGTTGGCATTTGAGGTAACGGAGGCATGGGCTGATGATGTAGCTTTGTTTACAGAAACCGTCATCGAATTGCGCACACAACAGTTTACATAGGGCAGCAGCATCACTTAAATTAAACGTTAGTGTGTCCAAAATTGATATAATCATACATCGAAAGGATGGCTTTTTACGACGAGGGAAAGGTGGATTCATATGGTATTGTTGTGCCTGTGGTGAATGTTTTTTAAATATTTCGGTTCTTTTTCTTCTTTTTTTGTGCTCATCGTAGTTGTGTTTTTGCCTGTAAAGATCTTGCTAGATTTTGTGTTAAGGAAACGTTACATGCTCTTAATTATAATCCATCATATGTTGTTGTTGGTTTTGTTGTTGTTGTTGTTTGTTTGTTTTTCAAACTGATTTATTCATTAGTACAACCAATTGTTCAAATGGTATGATTCATGATTTATGAGGTTTGGACAAAGCTATTCTTCATTGTGAATATGTTCATTTACTTGCAATTAAAATGCCTGTGGGAGCAGAGTCGAACACCAGATGATTTAGTACACGGTGAAACGTATCGATATTCAATGCATGCTAACTCTGCAATCAGTTAGTTTCGCAACTGGTTAAGAATATTGTAAATGGAAGATTTTACACTGACGTATAAAGCTTAACAAATGTTATATGCAATGGATAATGCGGGTAAAAATAACTGGACTTCACATAATATACGCCTGTGTTTTTTTAATGTGGTTTTGGGCATGAGTGGCAAAATCAAGGTGTAGGTTGTGAAGGTTTTCGACGTCTAATAAATTGCATATAGCAGGAATGGATGTTGCATATTTCTACCAGTGAAAGATTGATTTGCATATACAATTTTGTGTCTTGCATATTGTTGAAACAACATTTGAATCTGGTTTTGTATAAGAAATAAAATATGCCGTATTCGTCCGTTGGTCCGTTCGTCCGTTCTTTGATTCTGGAAATATATATATAGAGAGAGGAAATGTTCTCACTCAGAATCAAAAGTTAAACTGGTAAAAACCAGTAAGTCAACTTATTCTGGGTTGTAACATTTCTTCTGTCACAGCAAGGTTTAGACAAGGTAATCAACTCGGACTGATAGGTCATGTATGTAAAAGTTCGAAAAAAGATGAACATTTGTTTCTGTATTACAACAGAGTTTAGACTGGGTATTTCTAATTTGGCTGTACATCGGTTCAAATACTGAAAGGCGAGAGACTGGCCGTTTCGTCCTTTGTGTAAATGTTTGAAAGATGATAAAGTGCGATTTGTTTTTAATTGTGAAGCAATGAAAGAAACCACAGAGCATTTATTCAACCTAGATATTATCGTTCACATTTCTCTTCACATTGATTTTACTGTAAACTTGTACTGACCTAAATGTTGCGCCAAATCTGTCGCTGTATCTTTTCAAAAATTTCAGATATACTATTGGGACATTGCTATTTCTTAGTGTTTCTAAAATATACAATCTGACCCCAATGTTCAGTTCTCAAAATTGGGATGGCGGGGGTGGGGGGTCGGGTTGGGGAGGGTGGGGGCGAGATCGGGGGTGGGAGTGGTAAAAGGGTGATTCTGGCCCTAAACCCGTCCCCCCGCCCCCCTTCTACATTTTTCTCATCCTTTAATCAGAAAAGAGGAGGGAAGAAATTCTGACCCATATACACACCTCTCCCGGTATCAAATTCACATAAGAGAGGGGGGGGGGCAATTATTCTGGCCCTGTACCCGTTTAGAAGCCCCCCCCCCCCCTCCATTCGTCTCATACTGTGATCAGTAAAGAGGAGAGTAGAAATAACTCCCCCCTCCCCCGCCCCCTTTCCCCCTCATTTCTTCTATTAATAAGATTAGATAATTTCTCATAAGGGAGGGGGGGAGGTTATTGATTCTGGCCCTATGCACGTATTAGCCTCCCACTCCCACCCCCAAAGATAGAGAAGAGAAGCTGAGAAATTCTGGCCTTACGACCACATACACTGTCCTCCCAGTGTTAAGTTCACTTAAGGTGGGGAGAGGGGGAGTGTGGGGTCGTGAGTAATTCTAGCCCTGTGTCCGTTTAGACCCCCCTCCAAGTTGCCATAAGGAGGAAGGGGGTGTGATTCTGGCCCTATGTCCGTTTGGACAACACCTCACACGCCACCAACCTCATTCTATTACCAAGATCAGAGTAGAGAAGCAAAGTATTTCTGGCCTTGATACTGCATACACTCTTTTCCCAATGTTAAGTTTACATAAAGGAAATAAAGGACGGGGGTGGGGTGGGGGGTAGGGAGGCGGGTGGTGATTCTGACACTAATGCCCGTTTAGACCATGTCAGCGTTTGGTGGGTTATGGAAACAAGGACATACCCAGCCAGCACACCCCCGAAAACGGAGTATGGCTGCCTACATGGCGGGATAAATAAACAAAACGGTCATACACGTAAAATGTTAATGTCTGTCTGAGTGTGTATGTGTGTGTGCCTGAAATATGATTGAATAACACAGGAAACGAATGATGAGCGCCCAATGCCAGCCGTCAGTCGGGTCTACCCAGGTAGGCAGCCTGTTGTGCAAATGACCCCGAGTTTGTAAAGTGCTTACATCTTGGTCTCCAACCAAGGATAAGTGTTATATAAGTATCCATATTATTCATTCATTCATAGACCCCACCCCCAGCCTCCTTCTTCTATTACCAAGATTAGAGAAGAGAAGTGAATCAATTCTGGACTTATGACCATTTTTTCTACAGGATTAACTTACTGAATGTCAACATAGACATCAAGTGCACTTGTGTTCTCCGAAACTGGTTGATACCCATTGTACATTCAAACCTTTACAAAATGTATTAGTTACTGGCTCAGGTCAAGAATCAGCCCCCACCCCCTCGCAGTTTCGGTTGCAATGTGTTTGAAATGGTATACATTGTCGTTCGGGACAATGTGACAACTTTGAGGGGGGGTGGTGGGGGGAGGATGATTCTTGACCATAGAGGGGGACAGTCTGAATTTACTTCCGGGGGGATGCGTTTAGGCACGTGCCCATAATCACCCACCGGAGAGTGATTTTGGGAGGGGAGTGGTTAAGGATCATTACACCGGCACTACAGGCCACAGCCACAGTGTCACAGCTTGCTGGGTTTGCTGCTTGCTGACAAAACAACAAAACAGACTCTACTGTCAGGACGACGGGAAAGGACGTCCGAGGCCGCTAGATGAATGATCGAACTGAAAGGCTTGGAATTGCCGATAATACATTTTCAAATGACAAATCCGACACTATCATACCAGAAACCGTTAAATGAGTAAAAATGATTCCATTTGACGACAAACGAAAATTACTTGTAAATATGTTATAATATGTTATTTCGTGATCGGAAATACACTTCACAATGATGTTGAGTTCAATTTTTCTCTGTACATTAGACTTGTCAAAATTAATAGTCTGTTATTCTAGCGGAAGTCTCTGTTTCAGCACAAAATGGTTTGTTCCGCGATTCTGCTATGTTTTCTTCAGCAGATCATATCCGTAACATATTCAGTGATAAAGGAATATTAACCATTATAGCTTCTGTCACATTCATGCACATTTCCTTACTATTTTGTATGTGCATTCATTTGCGAATAATCCAGAAGTGATAGGGTCCAACAAAATATAACGCTATTACCTTGTGTAGATGAGGCAAAATGCATTGGATGATAGATATACGTCAGTACTTCTCTTATCTTCATGTAGGAAGATATTATCAAAGTCTAATTTGAAATAAACACACACACACACACACACACACACACGCGCACGCACACACACACACACACACACACACACACACACACACACGTGCGCGCGCGCACACACACACACACACACACACACACGTGCGCGCGCGCACACATCTGAAAAAAGTGATCGGAGAATTAAACAGATAATTCAAATCTGCGAAAATGACAATTTTTTTCTGCCGTGAATGAAAACAAAAATCAAACAAACAAACAAATGCTGGAATCCAAGAGGTCTCTCAACCTTGCAGTCATGCTTTGAACTATGTATGTTTATGTGTTTGAAGTACGTTTAAAAAATATGCGATTGAACAGAAGCGGATAGTACAGGGCCTTATTATTTTCAAATGTGTGTGAAAAATATCAAAATTGGCTGTACTGATTTACCGTTTATGGATTGTAGAGAAGAGTAAACGAAGTGCCACATGTTTTGAATTTTATTCTGAGGCTCTGAAAATATCAGATGCACATTTTCCAACAGCAGTCAGTGAAACAATGCTTTTGGTGTGATTGAATATTGGATTTTGAATGGAGTTCCTTTCTAATTACATTTTGGGATTGCCGAGCTTCTTCCGACATACATTGCTGATGCAAGTTTCATTTGCACTTCAAAGGACATTTGCACTTCAAAGGACGGTATTCCTGTATATGATTTCAAAATCGGTACATAAACTGAAAATCCACGAGATAATTCATGGTAATAAATGTATTGTTACTGTGGCGCCCAGGAGGTGTGAGTTGCTCTTAGGTTATATTTTTTTGTGAATGTCTATTTCAGTGTTCTATAATTACATGGTTTTATAGAACACTGAAATAGGCATTCACAAAACAAAAACAAACAAACAAACAAAAAAGGTTAGGGGGTGCACGGGAGGGGCAGTACCTCTAGAAAGGGGGCTTGTCAGGCTCTTCCGGGAGTGGTTCGTCCTCTGTTGGTCCCCACCGTCACCCAGCTCTCACCTATGGGTCCTAGGAAGCTGCTAGCATGCGGCAGCGCCCAACCCCCGGGCAACGGCTTTGACAGGTTGGCTGAAACCCTCGGTGAGTTAGGGCTTGTCTACCCAAGCATGTGAAGACTGGATCCGGCGGACTCTGCGGAAGAAACCTTCATGGTTCAACGGAGAGGAAGGCGGTTGCAGCAGAGCACTGTGGAGTGCTGAGGGCAATGAGGCACATAGGACATCCTGGTCATCCACTGCATCCGTTTCCATCTCCAGTCGTCTTGACCTCGTCTTGCCACTGGATACAGACGGTCTCGGACAAGAGAGTGAGGTCGACGGTCTCGGACAAGAGAGTGAGGTCGACGGTGCGCAACTCCTCCTCACTATAAACAAAGTCATCCGCAAGTCATCAGTCATCCTTCATCCCATACCATCATTTTCCCCAAGCCCTGTGGCGACAGGCGAGCGACGAAGCGACAGGTGTGGGTACACTGGCAGTCGTAGCCGCGGACCTGCACACAGGCGGCTCAGGCCATAGGGTCGTTTTTCACCGACTGGAGCAGCGGTGGAGATCGGCAGCCCCCTGAGCGACTGAGCAGCCCTCTTCAGGACAGCACTGCTCACCTCCATGGCATGAGGAAGGGGCTAGAAAAGGTGCCCTAAACATTGCCTGCTCCACACCACCCTAGTCAGCATACCGCGGCTGACGGGGACCCTACTCAAGCGGTCGACACACAAGGGAAAGAAAGAAGAAAACAAGGAGCACCCCATTGACCATTGCCACATGGAACGTGCGTACGCTTCTGGACAGAGGCGACTCAGCCAGACCACAGAGATGCACAGCTCTCACTGCGAGTGAATTAGCCAGGTACAACATCGACACCGCTGCCTTAAGTGAGACCAGACTGGCAGAAGAAGGCGAACTCTGTGAGCGAGGCGCAGGCTACACCTTCTTTTGGAGTGGTCGCGGACCTGAAGAGAGACGTGAGGCTGGAGTTGGCTTTGCAGTGAAGACAACCCTCGTTGGCAAGCTGGCTGGCCCCCAGAAAGGAGTGAACGATCGCCTGATGACGATGAAACTCCATATATGCAACGGGAAGAAGTTTACCACCATTGTCAGCGCCTACGCGCCCACCATGACCAACCCGGATGAGATCAAGGACAAGTTCTACGAGGACCTGAACGCTGTCATCACCACTGTTCCCAACGCAGACAAGCTCATCATTCTTGGTGACTTTAACGCGAGAGTTGGTTGTGACAGCACCTCCTGGGAAGACGTGATTGGGAAGCATGGGGTTGGTAACTGTAACAGCAATGGCCAACTACTTCTCCAGACATGTGCCGAGCACGACCTTCTTATCACAAACACCATCTTCTGCCTCCCTACCCGTAACAGGACGTCATGGATGCATCCTCGCTCTGGGCATTGGCATCTCATCGACTTTGTCATCGTCAGGAAGCGGGACAGGCAGGACGTACGAGTCACGAGGGCCATGTGCGGCGCCGAGTGCTGGACAGACCACCGCCTTATCGTCTCCAAGCTCAACCTCCGCATCCAGCCCAAGAGACGGTCTCAGGGCATGAAAGCACTCAAACGCCTGAATGTCAACAAGCTGGAGCTAGGCAACATCAAGCAGAGCTTTGCTGACACCCTGGAGGAACGCCTTGAGTCCACCGTGCTGGATAACCAGAATGTGGAGGCAGCATGGGGTGCACTGCATGAGACGGTGCACAACACTGCCATGGAGAGCCTGGGGCCTTCTGTCAGGAAGCACAAAGACTGGTTTGATGAGAACTGCACTGAGATCAAGCAGCTGCTAGAAGACAAACGCCAAACCTACAGAGCCCACATTGAAGATCCCAAGTCACAGTCAAAGAAAGACATACTGAAGAGCGCACGCAGCACCATCCAGCTGAAGCTGCGGCAGATGCAGGATTCCTGGTTGAGCAACAAAGCTGATGAGATCCAGGGCTTTGCACAAAGAAGACTGAGGTGATACATCAGCCAGCTCCAGGAAAGCCTTACGTTGAACCAAACATCTTCATCAGCGGGCAACGACTGAACGCGGTGGACAAGTTCACATACCTTGGCAGTACACTCTCTCGCACAGTTGTCATCGACGACGAGGTGAATGCCAGACTCGCCAAAGCCAGCGCTGCCTTCGGCAGACTCCATAAGAACGTTTGGAACAGGAGAGGCATCACCCTGGAGACGAAGCTCAAAGTATACAAGGCCATAGTTCTCACCACACTGCTCTATGGATGTGAATCATGGACGGTCTACAAACGCCACGCCAAAAAGCTGAACCACTTCCACACCACCAGCCTCAGAAAACTTCTCGGCATAAAGTGGCAAGAGAAGATCCCTGACACAGAGGTGCTCACTCGTGCAAACTTGCCCAGCATCTACACCATCTTGATGCAGGCCCAGCTGCGCTGGGCAGGCCATGTAGTTCGCATGCCAGACCACCGGCTCCCCAAGAAACTGCTGTACGGCGAACTCCAACATGGCAAGCGCTCCCGTGGAGGCCAAAAGAAGCGCTTCAAAGACACTCTGAAAGCTTCTCTGAAGGCCTTCAACATCAGCCACGACACATGGGAGCTGAATGCAATGGACAGACCAAAGTGGCGTTCAGCTGTCCACAAAGGCGCCAAATCCTGTGAGGCCAACAGAATCGCTGCAGCAGAGCAACGCAGACAGGCCAGGAAAAGCAGTGCCAGCAAGTCCCCGACATCCGCCACCATCCACTGTCCACACTGCGTCAGAACCTTCCGGGCGCGGATTGGCCTGACCAGTCATCTGCGCACCCACAGAGCCCAACCCACCCACCCCCAGGATGACTAGATGGTCCTCGTCGATCCCGACGGACGAACGAACCAAATCAATTACATGGTTGGATCATTTTGAATTGTTTTTAACTTTAGGGAGAAACTGACCCATGATCGAGGCTAGAGGTGTGATCTGAATTTAGTGCTTTGGAATAACTTCTGTATTTTGCAGAGTTTTCCTTTTTACGTTTTGTCTTTTACGCGGTTAAATTGATGTGGTTTTTAGTTTTGTTGCCGTTGACCTGAGTTTTTCAGTCCTGATATGACCCCTGTGGTTCGCTGAACACGTGAGTGCATGTGTATGTGAAGAGGTAACGGAGAGAGTGTTCACCATGATAGGGTGAGCTCTTCCTTCCCTCTCCGTATTCGGATTAGCTTCTCATCTGTCTTTTATTTGCAGAGTGTACCTGGAACCCACAGGTTAATTCATACTCCTCCAGTGGGCTATTAGTTAGTCCCCCTGTTGCAAGTCTGGATTCCTGCAAGAATGCCTGCGGTACAGGCTGTGTGGCGATTCAGCACGATCCAGGCAGCCTTCTGGAACCTTGCTTTACCTTCACTGCAGAGCCTACAGGCATTGCCACTGACGTTGGCACTTATCCATCCTCAACAATATACAGGAAGACATGTGTCACAGGTGAGTGCCATCAATACTGCACATCTGGCTGTAACTAACAGCTGAGATCAGGTACAGGTCACATCTCACACACACACGCGCGCGCGTTTAAATATAATAAAGTAAAAGATACCAAGAAGGAAACGGCTGAAATAAAACAAGAACAAACAATATGGGCCACGCTCAGCTCAACCGTTCGCACCCATACATACCCCTACCAACACACACACACACACACACACACACACACCACACACACACACACACACACACACACACGTATAGATAGATAAATAGATAGATATGCTAAAACTGAAGTGGGGGAGTCTAATAAGCGTTAGTCCGTTAGTGTCCGGCTTGCTGTATGTTGTGTTGCGGAGTGTGCTTTTGCTTGATGATGACGATGATAATGATTGCAGTAGCAGTAACTAACATAGTTATGTTACACAGTAATAACAGGTGGAATTGGAAACAGAATTATAAATCATGTTGGTGGTAATAATGTAATGATGATAATATTTTTAAGTGGGAGGTGGATTATTATACAAATATCGTTTTGTTTAGCTGTGACAGCAAAAATAGTAATATCAATATGTGCTCCCAATAGTGGCGATACCAGTTAACGACGGTGTGTAGAAAAAATAGATGAATACCAAAATAAACATGATTAGAATCAGTACTATTATAGTACACACACCGAACCTTTCTGGTATTGATAAATCAGATACTATACTATTTTTGTACGGCCACCTTCCCTCTGACCTTACCCTTTCTGCCTTGTATGGCATGGTGCTGCCTGTGGCCAGTGAATGGAAACCCTTGAGTTAACAAAGTCCTTCAAGTGCGCAGTATATAATCATTATTGCTTGAGGGCTAGTTGCTCTAATCAAAGATAAGCGGAAAGAAGGATAGGGAAGGAGAGAGGGAATTAGAGGGGTGGGGGGGGGGGGGGGCGGAATAGAGAGAGAAAAAACTCAGAAAGGTGTCACTGAGGCATGGTCTATTCCTCCACTCTGTATTTTATAATTTGCATCTGTGACAATGAGTACATCTATACACGAGAAAAAAGTTATCAGCGTGCATGTAGGCAAATATACATAGGCATACACCAAGTACGCACGCACACACACACACACACACACACACACACACACACACACACACACACACACACACACACACACACTCATACTCACACACATGCACACACAAACGTGCGCGCACACACACACACACACACACTCTCTCTCTCTCTCTCTCTCTCTCTCTCTCTCTCTCTCTCTCTCTCTCTCTCTCACGCACACACACGCACACAGATATGTGTGCTTTTGGTGTATACATCCTCAATGGTGTATGTGACGGTGACAGTAATGGTCGTTACACATATATAAGTGACACTGGTAACAGTGTGAACGACTATTTTATTGCATCATTTGATCTTTTCGAGTTTATAAATTCTTGCTGTAAATTTTGTTCAGCAGAAAAAATAGAATCTGACCACATGCCTTTGGAATTTCACGTGCAAATTCCTCTTGTGAACGAAAGTACAACTGCACCAGAGAAAAGAGAGTACATTGAAAAATATGTGTGGAAAAATGAATTTGCGTCTGGTTTTGTTGATAAGTTAAAGTCACATGAGATATGTCTGGAATTGTCACATGCTACAGATTTGGTTGATATTAATGTTAACGAGGCACTTGTAATATTTAACAACACAATAAAGCAAGCGGCAGATTGTATGAAACAGTAAATATGTGTAAATAGAAATATACGGCAAAATAAATGGTTTGATACTGAATGTAGATGTGTTAGACAAAAAGTGCGTAGTTTGTTGGGAAAATTTAACAGAACATTGGATGCTGTTGACAGGGATTTATTCTGTGTAGCACGAAGGGAATACAAAAATATGCTACTTAGAAAGAAAAGGTTGTATAATAACTCATTGCTGAAACAGATTATTACTTCTGTTGACAGCCAGCAAGATTTTTGGGAAAATGTTCGGGGTTTATTGAGTAAACGAGTCTTTGCTAAGAACAGTATCACAATGGAGGAATGGTATAATCATTTTAAAAGAATATTGGAAAAAGAAAGTAATACTGATTGTAGTGTTCAGGAAAATGAAATGTCACGTGATGATGAACATAATATGACAATGGAAGATTAGAACACGGCCTTTTTAGATCGGACTATCACCACAGAAGAAGTATTGTCAGCAATAAGAAAGTTTAAAAAAATGGGAAAGCCGCTGGACCGGACGGAATGATAGGTGAATTTTATAAAAACTTTGGTGAACCTGCCATCACTTTTCTTGTCAAGTTGTTTAATGTTTTGTTTGACCAGGGAATCTATCCTGAAAACTGGTCAGAGTCAATTATCATTCCTCCCTTTTAAAAAGGTGAACGAAATGAGCCGAATAACTATAGAGGGATATCGTTATGTGATATATCAAGTAAACTATATGGTTCCATTATTAACGAAAGATTAACTGAATGGATAACATTGAACAACGTGACAAGTGAATACCAAGCTGGATTTAAGAAGGGTTACAGTACTATTGATCACTTTAATGGCAGCTGTTCAAAAGCAGTTTGCACATAATCGAAAATTATACGTTGCTTTTATAGACTTTTCGAAAAAGCCTTTGATTCAGTAGCAAGAAAACTTTTATGGCCGATTCTTACAAAAAATGGAATAAAAGGTAAACTTTATTGCTGAATTAAAAGTATGTACGAGGATGTTAAAGCTAAAGTAAGATGTGGTGCTAAATTTAGTGAGTATATCAGATGTACACAGGGGGTTAAACAGGGTGATGTTTGTAGTCCTATTTTATTTTCTTTGTTTATCAATGAATTAGCCCTAGAAATTATGTGTTACTTTCGATTTGATAGAGTTATTCATATTGTTGTTTGCAGATGATAGTGTTTTATTGTCTGAAACTGTAGTAGGTTTACAAAACCAGTTAAACAATTTACACAAAGTAGTAAACAGGCTGAAGCTTAAAGTAAATATGGATAAAACTAATGTGGTGGTTTTCAGATAGGGTGGGTATTTAGCTGCATGTGAACGATGGTATTTGTGGAATCTTCAAATTTCTGTCATAAATACTTATCAGTATCTTGGTTTATTCTTTTCCACAAAACTTAGTTTTACGTTTGCTTGTTGAAACCTTGTTAGCAAAGGGAAACGAGCGGTCTTGAGCATATTACAATTATTATACAAGTTTGAAAGTAATTCTGTTAGATTGTTTTTTAAATTGTTTGATGTTCAAGCCCAGCCTATAGTATAGTACGGTGCTGAGATTTGGGGGTTGGAAAAGGGGTACGAGATAGAAAAACTACATTTGTTTGCTATGAAGAGGTTTTTGCAGGTAGACAGAAGAACGCCAAATGACTTAGTTTACGGAGAGCTTGGTAGGTATCCGATTTATATTAATTCGTATGTAAAATGTATTAGGTATTGGTTAAAACTGGTTCAAATAAATGAATGCAGATTTCCTGCTCAAGCTTATAAAGTGTTATTTGATTTGGATGCCAGGGGAAGGGTAACATGGGTGACTAGCATTCGAAAATGTTTATGTAGTAATGGTTTTGCATTTGTATGGCTTAATCAAGGGGTTGGATGTGTTCATGATTTTCTTGTTTGCTTTAAACAGCGTATGGTTGACTGTAGATGGCAGGGATGGAACGACCATGTACAAAATAGTGAAAGATTTTCTTTGTTCAGATTGTTTAAAAGGAATCATGTCACAGAACCATATTTAGCAAAAATATTAACCGAG
>NC_134876.1:38842811-38882811 GCF_041734735.1 Babylonia areolata
GTCATTTCGATTTATGTTACCGCTGTTTCACTGTTTGTTTACGAAACTGTATTTTGAATTAATTGTGCTGATAGTGAAAGTGTCCCATGGTAGTCTACTTGAATCCCCCCCTCGCCCCCCCCTCTTTCTCTCTCTAAAAGTACGAGATCGGGCATGTGGCGTCGATGTGCATAAATACGATCCTCAGCAGCAGACCACGAAGATAGTGCGTTTACATACCGATAGAGATATCTTTTTATGTGATGACAAGCATGAATGTGTGCAGAGAAGGGAGGGAGTGAAGGGAGGAAGAGTGTTTTCCACTTGTTGATATGAACATGTCGCTTACGTCATAACCATTTCAAGTCTCAAGTCTCTCTCTCTCTCTCTGTCTCTCTCTCTCTCGCTATCGCTCTCAATTTATCTAGGTATAAAGAAAAAACGTTCATAAAAATGAACACACGCCCGCCCGACCGCGCGCGCACTCCCCCCCCCCCTCCTCCTCCCCCCACACACACATAGGTGCAAGATTATGTTATGAGTTTATATGGCAAAACGAAAAATGATAACATTAGGAATAGGAAATAGTTCGTTATATTCAAAAGGGTGGATCAGGCATTTAAAATCGATTTTGGGTGAGATTTATATATAAACGTTTCAATTGTTGCTCTGTTATGGGTCTACATGCAACAAAGGAGAAATCACAATTATTCTCATCTTTTGAAGGACGTAGTTCTTTCTGTCAGCAATTTTTAGATCCATCCTTGTAAGTTTAATTCGTTTCTAAAATAGAGAACGTGTACAGAAGGCCATCTTTGGGAGCATTTGTGGGAAGGGCGGAGTCACTGCTCTTAACAAACATGCTGTTTCCAGTCTGGAATAGTCTCGTAGTATTGCAAATTATACGTTGAAATCAGTAATCCCTAGCATTGCTTTTAACCTCTGTAGTATTAGTCATAATTATATTTGTGTATTTCTTTTATATTTTTGCATTTTCTACTCGCTATGCTTGTGTGTGTGTGTGTGTGTGTGTGTGTGTGTGTGTGTGTGTGTGTGTGTGTGTGTGTGTGTGTGTGTGTGTTCGTATATATATATATATATATATATATATATATATATATATATATATATATATATATATATATATATATATATATATAATTGAAATGCATAAAAATATTAGTATTTGTGTGCTTCGCTTGTTTTTCATGATCTGGAGAGAAGTTCATTGCCAGGAAAACATCAACGTTACGGCATGTCTTGAATTATTGTGCACGAGTACAACTTTACCCGTGCCTGAATTTCTTTTTTGGGTTTTCTGCTTAGAATCCATGGAATCATAATGGCGGTTTTGTTTTTTGGGTTTTTTTTGTTTGTTTGTTTGTTTGTTTTTTTTAACGTTTTTGACTGTGGTGTTTTCGAACCAGATAAGGCACTGTGTGGTCGACAGCGCTATAAAAAGAAAGTGTTTTTTTTTTCCAATTTCATTGTATTTTGCTTTCACACCTCCGTGCACAGTATGAAACACGCATGCTTATTCCGGGTCTTTCTTCTCCCACTCTTTCTTTCTTTCCTTCTCTCTTCCTTGCCACTGGGATCCTGCTTCTGGTCATTTTAGCCACAAAGAAATCAGTTTAATGATCTAGGTGACTCTCAATAACAAAAAGTTGTTAATAACTTAGGTAAAAAAACCTTTCCCTTTCGCAAGCTTGGGGAATTTTTCATCTTAATTTCCCAATGGTTTGATGAATTTGTCAAACAAAAATGCTTGTCTGCCAAAAATGAATTATGGTATGAATATACCAGGGTATGGTTACAAAATAACACTTTGTAATGTCGCGAACGTGTGTGATCAATAAAACGTTTTTTTTGTTTTGTTTTAAGTGAAGTGTACTTTTGGAACAAAATTAGGTTGTTGAAGCGTCATATTAGTTTTCCTCGTCCTTCTGCTATCAAGAATGGCCCGCTGAACTGTACGTGAGCACTAAGGATCTTTTTTTACTGACACGACCTCAACAATTCTCTCGTGTCGCGTCACCGCAATTTGCAGCAATGCTTCATCTTTTATCAACAAGCAGGAGGAGTTTTCACAATGCTTGCTGTATGGGTTTTCTGTCCATAATAACTTGTTCGTAAATATCTGTTTCACACACACACCGTCAGCTACGGCGTGAAGATCCATACAACGTAATGAAAAAAAAGTATTTAAAAAAACTCCTACCTTACGTTGTTGCAAAATGGTGTGGGCAACACAAATACCTGACAGTGTAGAGTTTGGGATTCGGTGAGTGGCTCTCGTGCCGTGCGGACACGCTTACTGCGCTCTCTCAACAAACCGAACACGAACTGAGCTCAGGGATTTTCTGGACTTAGTTGTGGTTTTTTTTCTCTCCGTCATACACAGTCTACATTTGGAAGGCCGTCATTCACAGTCTACGTTTGGAAGGATTTCGATCGCTCTGCGCCGCTGTTTCTTCCATAGAAGTCGATCGCAGTCATCGTTCATTTATTTCCCCACCCTCTACCCCCCTCTGGTGTCATTCGACTTCAGTGTAACAGAAATGGCGCATTCGGCTTCGATTTCGACAATCAAACCAGTATTCATAAGACAGAAAGACATTCCCAACTCGATCAACTCTCGTCCAACGGTATTGGAAATATGCCTGGCGGCGGAGCGTGCTGCTGGTCAAGGCACCATCCTTGGGGCACAGGAGATACGAGGCTTGTGGCGTGTCTACCCTGCAACAAAGGAGGCTCGTACAGACATCCTTCTTAAAGGTATGCGCGTGAGAGATACTGTGATACAGGCCTCTAATGCAAATCCTTACATTCTTAGGGATGGCTCAGAAGAAGAAAAACTGTCCACAAAGGTGTGGATTGACAATATTCCGATATCCGTGGCTGATTCGGAAATAGAACATTCCCTCACTAAAATAGGATGTGAACTCAGATCCGATGTTAAATACGAAAGGGCTAGGGACCAGGACAACAAGTTAACCCGTTTCTTAACTGGGCGGCGTTTTGTTTTCATCTCCGTTCCCCCCACTCCCCTTGAAAAGATCTTGAAAGTGAATATATTTAATGCCAAAATCTACCACAAAGAGCAGAAAGAAGTTAAAAAAACAGTATTCTGCTCACGATGCTTGGAGTCTAACCATCATGTCTCACAGTGCACAAAAGACGTTGTGTGCCGACAGTGTAAACAACCTGGACATAAGAGAGGTGATGCAGCCTGTCAGTTTGCAGGGAACACAGCAGACAAGAGGTATGCCCAACAGCAGCAGGGAGACGACAGAGGGGTGCACTCGGACATCCAGAATGCAGCGGTAGCTCCTGTTCCCACAGCCACATCTCCAGCATCCAACTCTTCCACAAAAGGTGCTGGATGTTCCGGCAGCAAAGCTGGTGACCGGGGTGACAGAAGCCGACCGAGCTGTCGTCAGTCCACCCTCTTCTCTTTCGACCAGCACCGCAGCAGGTCCGAGACCCCCAAGCGCCAGCGGTCCCAGGATCGCCGCAGCCCGAGAGACAGGACCGACAAGCATCGTCGACGGAATGACCGACGATCAGGTAGCCCAGTCCCCCCCGTTCATGCCCCGGAGCCTGTGACTGCCGAGAATTGTCGGTAATGTGTTGCTGCTGTCCTCTGTGTCAAAGACGGTTTTGGTTTTCGCCCCCGGACTATGAGACTGAATAGTGATTAATTTTATGTGTTATGTTTTATCGATGTTAATCTTGTGTGTACTCATCAATAGGCTATAAAATGAATTTTGATTTACCCCCACAATGGACAAGTTATTGATCTCATCTTTAAATGTAAGAGGGTTGAAAAATAAGTTTAAACGCATTTCAATCTTTCGTTATTTAAGAGAGCAGAAGTTTGACATTATTTGTTTACAAGAAGCACATGTAACAGCCAAAGACATACCACTTGGGGAGAAACAGTGGGGTGGAACTATTTTCTTTAACGAAGGCACAAATAGAAGTAGGGAAGAACTTATTTTAGTAGCAAAGCATTTCCCAGGTAAAGTTAGTTTGAAAACAACAGAAGACAGGGTACTAGTTGTTTCAGTGTCGTATGACAATTATGAATTTATGTTAGCCAATGTGTATGCTCCAAATGAATCATCGGATAAAATAGCATTCTTCAGTATGCTCAAAGAAAAGTTTAGCGAATTTATTGACGGACATTTTCTCATGTTTGGTGATTTTAATTGTGTTCTCAATAACTCTCTTGATAATACTGCAGGTCTCCCTCATAGAGAATCAGAAGTTAAAGCGTTTAAGCATTCAGTCAGTACATTAGAACTAGTTGATCTTTGGAGAACATTACACCCTAATAGTAAAGATTTCACATGGCACAGAACAAATCCATTTATAGCCAGAAGACTCGATTATTGTTTCACATCACACAGTATGCTGCATTGTTGTGTTTCTTGTGAGCATCGGACAGTCCCTAACTCGGACCACAAAACGGTTGTTACAGAGTTTAATCAGAATATTTTTTCCCGTGGGCCAGGATACTGGAAATTCAATAATAGCTATCTTAAGAACACAGAGTTTGTCAAATTAATGAATGAACTGCTAGATAATCATTTAAATTATGATGTCAGTGATAATATTTCCTATATAAAAAAGTGGGAATGTTGCAAAATTGAAATCAGAAATTTGTGCAGTGAGTTTGGTAAAAATGTAGCATGTAAAGAACGGAATAACGTGAAGAGATTAGAGCTACAAATTTCAGACGTTGAGAAAGACTTAGTAAACGATCTCTCTAACAAAAACAAACAGACTCAATTTCTAAAATTAAAACAAAATCTAGAATTATTGCTATTAGAAAAAGCGAGAGGGGCACAAGTTAGATCAAGAATTAAGTGGATTGAGGAGGGTGAACGAAACACAAAATATTTTTGTAATTTAGAAAAAGCTCAAGCCAAAAAGAAAATTATAACAAGACTTAGTAAAGAAACTGGTGAAGTTATAACAGATCAAAGAGAAATACTACTTGAACAGGTGTCTTACTTTAAAAACTTATATAGTCAGACAACAGCAGTAGAAGATGTAAGGGAAGCAACTGATATATTTATGGCAGATGAAAATTTCCCTCGTTTGAATGGTACGGATGCTGCTGTGTGTGAGGGACCTGTCACTTTAGAAGAAACGAGCAATGCACTTGCGAAAATGAAGAACGGGTCTGCCCCAGGCTGTGATGGAATTACAGTAGAATTCTTTAAAACATTTTGGTGTAAAATAGGCAGTATTGTGACAAATTCCTTCGTAGAATCCTTTAATAAAGGTGAACTATCTTACTCTCAGAAGCAAGGAATTATAACACTGATACACAAAGGAAAAGACCTAGAAAGAGATAAGCTAAATAATTGGAGACCTATAACCCTACTCAATACAGATTACAAACTACTTGCAAAAACACTAGCAGAAAGGCTGTCGTCCGTTGTTCACACTTTAGTTAATGAAGATCAAGCAGGCTACATTAAGGGCAGAAACATATCTACAATTATCAGATCGATTGATGACGTTATTAATTATCTGAATAAAACAAAGAAAGCGGGATACTTATTAGCAGTAGATTACTCTAAAGCATTCGACTCCATATCAAAAAGTTTCTTGGTACATGCTTTTTCCGTCTTTGGTTTTGGACCAGTCTTTCAAAAATGGGTTACTGTCTTATTTAAAGGTTGTACAAGTTCTGTTAATCATGGTGGTTGGATATCTGAACCTTTCGACGTGCTGTGTGGTATTAGACAAGGATGCCCATTTTCACCTTTGGCATTCGTGTTAGCTGTTGAATTATTAGCTATTAAAATAAGAAACAGTCCCATAGTGGGAATTGTAACCCCTCGATCCGAGAGAAATGAGGATGAGCATTTAAAAGTAAAACAACTGGCAGATGACACAACCTTGTTTCTTAGAGATACAGAGGACATGAATAGATCGTTTAACATTTTTACTTCTTTTGAAAGATTCTCTGGACTGAAATTGAATGAACATAAAACAAAGGCACTAAGACTAGGTAGACAGAAAAGAGAGGTAAATCTTCCATTCTCAACAGTAGATAGAATAAAGATATTAGGAATCCATTTCGAAAGTAACCGAATGGCCAAAGACATTGAAGATAACTGGACAAGCAGGATTTATCGAGTGAACAAACTCATTAAAGAGTGGAGTAAACGTGACTTAAGTATTCAAGGGAAAGTAGTCGTGATAAAATCATTTCTTGTCAGTCAGTTCATTTACGTTATGCAGTCGATTGGCCTTCCAGCTGAGGTTCTGAATAAAATAAACTCAATTCTGTACAAGTTTCTGTGGCAGAAAAAACACAGTAACAAGAGAGCTTTCGAGAAAGTAAAAAGAAAAGTAATGGAAGCGAGTGTAGAAGAAGGTGGTCTGAACATGATAAACATGATCCAGCTCCAAAAATGTTTTCACCTACAATGGGCAGGAAAACTGTTTGGGGCGACAGCCAAGGAAAGCTGGAGTGTGATCCCTAAATGGCACATGGATAAACTTGTTAAAGAAAATGTGTTTCTCTTAAATTGTAGATCAAAAGATCTAATAGGTTTGAACATGATAGATAACGATTTTTGGAAAGATGTAGTTAGTTCGTATCTTGACAGCAGGCCGTTAAAATCACTTTCAGACATCAAAAGTAACAACTTTCACTCCCAATTGCTGTTTAACAACGCCTTGATAAAGTATAAAAACAAATTATTATTCTTCAGATCTTGGAATGAGAAAGGTCTTGAACAAGTAAAGGACATAATTAATTTCAGGGAAAATAGAGTGTTGTCTTTAAGAGAGATACAGGATATAGTGCGTAAAAACAAAGCAGGCATTGTTTTTGAATATAACGCATTGATAAATTCGATACCAAAGGCATGGCTTCAATGGATAGAAAGAGGGGAAAAGGAGGATGAAACACAGAAATGTGATGTAAGCCTGTACAACACAAATTTAAAACAGATTAAAAAAAAAAACACTCATAAACAAAGAGAAAACTGTTCCCAACGCATACTACTTCTGGCTCAGAAAATTTGGTATCCACTTACTCGGGTCAACCTGGTCTATAGCGAGAGAGATAACAAAAGAAACTAGATTAAGAGTTCTGCACTGGAAAATTTTGCACAACATCTACCCCACCAATATCCTTCTAAACAAAATGAAAGTAGCAGAAAACAATAAATGTTCCTATTGTAAAGATTTGGTAGGTTATATTGAACACTTTTTTTTTGATTGCCCAGTAACACACAACTTCTGGAAGTATATTGAACAAAAACTACTAACAGAAACAAGTGTCCACTTGAAACTGTCAGCATCAGATATCCTGTTTGGGATTGAAAATTCACCATATCTAAAAGGAAATTATGCGTATATCAATAATATAATATTAGTGGGTAAAATGTGTGTCAGTATCTATAAAAAGACCAGATCAGTCTTTCCCTTACAGGTTATTTTTGAACGAGAATTTGAAACAAGACGAATTCACATGGAAAAAAACACTTCCATCTACAAATAACGTCAAATGATCAAATGAGAAGTGAGAAAGAGACAAATATGCACACAGAAAGCACACCAGAGCATGAACACCCCCCCACCCCCCCCCCCACCCCCGCCCCCTCAACCCCTCCCCACCCCCCAGACAAACCAAACAATCTTCCAACACTAAAGTTTTGCAACGTGATTGTCCATAAATGAAGAAACAGACAGACTTAGAATTGTGTATGAATGAAGGTGAAAAAACAACAACAACAAAAAACAACAACAAAAAACAAAGAAAAACATAGATAAGTTTTGTACACTTAATTGTATGACTTGTACATTTTCCTTCAATATTATTGTAACAAGCCCAAAATCAGTGAGTGAAAAGTCGTATTTATTCCATAAACGCTATCGATTTATTTGGCATTGTGTGATTTATATACAAAATAAAACGGTGGTCGACCCAAGAAAGTCCGGGTACAAAAAAAAAAAAAAAAAAAAAAAAAAAGACAGTGTAGAGTTTATTGCAAAATGGTGTGGGCAACACAAATACCTGACAGTGTAGAGTTTATTGCAAAATGGTGTGGGCAACACAAATACCTGACAGTGTAGAGTTTATTGCAAAATGGTGTGGGCAACAAAAATACCTGACAGTGTAGAGTTTATTGCAAAATCTTAAACTGGTCATCCCTCTCGAGTTACTGAAAGGATCGTTGAATTCTTCATGAGCACTCCTAAATCGTGCCGTCTTTTTTTCTTCTTGCCATCATCTTCCTTGTACTTTGCATGCTGATAGCACAGTCGGTTATTCGGCTCTTTTTGCATTTTATTTAGGTTCTGTTTGTAGGGGACTTGAAGATGCTCACTTCCTTTAAGTCATTGTAATGAGTTATGAACTGTTGTATTGTTTCCCGGCCGTAACGACTTTAACGGGACCACCTGCGCGGATGCCTGAATATAGAAACAAAACAAGATTTTTTCTTACTCGGAATCAAAAGCTGAACTCGCATGTATTTTTCAATGCTTTCACACCATCTCCCTCAGCACAACTTGTACAGACTTACCATCCATCAAAATATACTAGTTAGCTCAGCTTTTGATTCTATGTTAGAAAAACTGTCTATATGTATTCGGAATCAGATAACCTATAGCAACTAGGATAGTATCTCACTCCGATGATTTGCAGCTCCAAAACTTATTTTTCTCCCAAAATATTCACTCAGCTTTGTTTTCACTTTCTGAGTCGTGAATTGTAAAACGGTAGGTGTTTCTCTTGCATGTATGTTGAGTATCTCTCAGCATTTAGACACACTCTGATTCGTCTCCGCCAGTGTTCTTCCCGCGTACTCGCACACATGAATAGAAGTGTCCCCACGGGCTTCCTTTTGCTCTCAGTGATTTGTCTCTTTCATGCCCATCCATCTTCTCCGACAAGTTCCATGTTACTGTTCTTCCCTTGTCACAAGCACGAATTCTAAGTCTCGTACCAGGCCGATCAAATCAGTCCCCTCGTTTGGAGTGGTTACCTCTTTGATCGAATCTTCACCAATTTTTGCCACAGATTTCCCCGTTTGATAGTTCTGGTCTCTATAAACTGGTTTCCATTTCCTCCTCGCTTTGTCACATATAATGCCGTATTCTTTGGAAACAAAACACTTGAAGCTTACCGGGGAAGTTAACTTTTTTCCTTTGGAAATTGATTGTCCGGCTGTGGTGTCCTTCTCTTCGGCTGTCTGTTAATATGTCAATACTTAACATAGTTAACATTCAAGAACATTTTTTGACATCTGTAAAGTTTTAGTAACATTATCTGAAATATGTGCAATGTCTCAGTAAATCTCTTTGGAAACGTCTTCGAGTAATATCCAGTTGTATCGGTTTTAGAAGCACATGCAATACCGTTAGGCTTCATTTCGTTTGAAGAAGGTAAAACGATCTAAATGTATGCTTCCTATGTGTTCAAACCGCAGATATCCTCCGTCAGACGTATACAGTGTGATTTCTTGCTTGAAAATACACTGAAGAAAAAAGAGAAAAACCCATTCCATTCTCAATATGGCCTTTGCGGTTGGCTGGGCCATTAATGTCAATTGGATTGATAAAGAGCAACACAAATACATAACACAAGTATATTTTGTCAGCAGTTTCCTAGGGTTTTTAAAGAAATTCTTCAAACAGTAACCAGGTTGCTGGTGATTGAGCTTTTTCAGTACACCGGAAGTATATGATCATGTGACAACTATCAGAAACTAATTCAATTTTTAATGCCAGTCTTGACATATTGAATCTGGCTGTATTGTAAAATGCTGATTTTTTTTAGCTGTTTCAAGCCCGTATACCCCTCACCACCACCACCCAAATAAATTTACAAGGCCCACGGAAAGACAAAATGCTGACATTTACCCACCCCCTTCATTTTTGCACTAGTTTAAACTTTACAGACTTGTATGATCTATTACATTATAACGCACAAGAAAGTCATGATGAAAAATCACCCCTTTTCACCCGCCGGGGTAGATATTACCATTTGCCATCCAACAGACGAGTTGGGTCACAACTGTTTAACCCGTTGTGTGCTTTTGTCTTACTAAGAGTACTTGTTTAAAGTTTAATCTTTTTTTAATCTTTGTCTTTGTGTGTCTCATTTAGTTTTCACTCATACCAACGCCATGTTTGCCTTACTGTGGCTCGAAATATCTTGTGCAACTTTTTTATGCTCAAACAAGTGTTGCCGTATGCAACTTAATGCAAATGTCTGATTTTGTGTACTAAATTAGTCTGCATTATATTAATGACACACATAGTGACATAATGACTTGCTTATCGTCCCACCTCTCTCTCTCTCTCTCTCTCTCTCTCTCTCTCTCTCTCTCTCTCTCTCTCTGTCTGTCTGTCTATCTAGCTCTCTGTGAATAAAGTCTTGAATCCTCTGCCTGCCTGCCTGTCTGCCTCTCTCTCTCTCTCTCTCTCTCTCTCTCTCTCTGTCTGTCCGTCTGTCTGTCTGTCTCTCTCTGTCTCTCTGTCTGTCTCTGTCTCTGCCTCTCTGTCTGTCCGTCTGTCTCTCCCTGTCTGTGTCTCTGTCTCTCTGTGTCTCTGTCTCTGTGTCTCTGTCTGTCTGTCTGTCTGTCTGTCTGTCTGTCTGTCTGTCTGTCTGTCTGTCTCTCTCTCTCTCTCTCTCTCTCTCTCTCTCTCTCTGTCCTCTCCTTTCTTCTTAGCTCGTTTTATTTTCCTTTACAAACTAGGTTAAGTTCAAGGAGGTGGTCAATACAAGAGAAGCACCGGTATTGCCGTTTCGTCCAGTGCAGGCTTCCTGACGAGGGCAAATTACTGAACATAATCGATCGTTTTATATCTGGATCTCTATCTATTTATCTATCTGTTTATCTCTAGCTCTATCTGTATATCCTCTCTCTATCTGTCTGTCTCTGTGTGTGTGTGTGCGTGCGTGTGTGTGTGTGTGTGTGTGTGTGTGTGTGTGTGAAATGAAATGATTGCGAAATGAATACACAATGTGTTTTAGATTGGAAGAACTAAACGCATGTCATTTTGCATGATGTGTATGTATTTCAAATTTCTGATGCATGTAGTGCTAGACCATTCTATTCTGGTTGCATTAATCTTCCTTGTGGTTGCTTTGCTGTTTCGATGATTTCGTAAGCTCTTCGTTTCGATCGGCACTTACCGACAATGTCTTTTTTTTTTTTTTATTCTTTATATTTTCATTTGATCGTTTGTCCATTTCCTTCTCGCAAGCATGTCCGCTGTTTGGTTTTCTGCACGGTTGAACAAGGTATGTGATAGTTTTAACCATTTTTCTTTGCTGCTTTACTGAACGGCGTGCATTTTGTGAGTGTTTGCTGTGTGTTTACTCAACAAAAACTACCTGTCAGCCCCTGAGATATGGGTCAAAAAGTGTATGTCGATTTTTATGATTAATGTTCATAGGCTGTCATCCGGTGTAAGGTTTCATTTACGATTCGGTATGTGTGAAGTTTCATTGGTTGTTCGGTATGTGTAATTTCATCTTTCATTCGGTATGTATGAAGTTTTATTTGTCACTCACTATATGTGCAGTTTCATTTGTCATTCGGTATTTGTTGGGTTCCATTGGTCATCCAGTGTGTAAAGTGTCATTCTTCATTGGATATTTCATTAAATATGTGTAAAGTTTCATTTGTCATTCGGTATGTGTAAAGTTTCATTTACCTATTTTTCATTAGTAATTTTAGCGAGTTTGAATCTTGGTATTTCATTGTGGGGGTTAAGTGAGAGAGCTGTGTGAGTCGCAGTTTTAACTAGTATTGTTAAAGGCGCTTAGAGCCACCTGGTAACCGATATACAAGTCTGCATTATTATTATTATGAATAGAAGATGTTGATGATGATGATGATGATTTTTTTTATAATTATTATTATTATTAAAGTTTTATTTGGGTATTCGGTGTGTGTAAAGTTTCATTTTGGTATTCGGTAAGTGTAAAAGTTTCATGTTTCATTCTGTATGTGTAAACTTTCATTAAAATTTTGTCATTCTGTGTGTGTAAATTTTCATTTGTCATTCTGTGTGTGTAAAGTTTCATTTGTCATTCTGTGTGTGTGTGAAGTTTATTTTGTCAATCTGTATGTGTAAACTTTCATTTGTCATTCGGTCTGTGAAAAGTTTCATTTGTCTTTTTGTATGTGTAAAGTTTCATGTATGTGTGAAGTTTATTTTGTCAATCTGTAAATGTAAAGTTTCATTTGTCACCCTGTATGTGTATTTATTTTGTCAATCTGTATGTGTAACGTTTCATTTATCATTCGGCCTGTGTGCAGTCTCATTTACCATTCCTTGGGCGTACACTTTCTTTTGTCGTTCTCTGTGCGTAAAGTTTAATTGCCTATTCGATAATTATGTGTAGAGTTTCTTTAGTAATTCTGTGTCTGTAAAGTTTCATCTGTCGTTCTGTATGTATAAAGTTACAGTTACCATTCGTTATATGTACAGTTTCATTTCCCATCCTGTATGTGAAAAGTTTCTTTGCTAATTTGGAATGTGTAAACTTTCATTGATCCTTCCTTATTTGTTAAGTCATTGTTTTGCATAATTATGCAAGTATAAATGGAATAAATGAAACGCCTACTGCATTGAACTAGGGTTTATGAAATCACGAAAAACGGTAAAAATCAATATTTTTCCATGAATTGGTATAATCATGATAATATATAAGATCGGGTAGAATAAAATCCGAAAGAATTCAAATAAAATCAGATTTGTCATGGAAATTATTGCATTTCGTATACGTTATGTGTCTATTTGTGTGTGTGTGTGTGTGTTTTATGGAGAATTATTACACCACTTACGCATGTGCAACTTAAGATCAGTTGCTTTCATTCCCAATCAGATTTTTATTTCTACAAAAGTTGCTAACAATTCGAATAATATAGATTTAGTTTGGTTAATAACTTTTGCAGTTTATATGCTTGTGACAGTTTGAAATTCTTCCACAGTGTACTTTTACAGTTTTTAGTGCTTTGATTCAGCAAAACATTGTGCACAAATTGTGCCTTTACTTTTCTCGCCATTACGTCCGAAGTTTCTGATCTGCATGAGACGCGAATTGTGATGATACAAAAGGAAAAATTATCAAAAACACAAAAGAATACTAGAGTAAGATATGACCATTTTTTCTCACTCACAGACTCGTGCACAATGTCGGAGGTGTCCAGCCCTGGAATAACTTCCAGCCCCGACCTGACTGTGGATGAAACATCTCTGGACGACTGTAAGAAGCTTTGCACAATGGTATCGCAATGCCAAGCCATGACTTACATTAACGGCAAGTGTGTCATTCACACAAGTACAACCACCGCCTCCTCTGTTGAAGCTACAGGCTACACCTTCTGTACCAGGACCACGTGCCCGAGTCAGTTTGTTGTTGATGTTGTTTTTGTTGTTTGTTTGTTGGTTGGTTGGTTTTTGCTTGTTTGGTTCTCAAATCCTGATCAGCGCCTTGGGGATCTGATTTTTTATATTCTTTTTAACAGCAAATTGGTTGAGGGTATAAGGATCAGTCCGTACACTTGACAACTCCTTGAAACTGACATCGAAACTGTTTGTTTCTTTACTTGTTGGGCTGTTTTTCTTGAAAAAACTTTTGTGTGTATTCTTGTTCCGAGTGTCAAAATTTTAATTCATTTTTCTCAATTCTTGTTTTTTTTTCTTGTTCATGTTTTGATTCCTCAGTTGTTGTTATTGTTGTTGTCCTTGTTGTTGTTTTTTTCAATTGTTTTTGATGTTGTTTTCATATCCCCATTATTTTGTTTTTATTGTTGCTGTGGCTTGTTGTTTTCTCACCCCTATTTACTTCTGCTTCTCATTCCAATTATTTATTTTCTCCTCGCACTCCATTGATTTATCTGTTTACTCACCCATCATTCCCCCATGAAACAAATACCTGCATAGCAGACAACACACACACACACACACACACACACACACACACACACACACACACACACACACGCACACACACACAGTAAGAGTGAGAGGGGAGAGAGAGAGTAGTCTTCAAATCCAGTGTATTGCAACAAAGATGAATGTCAGCCAAATTTATGCATTTTCGTCTTTTTCATTGACTTTCTGAAACACACACACACACACACACAGTGAGAGTGAGATGGGAGAGAGAGTGTGTGTGTGTGTGTGTTTCAGAAGTGAGAGTGAGAGGGGAGAGAGAGAGTGTGTATGTGTGTTTCAGAAAGTCAATGAAAAAGACGAAAATGCATAAATTCGGCTGACATTCATCTTTGTTGCAATATACTGGATTTGAAGACTACCTATTTCCAGCGCATTGACAATAGACTGTGGATTGATTTGGATTACGTTCTTGTCGGCACAGAATAATTTTCAGTGTGAAATTCGCGGTGTTATCTCCGGAGAGTGCTGATCCTCCCTTATTTTCTTCTTTTTTGCAAATCTATTTGTATCAGCATTCTGGATTATTCTACGAAACGTTGCCAGTGACATCTCTTATCTGAAAGATTTGACTGAGACCACCACTAAGGTGCAGTAGATGGTGGGGGGTGCGGGGGGAGGGGGGGAAGAGGAGGTGACAACACTTTATGAATATCCTTCTCTCTCTCTCTCTCTCTCTCTCTCTCTCTCTCTCTGTCTTAATTTTGTGTTGGGATCAGTATCAGTATCAGTAGCTCAAGTCCCTGCGTTCGGACAAATCCATATACGCTACATCACATCTGCCAAGCATATGCCTGACAAGCAGCGTAACCCAACGCGCTCAGTCAGGCCTTGAGGAAAAAAAAAATAAATAAAAATGATATTAATAAATAAATTAAAACAACAACAACAAAATAAAATAAAATAAAAAAATAAATGAATAAAATAAAAATAAAATAAAATAATAAAATAAAATAAACAAACAAATAAACGAACCACAAAAAAAGAAATAAGTAAATAAATAAATACTGTGTTGGGAAAAGTCAAGAAACCAACCCTGATGACGAAAGAAATGTTTCCAATAAAAATTTATTTAAAAAAAAAAAAAAACACCAATAAGCGGGACTTCCCATGCTTTCTCATTCATTGCGACAACAACGTGTGACCACGCTTTCTTTCAATCCCACGCTTTTTTCTCGGTGCGTGAGAAACCGTAATGGTAGTCTTCAGTTTATCGTCTTCCCGCTTTAGATTATATTAGACTACGTGAGAAACTGCTGGATTGTTAGAAAGCGTTGGCTAGCAGGGGACTTCTTTTTAGTTGTGGAGAGGGAAGAGAAAATTCATGCTGGATATGACTTTATTTGTGTTTGTTCGTTTGTTTGTTTGTTTGTTTGTTTGTTGTTGTTGTTTGCAAATCATTGTGATTGTCAGAATCTAGTTTGCAATAGTCTGTGGTGTTTATTTTACAGCAAAAACAAATCTACCCAATCTTTGTAATGTTTGAAGAAAAGACAGTCCGTGATAATAGAGCAGAGATGATATGTGTGTGTAAATTATGCAGTCATGTTTGAGAAAGAAATACAAACAGAAAGATTGGGAAAGAAGTTGGATACACTTAGATTCAGTATTATCTTTTTATTTGAATTTTGCAGATGGAAGTAGATGCTGTTTCAGTGAACAAGCAAACAAACAGGGCTCATCCCCCACTTCCAAAGTTTTAGAAGGAACAGTGGAATCATGCAAGGCGATGTGCTTGCACGTAGCGTCGTGCAAAGCCGTCACCACCAGTGGAATCAACTCATGCAGCTTCTTCACCTCTACTTTCACCACAAACAACGTTGGCGGCTCGGCCTATTTCAGCAAGTCTTGTTCAGGTGAATGCCACTCCATCGTGGCGTACTGTATTGTGCTGCACTGTGTCGCACTGTATGTAGTTGTTGTCCATCCTCCTGCATTAAATCCTGTTCATGTAATCGCCATTCCACAGTGGTCTTGTAAGTTGTTCTCCAACTGTTGTCGTTAATTTGGTTGCGCCCTCATCCTGTCTCGCCAAGTTTTGTTCAAGTGAATGTCACTCTATAGTGGTCAAGTATCTTGTTATATACTTTTGTAGAATTTGGGTGTGACCTCATCCTACCACACCAGATGTTGTTCAGACCAATGCCACTCCACAATGGTCCAGCCTGTTTGACGTGCTGTGACCTGCCCTGTGTCGTGACGACGTTAACTCTCTCCATACGAACGGCGAAAGAGACGACGTTAACAGCGTTTCACCCCAATTATCATCATCAAAATATTACAAGCGGAAGGCTCTTATACTGAAGAGGTGAATGTTGACAAAGAATACCACAATTCTTACGACGGAAGCTAAAGGTTGGGTCATTCAGACACCCACTGGACATCCGAGGGGTCTGTGTAGAGGAGAAGAGAGGACTGGCCGTACTGAGTGAGTTAAAGAAACATGCAAAGCATACGCCTTATGCAACAAGCGTCAATTATGCATCTGTGTGCAGAACACGGATAAATTGCACTTGACAGGACACGTATGCGTTTAACCGGGCATTTATTCTGAGTGTGACAGTAACATCTTGGCAGATTCCACTTTATACAAATACGAATAACACTAAACCTTCAATACAATATTATACTCGCACAAGTTGTACGCTTCGATTTTTGTTTTGTTTTGGTTTTGTTTATATTTTCACCGTTGAGCACAAACACAACATATATTCTATCCTACATATCCTTCGATATGTTTTTGTGAAATGTGACTATGAATGTTATCTGTTATAATGCCGGGTGCATTGTTACTTCTCTGACACTATATTACAATTGTTGTTACTACTGCTGCCACTACCACCCCTACTGCTGCACTGTTCATGCTGGAATACTCCCATGACTACTGTTCCTACTATATCATAACAATGGACCGACCCTATCTTCCCATTTAATGTTAACATTTGTTTACATTTCAGTGGTTTTGTTGACCTAGTGCATGTATGTAACAGTGTATGCGGAGTTAGAAGTGGTAGGGCACATCCTTTCCATTGAACATCTCTCCCAGAAGGCGGTCCATTGTTATGATACAGATGACATACCTTTTATTTATTTATTTATTTATTTGTTTATATATTGGGTTAAGATAGAGGAGGAAGAGGGAGAGGATGGATGACAGAAAAGCTTCAATATCAAACAAACAACTCACACTAGGGCAACAATAAACCCAGACAGATGTAATCACTTGTCATACATGTTTAGAATGCATACATCAGAACACTAGAACATCAAAAAACCCTGGCAAATGTACACAAACATCAAATATTCTTAAAATGCATGCCTCAAGACACACTGGGGCAATTGCTGCGCCAGACGATAGGGGAAAGAATGAAAGTGATTAGTTAAGGTGTATGGGGGAAAGTGGTGCATGAAAGGTAAATATGAGTTTGTGAAAGAAGAAAAAGAAAGATGTGGGAAAAAAAGAGGAGGATGGAGGCCCCACCAAAAAAAAAAGTGGGAAAAAAGAGGAGGTTGGAGGCCCCACAAAAAAAAATGTTCCTACTACATTTACCACTTCTGCTGCTGCTACAGCTACTACTTCTATTATTTCTCCTGCTTCTATAAAAACTACTACTTCTTATTCTAGTACTACTACTGCTACTTACTGTTTGTTTCAGGAGCTGATACGAGCACTCTGACAATAGAGAACGTTTGTAGTAAGTATGATAAATTGTTGATTAATTTGTACTTGAGTCAAAAGACAATTCGTTCACCATTTATGAACACCACGTTATGGGATATAGGTATACTAGTTACTAGTTGGTCATGTAACATTTCCTTGGCACTCTTCCGTTGGCGTGTACACAGGTATTCGTTGTGGAACACGCGGCATGCCATCTGAGTTAAAAATCAGACTTAAAGTGCTGCGTAAAAGGTGGGGGATGGATTGAGTGACTGGTTTGAGATACCGACAAGACGGCATCAGGATACTTGTTACCAATCTTCTTTGCTCTGGCCATTAACTGGCTGTTCGATGCTAGAAGGAAAGGCATAGGAATGGACGGGCAACGTCACTCTTGAGTATGTGAATGATATTCCTGTATTGGCAGAAAACTCACATGACATGCAGGCTCTTGTTGACGAGATCACTGATCAGCAGTCAACATAAGCTTCAGGTTAAGTGCCATAAAAATCAAGACCACGCTGTCAAATACAGACACATTATGATACTTTATCAAGCAAAAACGAAGTGAAAGTTTTGGGATGTCCATTTGCAACATTGGAAATTCAGAGGAATAACTTCATTGGGTGGTAATGATAATACTGATAATTGGCCCAATAATAATAATGATGATGATAATATTACTACTACTACGACGACGACGACGACGATGATGATGATGAAGCAGAAGAAGGAGGAGGAGGATATCCATAACTTTTCTGTGAAACGATATCCAGTGAGGTCTACCAATGCTGCTCAAATTGCCTAACATGGTCCAGCTGAAACCAAACATGACATTTAAGAAAACACATAAGTTCTCTGTCTACAGAAAAAAAATTCCAGTGCGTTTACACATGCAAATCAATACTCACATACTTATGTTCAGCACATTCCCAAACACATCAATGTTCAGCTGAATAAGCCCATTTCCAAACTCCTCAAACAATGAAAACTGTCAGGTAAATAAAGCTTAGATTGAAATGCATTCCACGAAAGAAACAACACACACGCACATGTACGCACGCAGTCACGCACTCACGCACGCACGCACGCACGCACGCACGCACACACACGCAAATACACACATGTAAATAGATAGATAGACAGATAGATAGATAGATAGATAGTGATATACGCACACACGCTCACACGCACGCAAGAAAGTTTTGAAAACCTAGATAAGACGAAAACACGCACAAGTGTACGTCATCGAACATTTCTTTCTTTTATTTTTTTTTTAGCCCAGTGCGAAGATTCTGGACAGAGATAGACCATTATTTAACTGGTTTGTTGGGGAAGCGAACCAACCTGACATTGGAAAATATTCTGTTTGGAGTTAAACAACGCGACCAATGTGCATCAGTATAACAAAGAAAACAAATTCATCTTCTCCTTTGTTTCTAATCTTCGAGCACCAGCTACTGTATCGATCACAGTTTTCGTCGACTGAACAAATTCAACTCTCATAGTACGTCATATATTGAATGCTTTGAAGGGAAAATAGAGTAAGAGGAAGTTATGGAACTTGTTTATCCCAGTCTCAGATAAACTATATCCTTTTATTAAATCAAGGTGACTGGTACAGTTGACACTCATTTACACGATAGTCAGTATTAATCGATCGCACACACACAGATAATGCACGCTCGCGCATACACCCTTATACAGTTACACATATTGACACACATAGGACACACACACACACACACACACACACACACACACACACACACACACGCAGAGAGAGAGAGAGGGGGGGGGGGCGCACATACAAATACGGTCAATACCTGAAAGAGGGAGAGAATGAATGAGTCATTACACAGGATATAACACACACTAGCGCAAGAAGAAACCCAGACACGCATAATCTTACACCGGTTAAAAAGTACAAAATTTGTCCATCAGTAGAATATCACACAGATAAAGAACTGTGCTTGAATGATGTGAATGTATGTGGCTGGGAGAGTTCTTTTTTTTCTTTCTTTGTGTTTTTTTTTTTTTGTGTGTGTGTGTGTGGGGGGGGGGGGGGGGGGGGTTGTTGTTTGTTTTTTTTTATTGTTAGGTTTTGTTGTGTTTTGTGTGGGGGTTTTTCGGCCAATGAAGAAAGACACGTGAAGAGCACAAACATTTTTTTTTACAAAAAATAGTGAGACAATGTGCTCCGTGATCTTGCATGCAACTGAGGCCACACACACACACACACACACACACACACACACACACACACACACCAAAAAAAACCAAAAAAACTACAACAAAAAAACTTTACATCCTGAATCACATTCTTGTTAACTAAATTTTTAAACAAATAATCAACACAAAAGGGCGATGGCTTTTAAGGCATGCCCCAAAGACGGAGAAAACAGACCATTCACTGCCTCCACCCCAACCTCACCACCCGCACCCCCTGTCGTTATCCATAAAGCACAGGTATTCCATCACTTGTCCGCTTTAGGCGCACAGGTATTCCAGTGCCAGGCAAACTGAAGCCGAGGAATTCCATCGCCTGGCTTTGACCGTTTGGGTGGTGGTTCGCATTGCCCATGGATAAAGAGAAGATTTGCATAATCAGGCTGCAGATAAGAATTTGCTGACACTGGAGGTTCGCTTGCTAATGTGGTCCTTTGCTCCATGTCGCATTCTTTACGTCAGCAGTGAATGATGTAATGTGGTGCTGGTGTGAAAGGGGAGACCAGCGATGGTGGAGGGGCCGGGGGGGGGGGGGGGGGGGAACGAGGTGGCACCCTGATTGTCCTCAACAACCAAATCGGAATATAACTTTAAGACCACAGTCGGTGTCCGTCAGGGTTGCCTGCTCTCCCCAGTACTATTCAACCTTTTCCTAGAAAACATCATGCGCGAAACCCTCCATGACTTCCACTCTACCATCTCCATAGGAGGAAGAATCATCAACAACTTGAGATTCGCAGATGACATAGATCTACTAGGAGGCAGCAACAAAGAACTACAAGACCTCACCAAGAGACTAGAAGGAAGAGCAGGTGCATACGGAATGGAAGTGAGCACCGAGAAAAGCAAAGTGTTGGTAAACAGCTGAACCAACACCCAAGCTCAAATCTTCATGAACGGACAACAACTTGAAGAAGTGGATGCTTTCAAATATCTCGGCACCACCCTCACAAACGACGGTCGCTCAACAACTGAAATAAAGATTAGGATAGCGATCGCAACATCAGCAATGGCTAAGCTCAGCAAGATTTGGAAGAGCAGAGAGATCAGCTTTCCAACAAAGATCAAACTGTACCGATCCCTGGTGCTATCCATACTGCTGTATGGATGTGAAAGTTGGACTTTAACAGCAGAGACTACTAGGAAAGTCCAGACGTTTGAGACAAAATGCTTCAGACGACTGCTTGGAATCTCATGGAAGGACAGAAAGACCAATGACTTTGTCAAGAGCCAAATAACTATGCTAGTGGGTCCACTGGAACCACTCTTAGCAGTGGTCAAAAGGAGGAAGCTGTCATGGTTCGGGCATGTGACACGCCACAATTCACTGCAAAAGACAGTTCTACAGGGAACGCTAGAGGGTGGTAGGCGAAGAGGGAGGCAAGCCAAATGCTGGATGGACAACATCAAGGAATGGACCAATATGGATAGCGCTACGCTGATACGACAGGCAGAAGATAGAACCGGATGGCGTCGTCTGACTACGGAATCGTCCCTCATGTCTCCTCTACGCCCATCCCGGGCAGGAGAATGAATGGAATGGAATGGTACACGGGGCAACCAGAGAACGTAACGAAGGAAATGTGATCAGTATTTTTTTTCTTTTTCCTCCAAATTTCACTTTTTTAAAAACAGAGAATAAGGAGCTTGTGTAACGAGGTCGAGGGTGTGTGTGTGTTTGTCTCCAGTGTTTTTTGCAGACAAAATGTAAGGGTAAAAATACATCTCTCTTTCTCTCTCTCCCCTCTTGTGAAAGAGAAGTAGTAACAGAAAAAATGGCCAGCATGAGCCTGAAGTTTTGAATGTTGTAATTGAAATAAAGAATCATTGCCATTCTTAAAATAAAATAATAAAAAAATAAACCAACCATACACACCCACACACGAGCACCTTTAACCGGCTTACCAAAGTTTGACATCACAACTAAGTTAGAAATACATAAATATAAATTACATTAAACATGATCGCATAAACACTTACGTAACTGCTGACATAGTATTCCACTTGGCAAAGACAAGTTGGTCTATCCATTCTGCACAGAAGAGAAATGTTTGTGGAAAAGGTGCGTTTTCAGATATGACTTCCAATACAGAAGACATGGAGCGTTTCTGAGGGACGACTGTAGAGAATTCCAAACTTGAGCTCCAAAAGACCTTTTCCCTGCGTATTTTAGATCAGTCTTTTGGAATTTAAGAATTTTTGTTTTCAGAACTAGATCTTAATGTTCAGCATGATTCATACGTTTACAGTGCAAAGGAGAAATACGAGGTACAAAATTCGTCATAATGTCGAAAGGCAAGTGTCTCTGGTGTAAAGTGAAAGCGGGACTGCACACGAAGCCGGTGCAGTGATACAAAAGAAAGGAAACCTGATCAGAATTTGTTTTACCGAGGACAGGTCGTGCAGCATTGTGTATTTTCTATAATCTGGTAATGGAGGAAGATGGTAAATATGCACGAGTAAAGCTGCAATAACCCATTTTGAACAGGACAAAAGGGAAAACCAGCTGAGCCATGTTTTCATTTTAGAATATAGTCTGATTCAGGCTAGTGTGCGAAGGTTAAAATTACACTGGAAAGAAAATCGGCCGGTCATGGTTACGGTTTGATCAAGGATATTTTGCTGATATTAGAAATACAATTAAAGCAGTGCCAAAGATAACAGTTATATTTGCTTCATTAAGACGACGCGATCCGCGATCGCCTACACTATGAGTTCAGTTTTATCTTCATTAAGCATTAGATTAGTATTGTCCATCCATTCTTATACATACGTCATACGGGACTCCGACTTAATAAAGATGGTGGAGCTTTTGTTTTCATATTATCGTCACGAAGAATATGGAAGTCGTATTCGTTTGCTAGCTCCTGGCAATTAATAACGCTTGCCACATGGTCACAGACAAGAAAGGAGAACTGGCGCCAATCTGCCAACGGAGACCAGCGTAAAATATTTGAATGTAATATGAGATCATCGGATGGACCCCAATGTTGTTCCCTATCTGCTGTTCTGACACACTCTGTCCATAATTTTGACAATGTTGGTGTCAACTGCGGCGATTTACATGTGTAATTTCAAGTCTGGTGCATTAAATTGATTGAAATAATATCAGTGATTAGATGGCCGAGATGTGGGTGTGTGTTGAAGCGTCTTTGAAACATTTGCAGCATTTCAAGGAGAAATTGGCTCATCCTATGAACCTTCAAAAATTGGAAGACTCGACACAGACAGAAACAGAAACAATTTGCTTGCTTCTTACTGGAAATTCCTCATCTTCAAACAAGTCAGACACATCTATAAAAATGAAAACTTAACATTTTTCAACTTGCATTTCGAACCCTGCTTCCATCCATGTCACACCACTCGATTTAAAAAAAAAATTGACCTTGACCCTAATGAGCTGAAGAATTTCTGTCATGTTTCGAACCTTCCTTTCATATTTAAAGTTATGGAGAAAGTTGTTTTGACTCAGCTGCGAAACCATCTTTCTCATAGTAATATTCTGAAAACCTTTCAGTCCGCCTACAGAAACTTCCACAGTACAGAGACTGCTGACCCCTGTGTTCTCAATGGTCTACTTGCCAGAGCTGATGAGAGATTTGTTTCAGTACTTGCTCTGCTTGACATGAGTGTGGCTTTTGATACTCTGGATCATGTCATCCTGTTAGAGAGACTCTGTGTGTCCTTTGGAGTTGCTGGGACTGTCTTTGACTGGTCCAGGTCGTATATGACTGGCCATGGACAATCTGTCATTGTCAATATGTCTTCTCTACACCCACTTGTTTATGGAGTACCTCAGGGTTCGGTTTGGGGGCCGTTACGTTTTTGTATGTTCAGCCTCTCACTGATGTGATTGATTCTTGTGCTTGTGACTACCATAAGTTCGCTGATGACACTTAGATGTCCAAACGTTCAGTCACCACAGAATTTTCTGCTGCTTTATTTGATATTCAAGAGTGTATTGATCATGTGCTGGCCTGGTTTAGCAGTAACAAATTGAAACTCAACACAGACAAGACTGAGATCATGCCAGTGGGCTCAGCATCACACCTTTGTAAAGTGGACAGTGAGTTTGCTAACACTGGGGGTGATCGAGTTCTTTTCAAAACTTTTGTCAGGTACTTCGGTGTAAATCTGGACCTATCATGTCCATGCAGCAACATATTAGCTCCATCTGCTCTGCAGCTTTTCTCGAAAAGCGGACAATTACCAGCATTCGTTCTTATCTTTCAAAGACTGCCACGCTTAGATTTGTCTCCTCCGAAGTTACCTTGTGTCTGGATTACTGCAATTCTGCACCGCTCAGTCGTTTGGAGAAAGTTCAGAACAGCACAGCTAAATTTGTAGCGCGGAAATCTAAGCATGAGCTTGTGACACCTTTGCTCAAAAAGCTGCGTTGGCTTCCAATTAAATTCCGCATTCAGTTCAAAATTGCCACGCTCGCATTCCGCTTTTTTGATGGTACACTCCTGCAGTATCTCTCTACTTCACTCACAAATTTTCAGCCTTACCGGTCACTTCGGTCTTCGGCTGAAAGGTAACTTCGGGTGCCAAACACTAATCTAAAAACCTTCGATCACGGATCATTTAGTTTTTTCAGCCCCAGCTATCCGGAACTCACTGCCTGTTGACCTGCGAAATGCTCCTTCCCTGGACTCTTTCGAGTCCTAGCTGAAAGCTTATCTTTGTTGTCTTGCATTTGAGTAACAGTGTACAATACAATACAATACAATATAATACAATACAATACAATACAATACAAATACAATATGGCTGTATTTATCCATTTGGAAATTAAATTATGCATCCACAGGCTCGTCGCTTGTAGTCTAATTTGGGTCTAATTTGCTGTTTTAAGCACTACATTTTCTAGCGTTGTGTGTATGTGTTAGTGGAGGTGCTCTGTGTGTGTGTGTGTGTGTGTGTGCGCGCGCGCGCGTGTGTGCGTGTCCTGTTCATGATGCGAGGATGGTGACTGTTTTTCGTGGTTGATTCTTTTTCTTATTGTGATGGACTCGGGGTAAGGGTAGGGTTGGAGTGGAGTGGAGATAGGGGTAAGGGTATGGTTGGAGTGGAATGAGGAATTAAGAGTAGTAAAAGGTTGCAGGTTCTCGTGCAGGCAGGAGCATATGAAAGCGGACGCCCTTTCAGTTGTTTATTTACTACAGCTATTACATACAGGAAAACAGTGCAGCCATACGTAGCGAGATGCTGTTGTGGGAACGACACTGACCACTACACAGCAAGAGACAAAGGGCTAACTTGTCAAAGCAATAACTGAACAAAGAATTAACTGAACAAAGCAATAACTGAACATACTCATATAAACACAAGTACTGTGTCAAATAATACAATTTACAAATCAACACATTCTACACACTAGTACTTACAGCGATACGTAGCGAAGTGTCACTGTTGTGAGAACACACCCGACACACTGCCCGCGACACAGCAAGAGACAAAGAGAGCAGGTGCTGGCCGTGGCTGGCTCGGGTGTGGAAGTGACCACTCATCACCCGCTCAGCCAATTTATACAAATTAGGCGAACTACAAAGACAATCACGTGGGCTGCAAACCAGATCGTCACTAATCTGAAGAAATCTGATGAGAACTGTGCTTGTTACAAGGTGTTCAGTAACAGATTTCTGAATGATTCCTGAACCGATTTGCATCGGATAAGTTGCAAAAGAAAGAGCTCAACGCCTACGTTATAATGAGTGTAAAATGAAGTGTTGATTATTTAAGATGAATTTATAATCTTAATTTAAGTCACCTGAACAGGGTCAGTTTTAACGAGCTCGTCGCTGAAAATTACAAACTGCGTTAAATCAGTTTCACGTAGGCGAACATAAATGGAATAGATTTAAAGATGGAATTAAGACGATTCTGCCAGTATATAATACTAGTAGTTTACTGATCTGACAAAAGAGCTATTAATTAAATACTGTGGAACAGAAACACAAGTTTGCTCTCAGCCAATGACGTATCGCGACGCGACACTGGTCGAGCAGTTACCAGGTGGTCTGGCCAGGACAAAATGATGTAAGCAGAGTGACGTCACATATTCTGTGCAAGGGTTAGGACAAGAAACGTCGTCTGCTCTGGCTTGTGCGTGAATAGTGTCGGAGCAAGCATAGCGCGCTTGGTCACACCTCCCCCCATCTTTTGAAATCCATCGTCCGCGATGGTTAATGTAAAGTAATTCTTGTGAGGAGACTTAGCTGAGCATCAAACAAGAATTATTGGGCAGGTAAGGGAGATAATTTACCTGATAACTGATAGCTAAGTGAATGTGAAATGACTGCAACATTCTTATGAACAACACCCTACTTCTATATGCAAAGCGACATTAGCCAGGTTAAGTTACGGATTTGGTCTAAGTCGAATGCATCCTAACTTAACTTTGAAGAGTTTGATATAGAGAAGGGGTCCCAATTAGGTAAATACACTATGAAGATGGAAAGCATTCATTTGTGTGCCTATCAATCTATCTATCATATCACTGTCATACGCGCATGTTGAGTAGCATACATGTATAATAGCATAGATTATGAACATACTTTGCAGTGCTAAGACCTTGTGACCAGCTAGATCACAGGTTAAGTTAAGCAAGAAGAGAAGAAAAAAACATAAAACATGAATTTGTGCAGAAATATCTGAAAATGAAAACAAAATTACAGCATGAATTATTGTAGCATGTTCATAGACATGAAAACATAAAGCATTGCATAGGCCATATGACAATGATAGGTCATAGGAAAGGCAAGAAGGTAAGAACAGAATAATTAAAAAAACTGATAAAACATAAATAATGCATCACGACTGTCTCTGCTGCAAAAGAAAATTAGTTTGACCAGTCTCAAAACACTGTTAGTGGAGTCCTGGTTGCCAGTCGTGCAGACCGTCTCGGTGCAGGATCTGGTGGTAGTGGAGGCGGCTCTGGTGCAGCTCGCTGGGTTGGTGTCCTGGGTCTTGGTATGGGCCTGGTCAGCCACACACCACTGTCAGTGTCAGTGTCAGTGTCAGTCACTTTGTCGCCCTGGTGGTGCAGTGGGATCGGGTGAGTTGGCGTGACTACAGGTGGTGGTTGTTGGCTGGACCTTTGCAGTGCAGGGCTGACGACAGGTGAGGACATCTGTGGGACGACAGCATCAGGTGTAGTGCTGTGGCGCCTCCATCGTCTGCATCTCCTGCATCGCTGGTTTGGAGCTGGTGCAGTTGATGGCATGGGCCCAGGTTGCCCAGTGTGTGTAGTGGCAACACACTGGTTGTGGGCTGGAGCTGCAGGCTGGTGGTCAGCATTCTGTCGCCTGGCCTGGTAGCGTCGCTTGTGGCGACACTGGTGCTCTGTGTGGCCAGACCTCTCACACCAGACACAGTGCGAGGGGTCTGGGGTGTGCTCAGCAGCACAGCGTTGAGGATGAAGTGCTGGTTGTGGAGGAAGTGGGCTGTGTGCTGGCATGGGTGACTGCAGCTGCCGTCGCAGGCTGGTGTTCTCAGCTGCGAGTGTGGCCAGCTGGGACTGTAGGCGGACAACAGTGGTGTTGTCTACGCCGGGGCAGGTATTGTAGGTGTGGCTGTCCTCCCGCAGCCATCGCAGGGCCTCCTTCTTTGCTGCCTCGAAGGTGGTGTCAGGGTGGTCACGGATGAAACGCCTGACATCGCGCCTGAGTGCGGCTGGCTGAAGGCCTCTGGCGAAGGCGTCGCGGAGGATGGTCGCTGGCACCTGGATCACCCCATCTTCAGCCCTGTTGACCTTGGTCCACAGGTACCGAAGATGTGATGCGTAGTTGGTCACCGTCTCCTTGGGCTGCTGCTGTCTGTTGAAGAAAGTGGTGGCAAGCTCGGTGGCGTCTCGCTGATCTCCCCAGTTCTCCTCAAGAACCGCAAGGATCTTGGCTGGGGTGTCCACTTGTGGCGCCGGCAGCCTGACGATCTGCTGGCGAGCTCGGCCGGCAAGGGCTGAGATCAGCCAGAGAGAGGCTGTCGCGTCACCCAGGGGCTGCAGATGAAGGATCAGTCTGGCCTCCTGGACGAAGTCTTCAACTTCTATGCTGCTTTCCTCACCGGATAGCGTCGGGAGTTTTGGCAGGAAGTCAGTTGGAGCCATTTTGATGGGGCGACGTTTCTTCTTGTGGACTTGTGTACCTGCTGCACTGTCTTCTCTCTTCTCCTATGTCTAACTATCCCTATGTGACTGTTAGTACTACCTCTTGTCCCTGTACGATCCTAACTCACAGCGCCAAGTATGTGATAGAGATTAGCTTGGCTAGGAGCTGTGATTTATTAAGAGATATTAAAAGAATTAGCACATCCTATGCTCACAGCGCCAAGTTGTAACAAGGTACACTTGGTGGTAAAGGGCTGTGGTTTTGGGATGGATTGAATTTGGATAAAAGAATTGAAACCTTAAAGGGAATAATTTTGGATCAATCTTGTGATGGATCTTTATCCTGTCGGCGACGCCACTTTTGTAGCCGTGTACCGAGTGGTTACTGAAGGGGGTACGGCACAAAAGACTTAACTAAATATGATTGAATGAATTAAAGGATAGACAAGATCCCACGCACAGGCCAGGAACATATAGAGGCCAGTCACAAATGGGGTTTTCTATTGTTTTATTTACAATATTCTAAAAGAAGAAGACAACTAGGAGAAGAACTAAGAAGAAGAAGACATAATGAGAAGAAGACAATGCTAAGAGAAGACAAAAAGAGAAGACAAAAAGAGAAGAAGACAAAAAGAGAAGAAGACAGTGCCTGGAATGACATAAACAAATGTCATTAGTACAACATGTCAACACAAGTGAATAGTAAAGCACATGTATACATACTACATGGAAAGACTATCACCCGGGTTTGGGATACGCAACAACATAATGCATATGTGTGAAGACCAAACGCTGACATCAAATGACATTTCTAATACATTTAAATAGCTCAATTAAAGTGATTGAAGTGATGCTGACTTGGTGAAAGTACACTGACAGTATAGATTAGATAAAGCTTATACTGTGTCAAAGTGACTCAAATGAAGCAGTTTATCATGTAGCACTATACGGGAATAAGCCGTATAGGAGAGAGCATGATAACTAACTTACAATTAACAGACTGATGCATATCAGGTGGTTTTAACCAATAACTGATATTAATCAAACACTATCTTGTAATCACCTCAACAGAATACTACATACATCTTAGAGTACTGAGCACACTGTAGCGGTACAACCGAGATCAGCATGTAAGATAATAACTGAATAGTAAACAAGATGGAGAATCAGTGGCTTATATGTAATACTGGCAACCTGATAGACCAGAGAGTAAGTGAAGCACCATCATGGCTTAACCATTAAGTGGTGAATGAACTTACACAAGTTATCCGTTGCATCAAAGCCAAATATGAGCATAGCTAAGCTTGCGCTCAACATTTAAATTGTCTCCGCTGAAGCGGGGATAAGTAACCTAACCTTCAGTAACAGCAGATGAGAGAGAATGAGTCATCCCCTAGAACATTCTGGAACAGACTATCTTGTGTCCCGAGACGTCATTGACTGACGTAAAAAGAATCAAATGGAATACTTCTACGGACATATGACGACATGACGATTTTCTAGATCAGTCATAGCCTAGCTGTGCCTAACATGTCAAAGCCATAACTAAACAAAGAATTAACTGAACAAAGCAACAACTGAACATACTTATATGAACACAAGTACTGTGTCGAAGAATACCTTTCACAAGTCAACACGTTCTACACAATAGTACTTACAGCCATACGTAGCGAGATGCTGTTGTGGGAACGACACCCGACACACTGCCCGCGACACAGCAAGAGACAAAGAGAGCAGGTGCTGGCCGTGGCTGGCTCGGGTGTGGAAGTGACCACTCATCACCCGCTCAGCCAATTTATACAAATTAGGCGAACTACAAAGACAATCACGTGGGCTGCAAACCAGATCGTCACTAATCTGAAGAAATCTGATGAGAACTGTGCTTGTTACAAGGTGTTCAGTAACAGATTTCTGAATGATTCCTGAACCGATTTGCATCGGATAAGTTGCAAAAGAAAGAGCTCAACGCCTACGTTATAATGAGTGTAAAATGAAGTGTTGATTATTTAAGATGAATTTATAATCTTAATTTAAGTCACCTGAACAGGGTCAGTTTTAACGAGCTCGTCGCTGAAAATTACAAACTGCGTTAAATCAGTTTCACGTAGGCGAACATAAATGGAATAGATTTAAAGATGGAATTAAGACGATTCTGCCAGTATATAATACTAGTAGTTTACTGATCTGACAAAAGAGCTATTAATTAAATACTGTGGAACAGAAACACAAGTTTGCTCTCAGCCAATGACGTATCGCGACGCGACACTGGTCGAGCAGTTACCAGGTGGTCTGGCCAGGACAAAATGATGTAAGCAGAGTGACGTCACATATTCTGTGCAAGGGTTAGGACAAGAAACGTCGTCTGCTCTGGCTTGTGCGTGAATAGTGTCGGAGCAAGCATAGCGCGCTTGGTCACATTATGATTGTTGCTTGTCTTTTGTTACATTTAATTTGTGGAGCGCCATGAGTGATTGTTATTTGAATTTTCTTGATAATTGTTATTTATTATTGTATAATTTTCATCATTATTGTTATCATTGTTGTTGTTTTTGGGTTGTTGTTTTTGTTTTTTTGTTTTTTTGGGGGGGAGGTATGTTTTTGTTGTTGTTGTTGTTTTTTGTTGAATGTAGACTGTTGTCCACGGTTTTTACTGGTTGTGTCAGTATTTTGCTGTAGACATAATTCGTCTCCGACAGGACCCTTACTATGCACTAGGTTTTTATCAGCCTTTTTTTTCACAGGTGCCACAGAAACCAATCGGCTTTCCAAACTACTTGGAATTTGTAAGTATTTGTGTAAAGAGTGCCATAGTATTCCATACTGATTAAATAACGATCAGTCCGCTCGCTTGGACACTTGCTTGAAACTGAAACTTTTATTTTACGTCTTTTCACTTTGAGTGATATTAGATGTGTCGTGTGTGTGTGTGTGTGTATGTGTGTGTGTGTGTGTGTGTGTGTGTGTGTGTGTGTGTGTGTGTGTGTGTGTGCGCGCGCGCGCGCGCGCGTGTATGTGTGAATCTGCTTGTGTGTCTAACTCACATTATAAAAACATGTCTCATGTATGTCAATGTGTTGCTTCTGAACAGAAAGATCGATCAAAGTCTGTAAAACAGTTCTGAATATGAAACTCGATTCTTACAGACTATTTTTGACTCATGAACATGAGTTCAAAGCAGATCAGCATCAAACTAATCGACTGATTCCGCTTTTTATCTTGTAATGCAACAACCATTAGTCTCATAATTTCGACAAAGTCGATGTGCATTCAGAAAGTGACCATGACATCCGGATGCAGTTAAGAGTGTTGGAAACATATGGTACCGCATTGTACGATTGTGCATCTAAATGACTCAAACGATTTCAGACAAACAAGCACAAACCTACAAACTGTTCTTTTGTAGGTCCTTACCTGCAACGAAAGTAGATGTCAAGATGTTGACTATTTTCTAAAAATTCTACATATGAAAACTTATTGATAAAGTAATGCAGAATAAATAGCTTTTTGTGTACATGCGCGCGCGCGTGTTTGGGTATGGGTGTGGGTGTGTGTGTGCGCGCACGCGTACGCGCACGCAAGGAAATGATTAATTGGTTAACGCATCGATGTGTTTCATCTGTTTCAGGGTGTATCATGATATTCACAGATGTGATCTGAGCAAACCAGACAAAAGGCAGCAGACACTGTTTCTGGAGAGAATAATCAAATTAGAATAAAAATTGTCCATTTCATTGTTTTGATGACGTGGTCTTTTGTAGTTGTTTTTTTTCTGATTAAAATGTGTGAACAGAGTGCGTTCTTGGGGAACTGAAGCAAACCTGGGCACCTTGGCTTGGAACTTATCATATAAATATATATCATGATAAACTACGATATAATTTTATACACATGATATGATGAAAATGATTTAGGCAAGTAAACATCACGAAATACTTCGGTAAAATATTAACATTCATACACACATGAGCGCTCACACCCCTACCTACACCCCTTATCCCCCACCCCACCCACTCACACACACACACACACACACACACACACACACACACACACACACACACACCAGCAAATAGCGCAAAGTAATGCAAAGCATAACAGTTTCTTTCAGGTTGGAGCACTGTGCAATACATTTCATATCTTCTTATATCTCACAGAATAACCTATTTTTCATTCTGTAAACTATATACAGACGCGCAAACACATTTACATGTACACGTGAGAAACACACACACACACAGACACACACAGACACACAGACACACACACACACACACACACACACAGAGTAAATAGTGCAAAGTAATGCAAAGTATGACAATTTCTTTCTGGATGGCACACTGTGCAATACATTCTTTCTCACATCTTTCACAGAATAACATAATTTTCAAGTTGTGAACTACCACACAGACACGCAGACACACGCACATGTTCGCACATACACACACACATGCGCGCGCGCGCGCGCGCTATAAGATCACAAAGCATTGCAGGTTGGACTGTGTTCCTGTACATTGCATGTGCCCGGTTCCCACACGCAACGGACTGAGACACTGCTTTACGAATATTTTCCCTTTCTTTTCCAGTTCATGATTTTTCTCTCAAACTGATTTTACTTCTAATTTGTTTTTGTGCGGGCAAGACAGGGGGGCAAACTTGCACCATCTTTTTGTGTTTCTGACTTCGATATTTTTATATGAATAATTTCATTTGCTTTCACTGTCATTTTCACCGAAAGCTCAGGCATCTGCTCCTTTTTTCCAATGTGTGGAGCAAGTATGGATCAGTCCGCAACCTTTTGCGCCTCCCTACAAATGAACTGAAGAAACTGTGGGCGATGCTGCAGAATCCTTTGGCTTTCTGAACGGCTGACATGCTTGTTGGTGGTGGCCCGTGCATGCTTTTTAATAAAAAATGGGTCATAAACTTCTGTGTTCGTGAGCGCATCAGCACGAAATCGTATGAAATCTTGACTGTTTCTTTCCGTCCTCACTATCTTACCCGTGAATTTGGACAGGTGACTGTGATTCTGACCTACATTCCAGGCCCAGACAACGCACAGGCAGCACAACGTGTGGCTGACAGTTACAACGCAGCGCTAAGTAGGTCAATGGATCAGGCTGTGTTTATACTTGAAGACTTCAGCTCGTGTGACATTTCAGGACATTTGCCTAACCTTCATCATTATGATCAATGTCTTGCCCAACGCGTCTTAACAAGACTTTAGATCGTTGTTATGGCAGAATTTCTTATGCTTATACTGCTCGATGCAGACCACCTCTTGGCAGGTCCGACCATAATGTTATACAATTTGTAACAAATTGCACAAAAAGTGGGACAATAACAGTATCGGAGCTCCGGAAGGTTGTTTTGAAGCCACTTACTGACAGTTATTTCTTGACAGTTGCTCCAGTAGTCTTGAAGAACTTGTAGATCATCCATTTTTTTGGTGAAGATTTACTTATCAAGACAAAGACCATTCAGATTTTTTTCTAATAATAAACCACGGATTACTAAGAATTGATATGTATTCTTAATTAAAAGAAAATAGCATTTTTAGCTATTGACATTTTTAAGGTAAATGAACTCAAAACAACTTTTAAAGGTCAACTTAAGTTAGCAAGTACAAAGATCAAGTGGAACGAAAATTGTTGTATGGGGATGCTTGGAAAGCATGGCAGGGGTTAAATATAATGATGGGGAAGAAACAGCGTCCCAAAGTTCTGTTGTCTGATGACCCCTGTAAGCCCTCGCTTTCTCGCAATCCCACGATTTCTCTCAATTTATATGATGACGACGTTTTAGTGTTCCTCTTTATATTTGTTTCCTTTACATTACTGGTTCAGATATATATTCTCTTTATGTTTTAGTGTTGATTTTATTTAGTGTAGTTCAATGTTTATTTCATGTCATATAGATAGTTTGTATCCAGTATTTATGCACCTGATTTCGCCTCATTTTCCAGGTAATTCATCATAGCCATTATCACCAGTTTGATGCAACTACATTGGCTGATATGTTTCCACTTTTTGATTAGTCGAATTGTTTCCCTCATGTCTCTCTTTCCACCAATCCTTCTGCCCCCCTCCCCCCCCCCCTCTCTCTCTCTGTCTCTCCTTGATGAAATATTGTTTCATAGTGGCGTTTTCTCAAGGCAGATATAATGTTCTTCCCTTAAGTGATAATGTTAATAGGTACACTGAAAATGATGTTTTAAAGCATTGTCCTTTTTGCAAAGGTGAACTCGAAGATGAATACCATTTATTGTTTGTTTGTTCTGTATATATTGATTTACGGACAACATTTCTTCAAGATTGTTTAATGAAGTCTCTTTGTATACTTCTTCGATCAAACAACAAGCAGAGAAATTGCCAAGGATCAAAATTCATTTTCCATGCGATCAAAAACAGAAACCATCAACCCAGACCTAATTAAGTAGAAATTAATGTCAGGTCCATGAACAGTATGATATTGTGTGATGTTACCAAGTATTATAATACCCTTTCCCATGCACACCCCCAGTCCCCTGGTTTTGAATTGTGGTCCATGGCCAAAGTTCAAAAAAACATTTTCATTCGTTCGTTCGTTCGTTCGTTCTCTCTCTCTCTCTCTCTCTCTCTCTCTCTCTCTCTCTCTCTCTCTCTCTCTCTCTCTCGTTACTTCTGTAATACTGATTGCCAACAACGTTGATTAGATAGCAGATAGAAAATAGATCCGGTGTAACAGGCCAGATCTTACCCTGGCCAGATCTTACCCCCGTAAGAACAGGCCTAGGCCAAAGTTTACCCCCGTAAGAACAGGCCTAGGCCAAAGTTTACCCCCGTAAGAACAGGCCTAGGCCAAAGTTTACCCCCGTAAGAACAGGCCTAGGCCAAAGTTTACCCCCGTAAGAACTGGCCTAGGCCAGAGTTTACCCCCGTAAGAACAGGCCTAGGCCAAAGTTTACCCCCGTAAGAACTGGCCTAGGCCAGAGTTTACCCCCGTAAGAACAGGCCTAGGCCAAAGTTTACCCCCGTAAGAACTGGCCTAGGCCAGAGTTTACCCCCGTAAGAACAGGCCTAGGCCAAAGTTTACCCCCGTAAGAACTGGCCTAGGCCAGAGTTTACCCCCGTAAGAACAGGCCTAGGCCAAAGTTTACCCCCGTAAGAACTGGCCTGGGCCAGAGTTTACCCCCGTAAGAACTGGCCTGGGCCAGAGTTTACCCCCGTAAGAACTGGCCTGGGCCAGAGTTTACCCCCGTAAGAACTGGCCTAGGCCAGAGTTTATCCCCGTAAGAACAGGCCTGGTCTACATCTTACCCGGGGTAATGTTTGGCCTAGGCCAGTTTGTATCCCCTGGGCCATTTCTTACCCCCTCTCTTTTTCTCTGAAATACATTGATATTTGAAGAGTGCCAAGATTAACAACATTAGAATGAAGGGTATGTGAACTGCGAGAAATTTATTTCACACAATAGTTATTACGAATGGGCTTTTATTAAAAACTGGAAAGTTATCAATGAACCTGTTGCTTGGATAAAACTGTTGCCTTATTTGTAATTAAAATTTTCGATATGGAACACCTGTTTTAACTGATATTATCTTTGAACATGAAGTTCGTTCCTAGAGACATTCAGTCGTTCTGATGTACAGTGACTGCTTTTGATGAATTATGCTTAATAATCTTGAGTTGGAAATAGAAAGTGGGAGACGTAGTGGCACACCACGAGAGTTTGCAAGGTTTGTAATATGGCTGTGATTGGGGATGAGTTCTATCTTATAATGGAATGCACAAAGTATAATGACTTCCGAGACAAGCGTGTGCATGAAAAAATATTTGTCTCCGAAGTCGGTTTTCATTTTTGTTTTTTGTTTGTTTGTTTGCTTTTTGTTCATAGGAAGCAGATGGAATTTGTTAGCTATAAGTTGTCCGCGGTTAATGGTGGTCAATGTGGTCAGTAGTGGTCCATATATAGTGGTCAGTGGTGGTCAATAGTGCTCTGTGATTGTGGTCAGCGGTGGTCAGCAGTAGTCAGTGGTAGTCAGCGGTCAGCAGTGGACAGTAATAGGCAACGGTGGTTATTAGTGGACAGTGATGTCAGTGGTTAGCAGAAGTCAGTGGTCAGTGGTGGTCAGCAGTGGTCAGTGCTGGGCAGCGATGGTCAGTTGTCAGAAGTGGTCAGAACTGGTTAGTGGTCAGAAGCGGTCAGCAGTGGTCAGAAGTCAATAGTCATAAGTGGTCAGTATATAGTGGTCAGTGGTTGGTTCTGGTCGGTCACTGGTTAGCGGTTGTAAGTGATCAGTAGTGCTAGTAGTCAGTGGTGGCCAATGGTGGTCAGCTGTCAGTAGTGGTCAGTGTTGCTCAGCAGTGGTCAGTGGTGTCAGCATTAGTCAGTGGTCATCAGGGGTCAATGGATGTCACCGGTGGTCAGTGGTCAATAATGGTTAGTGGTCAGTATATGGTGGCCAGCAGTGGTCAGTAGTGGTCAATGGTTAGCGGTGATCAGCATTAGTCAGTGGTCAGTGGTGGGCAGCAGTGGATAGCGGTCAGCAGTGGTCATTAGTAGTCAGTGGACTGTAGTGGTCAGTAGTGGTAAGCAGTGGTCACTGGGTAGTGGTTGTCAGTGACCAGCAGTGGTCAGTTTGCAGTTAATAACATAAAAAACAAAAAACCAGGACGTCTTGATAATGCACAAACGTGACAAAACAACGCAATCTGAAGAATTTGACGTAGTGGTCAGCAGTGGCAAGTACTGGTCAGTAATGGCCAACAGTATAGTGAAATCCTGTTAAAACGTTGCAATATTGCATACAATGTGATGCAAGCTGAACTCTGATAGTGGTCAGTAGTGGTCATAATGGTCAAACATCTTCAAAGACATAATATACAAATGCGACAACATAATGCAGTCTGAGCACTCGTGAACTGTGGTCAACCATGGTCAGCTGTGGGGGAACATAGACCTGGGGGAACTTAGACCTAGGGGGATATAGACCTGGGAGAACTTAGACCTGGGTAAACATAGACATGCTCCCCTGCACTGCATCCCAACTAGTTCACTGTTAACCTCTCTGATGTTGTCTGAAAGTGAGCATGATTTGAGCGGGCGTGGCATGGCACGTAAAGGACATTACGAGTATGTCTGTGGGTGGGTGGGGGTGGTGGTGGTGTGTGTGTGTGTTTGTCTGTGTGTGTGAACATAGACGTTAGCGTCAAAAACAGGATTGCTTAAGTCAGCGCCGCCTTTGGGAGACTCCGTGAGAACGTCTGGGAGCGGAGACAACTCAGCTCTACCACTAAGCTGAAGGTCTCTTGTGCAGTGGTCCTTACCACCCTCCTTTACGCCAGCGAGACCTGGACTGTCTACAACAGACACGCCAAACAGTTCAACCTGAGCTGTCTCTGCAGACTCCTCCACATCAGGTGGCAGGACAAAGTCCCCGACACGGAAGTCCTGGAACGAGCTGGCCTCTGCAGCGTCTAAATCCTTCTGCAGGATGTCCAAGCCAAGTGGGCTGGATATGTGGTGGGAATGTCAGACAGCCGACTGTCTAATCAGCTGCTGTGTCAGGGCAAGCGCTCAGTTGGAGGACAGAAGAAACGCTACCAAGACTGCCTCAAAGCGTCCCTCAAAGTCTTGGGCGTCGACATCAACACTTGGGAGACACTTGCTCTGGACCATCCAGCTTGGCACAGCATAATCACCACAAAAGCCTGTGCAGCTGAAGCCAGGCGCATCACCGAGGTGCAACGGAAGCGTGCTGTGCGCAAGGCCCGAGCAGCATCCACTGCCACAACAGCACCCACTCACTTGTGTCCCACATGTGGGCGAGACTTCAGGGCCCGGAATGGCCTCACCAGTCACCTCTGGACCCACAGCTACACACACACACACACACACACACACACACACACACACACACACACGCACACGCACAATCTTCCATCTGACTCTTTAAGCCATGGTCATCTTCGAATCCGAAGGACGAACATCACATCACGTTTTTGATTAACATCATCACATCACTTTTTTGCATTAATTGCAAAGTGGCTTGAGCGTTGGAAGGAGTTATATACATTCCCTTTATCATTATTATTATTATTATTGCTGTTGTTAGTATTAGTATTGTTATTATAATCATAATCATCACCATCATCATTATCATCATGTGTTTTATGTGTAAATGTGATAAAGACTGGTTGGGTGAGCGAAGTGTACACAGGGGGTATATTCCAGCCAGGGGGGATAAGAAATGGTCTAGGCTGGTTCTTACCCGGGGTAAGAAGTAGCCTAGGCTGGTTCTTACCCGGGGGAAGAACCAGCCAGGGATAAGATCTGGCCTGTTACACCGGGATAGTTTACGCTCCTTTGTTGACTTACTAATTATCCGATTTATATTTTTGAATCGTTTGATTTCCGTTTGATAATCCACCCAGACAAAAAAGCCAAATAAGCTGCTTCATTGTCATTGTGTTTGCCATTCTCTCTCTCTCTCTCTCTCTCTCTCTCTCTCTCTCTCTCTCTCTCTCTCTCTCTCTCTTTCTCTATCAATCTGTCTGTCTGTCTGTCTCTTGCTTGCTCGTTTGCTCGCTCGCTCGCTCTTTTTACTTCTCTTTGTAGTCAACATGGGATTTGGAAAGTGTTTTTGTTTTGTTTTCTTTTTTCCTTCTTCCTTTTTTTATTTTTATTTTTGGATACAATATCACGTTTTACGCAGTTGTATTACTGTGTATACGAAAAATCTTCCTGTTGTACATAATTCGTATGTATAATTAATCCACTGCAGCGCTTAATCTTAGATGTTTCAGTCATGGTCGTTGGAAATTTTGGTTTTGAAGTAATTTATTGCAGAATGTTTTTCCACCAGTAAATAACATAACAACATTGTTTTATTCTTCGTTATTGCAGATTAGTTTTTCATCAGTAAATACTTTATCCCCTGTTACCCCCATTCTCTTCCCTTTCTGATGCAAATTTTAAAATCGATTGACCATAACATTGACCTTATCTGGACCCTCAGATGCTGTTACCCAAGCACAAAGAGGTCACCTATTGTCAAAGGATTCACAAGTAATTTTGACTGAAAGTCATAGAAAGATCTTTTTAAATGTTACACAATTGATTCTTTACAGTTAATTGCTCAGCATACCTTTTGAATGAATATATCTGACATCGAGATAATCGGCATGTGACCTTTTCAAATAAGTCAGTCCATAAGCTCCGTTTGATAGTAAAATTTTGCAGTGTATTATAACTTAAGATCATATGACACTTTTAACACCTTTTTCGTTGTTTACAATAAATAAACAAAGACCTGCATGTATGGGCTGTTGTAAATATTGGTGATTTATCATTACCCTTGGTTTGTATTATTGTTGTTGTAACAAAGTGGGTTCATAGACTTATCATATACTCTTAAATGTCCGTTTGGAATGCGTAAAGTACAGTAGCTTTTCGCTATTCCAGTCATTCTGCCAGCTCCCTGTCCCCTCTCATTCCACCTCTTTTCTGTCATGAATGCCCCACCCCCACCCCCTTCTTTCAGTTGATCTTTGACCAGTTGATCTCCAGTCAGTATCTTTTAATCGAACTCCATATTCGACATAGGAGCATCAACTTAAAATTTTAAATGATCCAGTCACTCCCAACTCTGAGGTGGAAAGAGGGACGATTATACAGTTTTTCATCTTAGTTTCGTTGTTGTTGTTGTTGTTTTCAGTTATAAAGCCTACAGTGACCCCGGTGAACAGCTGACTGATTAATACAGAAAGTTTGACATCCAAGTTCACAAATAGCTGAGAAACGAAAAGGAAACTAGAGTACAAAATGTCATGGCATGTGTTACAGGTGCAACCTGTGATGGACATTTGGTCATTTACTCTTTTGGTCATTTAATTGTATAATCATGCCCGCATGTATTGATGGACAAAGGAACTGTGGAATTAAAGTCCTCGTTCTGGCAATGAGGGAAAGCTATGAACCGGGCAGTTTGATGTATCAGTTTGTATGTGTGTGTGTGTGCGTTTAAAAAAAAAACACTCGGGAACGATATGTTTGTCTTTTGCCTCTGTTTGTCTGTCTTTCTCTTTGTC
>NC_134876.1:38887811-38892811 GCF_041734735.1 Babylonia areolata
TCTCTCTCTCTCTCTGTGTGTTTGTCTCTCTCTCTCACTCTCTCTCTCTCTCTCTCTCTCTCTCTGTATATATATATATATATATATATATATATATTATATTATATATATATATATATATATATTCGTACACAGAACAGACGACAACGCCGACAGTGACGGAAGCCACCACAACCACAGCGACCGAAACAGGTATGACATTGGTCACTTCACCTCACCTCATCCTTGAAGGAATGTTGTCATTTATAGTGTCGGATAGACAGACGGAACAAGAAACGGAACTGTTGAAATTCATATGTGAAGTTCAAGTTACCTGGCTTCAAACGCTGTGATCATATGAAAAGGAAAACGAATACAACTGCAGTAATGGGCAAAACATCTCTTCTTCTTTCTTCTTTTTATCGTACTTACAGAAAATTGTTGCCGCAGTTTACACATATTGGTTATTTCTGTGTTTCCATTGCCCACCATTGCATTGTGTGCAATTCCAAAATGCAGTTGAGAAATAGATGTGCGATTAAAAAAAAATCACACGAGCTTCATAGTTAGAAAGATTTTAGGTGCTTGGATATAACTGCTGTGGGTTTCTTATTTCTACACTTCTTGAGCTTTGGTACGGTTAATTGCATTAATGTGGCTTTTATTTTTCTTGCTGTTCACCTCAGATTTTTCAGCCCTGATATGGCCCTGTATAGTTAACTGAACACGTGAGTGCATGTGTATGTGAAGAGGTAACGGAGAGAGTGTTCACCATGATAGGGTGAGCTCTTCCTTCCCTCTCCGTATTCGGATTAGCTTCTCATCTGTCTTTTATTTGCAGAGTGTACCTGGAACCCACAGGCTAATTCATACTCCTCCAGTGGGCAATCAGTTAGTCTCTCTGATGCAAGTCTGGATTCCTGCAAGAATGCCTGCGGTACAGGCTGTGTGGCGATTCAGCACGATCCAAACAGCTTTCTGGAATCTTGCTTTACCTTCACTGCAGAGCCTACAGGCATTGCCACTGACGTTGACGTTTATCCATCCTCAACAATATACAGGAAGACATGTGTCACAGGTGAGTGCCATCAAAACTGTTCATCTGGATGTAACTGACACCTGTGATCAGGCTACACGTGACACACACACACACACACTCTCTCTCTCTCTCTCTCTCTCTCTCTCTATATATATATATATATATATATATATATATATATATTCGTACACAGAACAGACGACAACGCCGACAGTGACGGAAGCCACCACAACCACAGCGACCGAAACAGGTATGACATTGGTCACTTCACCTCATCTCATCCTTGAAGGAATGTTGTCATTTATAGTGTCGGAGAGACAGACGGAACTGGAAATATATATATATATATATATATATATATATATATATATATATATATATAATATATATATATATATGTGTGTGTGTGTGTGTGTGTGTGTGTGTGTGTGTGTGTGTGTGTGTGTGTGTGTGTGTGTGTGTGTGTGTGTGTGTTGATTGACCTATCCATATATTTCCATGTGTTTGTATTAAATCTGTTTGCTTTGATCTTTGTCTCTCGGACTATCTGAATTTCTCTCTATATATATTCTAGCTTCATATTTATTGATTTAAAGAAAAAATGATGTATATATATATAAAAATGTGTGTGTGTGTGTGTGTGTGTGTGTGTGTGTGTGTGTGTGTGTGTGTGTGTGTGTGTTTGTGTGAGTACGAACATCTCTCACTCTTTCTCTCTCTCTAACTCTCTCTCTCTTTCTCTGTATATATATATATATATATATATATATATATATATATATATATATATATATATTCGTACACAGAACAGACGACAACGCCGACAGTGACGGAAGCCACCACAACCACAGCGACCGAAACAGGTATGACATTGGTCACTTCACCTCACCTCATCCTTGAAGGAATGTTGTCATTTATAGTGTCGGAGAGACAGACGGAACAAGAAACGGAACTGTTGAAATTCATATGTGAAGTTCAAGTTACCTGGCTTCAAACGCTGTGATCATATGAAAAGGAAAACGAATACAACTGCAGTAATGGGCAAACACCTCTTCTTTTTTATGGCATGCCCAACATCAACTTACAGAAAATTATTTCCGCAGTTTGTACATATTGGTTATTTCTGTGTTTCCATTGCCCATCAAACTAGTGCATAATTACAGGATCTGTATCATGTGACTTGGTCTTCTCCTTGGGTGCATACACACATAAGCGCACATGCGCACAGACACACACCCATACATACAGACTCGCTCATCCACTGACACACGCACATACACACAAACACACGCACGCACATACACACACGGATACACATACACACACACATACACACTCACACACACACACACACACACACACACACACACACACACACATGAACATGAACAAACACACCCACACATCTAAAAAACAATATATACACAGATGGATCTATTCTTGAAAATGGAAATTCGCGAGCGGGTTTTGTTGTGGAGTCATTCAAAGACTAAAGCATTCTTTATTGGATCACTGTACAGGCTGCGAGTCGAAACACCAAGCTCATATTGGGTGTGTGAACAAAGGGAAAAATAACTGGTGTAAGAGAAAAGATACCCTTTTTAAGATGGGGGTTGGTATAGGGGGCGTGTGTGGGGAGTGTGGGGGGTGGGGGGCGACGTTTCGAGACATTAATTCCTCTCTCCCTCTCCCTCTCATTCTCTCTCTGTCTCTGTCTGTCTGTCTGTCTCTATCTATCTATCTATTTAACAGACTCCGACACCTATCAGATGGTTTTAACCAATAACTGATACTAATCCAAATTTATCTTGTAATCACCACAACATACAATATTACACACACATTATAGAGGACTATGCACACTGTACCTATGAAACTCGTAGTGCTGAGAGTCTGTGTAACACTGTAGCAGGAAACCTGATATCAGCATATGAAATAATACATGAAAAATAAACAAGATGATAGAATTGGTGACTTTGATATTAAATACTGGCAACCTGAGAGACCAAACAATGACTGGAAGAACTATCATGGCTTGGCCATTAAGTAGTGAATGAACTGACACAAGTTATCCAGCTGCATGTCGAATAACACAGCTAAATCAGCAATTAGAAGACGTGTGAACAACAACGCAATTCTTCAGGCAAAGTTTACCAACTTTAAACGCTATCAACACATAAAACACTTACAGCAGTGTGGTGACACAATGGCCGTGGCTGCTACAGAGACAATGACAATGACAAATTTTTTATTGGCAAATAGCGTTTTACAGCTCTAGTGCCAAGGGGGATTATTCAGCTTATTTTAGTAGACGACGAAAAGAAAAAGTAAAACGAAAAATAAGGAGAAATAACAAGCAAATAAGTACATATTCATAAACACATAAACACTCAAACATTCACACCCACAACATTAATACAACATATTCCATATTACTCATGCACAATACTAAGTAATTGATTCTAACATATGACCATCCAACTTTGCAGCCGAGCCTTTTTTTTTTTTTTGTTATTTACCAATCTAAACTGAGTTATGGATCTTATATTTTATTCTGCATTATGTTTCTATCATGTTAAAACGATCGTTCGGTTAATCTTTTCCTTCGAATGTTGTATGTTTCTACAATATATTTGGCGAGTGAAAATAGGATGTCTTCATTATCTGATGAAAGGATAGCTACTAGATCATGTCTTAATGCAAACGGATGTGTAAAGAATCTATAATCATTTCTAATAACACTGTATTCCTTACAATGGAAAACAAAATGATCCTCATTTTCTAAATCCTGATGACACAACTGACATACACTATCACTTTCACTATTTTGAATATACCGTACTCTATCTGTATTAAGCCCTAAGGTCCTGGATCGAAATCGAGAAAGGAGACACCGTTGCCATTTATTTGTAATTATAGAAATGTATTTTTCCGACTGGAAAATATTTTGGAACGAAAAATACCAATTATATCTTGCATTTTCTTCCATGTCTGAATGCCAGTTTTGCTTGTATATGTTGATAAGACGATCCTTAAATTCCGAAATAAATGCGACATCACTCCCTACTCCTTGGCTGATCCATACAATCCCAAGAGACACAGAGAGAGACAGAGCAGGCTATAGCTGCAGGCAGGTTCATCTGGAAAATGACCAGTGTCAACACGCTTCGCTATTTATGCAAGTCTCCCAAACTGCTCTGATCACACTGAATGGCTGCAAGCAAATCGGCCAAAGTCAGGCGAAAATTGACCAAATCTGTGTTAGTTGCAAGGTGTCTGGCAGTGAATGACACATAGATTTTGTTTTATAAATGCTTGGATCATTTGTTTAGAATGGGTTTTCATTCAAATTTTGGATGGCGTCGAGACTCTATGAGCGAGTTAGTGAAGACGGTCGGTCAGTTGCGAAAAGTCGTCTGCTGAAGTTCAGCTTTCAGCTTGTGCTGTGAAACAGCCAGCATAACCAGCTGAGCGCTCGGCTACACAGTGAATACTGATCTGAAAAAAACTTCGTTCAAAAGACATTGTGCAAATAAGTGATATTAACCATGCAGTAAATAAAGTTTACCCAACAAACGCCCACCACCTCCCCCTAACACTTACAGGAATAAGGCAGACTGGTTTTATCGTACTTGAAGTGTTCTGTTGTGATTTCTGAATGAAACACGCAAAGGGGAATTCTGAGGCTACCGGTGAGAACCTGATGTTTATAAATGCAACGAAATCCGGTCTAACTCCCTTGTCCTCAAACAGCTAAGATTTCACGAATGTGAATTCTTGCGCACAGTGACCTTGATAATAATAACAGTATCATTAGAAATGGTATCAGAAGGAGTAGGCTGCTAGCAGTAGAACCAACAATTTTTTTCGTCATAATGGTAAAGCATTAGCTATACAAATAAAGTTATATGATCTTTGATCTGAGACTCAAAGACAGTTGTAGTATGCAATGATCCATCCATGTTTCTCTCTCTCTCTCTCT
>NC_134876.1:38902811-39120311 GCF_041734735.1 Babylonia areolata
ACACACACACACACACACACACACACACACACACAGAGAAACACACACACACACACACACACACGCGCGCGCGCGCGCACGCACACACACGCGCGCGCGCGCTCGCAGGCACGCACGAGCAACCCGACAGCCGACAGACATTTACATTATAATAACGGCCCTATCCTTTTTTGTTTGTTTGTTGTAGTTTTTCGTAACCAATATATACAGATATTCCTATAAATAAATCCGAACTCGCTTACACACACACACACACACACACACACACACACACACACACACACACACACACACACACACACACACACACACACAATCAGTGTGAATAAATGTTTATTCTTTTTCTGATAGCATTTTGATAAATAATTAAAACAGGAATCACACGCGAGCTGTGTTTACGTAAAGATGGCGACATGAATAGCATTAGAAACAAGATCTATCTGGCATTTGAAAGTTTTGACATCTTCACATTGAAAATTTCTTTCATCCTTCAAGGCATTTTACAGATGCAGGCCAGTTTTGATCAATGCAATTTGCTGTCTTGATCGAGAAAGGATATTTCTAATATTGCTAAAATAAAATAAAAATTGCGTGCTTATTTACCGACAGCCAGTTCCCCTTATTACTCAGTGACTCGTATCGAGAATGGTAGCCTATCTCTTGTTTGAAAATGTCGATATCTTGTTATGTGATGAGTCGAATGGCAAAACGTCAAACATCTTACTAAATATTGACTCAGTCCTTGATTGTGTAAAATGTTACTGAATTTATGCGTTGCCTTTACCTTGCGCGTATTAAACGGCTAATGGAATGGTGACCTGCATTTCAGATTCAGGCAACAGTGTGAATTATTATTTTCTGGCTTCTAAAGGTTTATTCACCATTATACAAGATTATTGTCGATTGAATGTAGCAGAAATATTAGAATCTGGCTCTCAACCTCTTGAAATGTATTTTGTACGAAAAATAATGTTACGTATAAACATGGATAAAGATGCAGGTATTTAATCGTTGTATTACACTACAAGTATTTAATCGTTTTATTACACTACAAGCTCATTGTATGACAAGAGAGGCAAGGCCTTCCAGACTCACTTGTGACAGGCACTTTATCCAGTAAAAAAAAAAAAAAAAAAAGAGAAGAAGAAAAAAAAAAAAATGTGTGTGCTTTTAGTGTAAAGGTTTTTACCCACTATGTTAAATCCAAATTTGGTATCGGCAAAGTATTTCTAGAGAAACTGACAATGTAAAAGTGAGTCAAAAAAGAGAATGAATATTGGTCAGAAAATGCTTAGTGAATGTATGATATGGTATACAATACAATACAACACAATACAATACATCCTCCCGAAACCTGGAGGGGGTCAGGCTGGTGTTCTCTTGACCCTCTCCCGGGAGGGTCACTACCTTGTCGTGGTCGGGAGGCTTAGTGGCCAGTGATCGAGCGAGCTATGTCGGCGGGGGCATCAGTGCTTCTTGGGGTTTGGTGCTCTGGTCCCAGGTCTTAATTGACAGCCTACATAGCCATCGTAGCTGTTAGGGCTGAATAAGTGGTGGTTTTGTACTAATGCCCCTGATAGGGCTTCCCATGCCGAACAGGTCGTGAGTGAGGCCCAAACTAAACGTGACCCACTGTCCCTTTCGCTGTTCTCTATTCTTCTTTTTACCGCCTCTTTTCTGTCCTCAGCTCCCCATCAAGCCTTCTTTTCCACATTCTTTTTTCTCTGCGGCCTTCTTCAGGCCCGCCGTGTTTGCAGTGCGGCGCGACCTGTGATGGAGGGGAATGAGATCCTGGGGATTGAGAGAGCACGCTGCTCTCAACACATCCCTTTGGCTCGGACCTCTCCAAAGACAGGCGGCACACATTGGCCCGTGTGTGTCAATCGGCTACCCCTTCGTGGGGCTGGGTCAAGACTGGCAGTTTAGTGGCTAGCGTAGATAACCCCCGTAGTGCTCGGTTCTCTGTCCCCGGGAGCTGGGCATGATCGGGGGGGAACACGTTGGAGCTAGACTGTTGGTCGTATATCCCTCCCGAAACCTGGAAGGGGTCAAGCTGGTGTTCCCTTGACCCTGGCCCCTAAGTTGAACCCCATGGTGGGTGGGTAAGGGAGGGATGAATTTACATTTTTTTTCAACATGACTTCCAAAAAATTACACCCCCCTAACTCTGGAAAAAGACGACGACAAGGAACAGACGACTCAGACTCCGATTCGGAGGTCGTTGAGACCTCTGGATTTTGGCCATCGTGGCTTGTGATTGAGGGCGCTGATGACGAAAAGCCGTTGTCAGCTCTCAGCCCCTTCGCTATCCAGAAGGGCTTTCAGTGTCTGGCGGGATCGCTGAAATCCATCAAGAGGCTGAGGAGCGGAGCATTTTTAGTGCAGACAGAGTCCAAAAGGCAGACACAGCTCCTTCTCAAGGCGACCACTTTCGTGGATAGGGCGGTGAAGGTTTCCCCTCACAAAGGTCTCAACTGCTCAAAGGGGGTCATCAGATGCCCGGAGTTGAAAGGTGTGTCTGAGGCTGAAATCAAGAGCGAGCTGTCCTCTCAGGGAGTGACCGACGTGTACAGGGTGACGGTGAGGAAGGGGTCGGACAGAGTCCCGACCAACACTTTCTTCCTCACCTTCTGCTGCCCGGATGTCCCCAAGGACATTCGGGTCGGATACCTGATGGTTAGTGTAAGTCTGTACGTGCCGTCCCCTCTGAGATGCTTCAAATGCCAGAAATTTGGACACGTGAGAGACCGATGCAAGGAGGAAGAGGCGTGTGGCACCTGTTCGAAGGCGGCGCACCAGGGCGATTGCGTCAGTCCAGCCCGGTGTGCGAACTGCGGAGGTGGCCACCCGTCCTCATCGAAAGACTGCCCCGCCTGGAAAAAAGAAAAACAAATCCAGAAGGTCAAGACAGAAAAGAAGATATCCTTCTTTGAGGCAAAGAAACAGGTGGAGGCCGTGTCGCCTAAGGCGTCGTACGCCTCTGTCGTCAGACCCAGGACGGTGGACGTCGCGGTCCAGACGACGTCCACAGGGACGCAGACGGACGACTTACCCACCTCGTCGGAACCGTTGGCCTTGGGTGGAGGCGCCGTGTACACCCCTTCCCATCCTGTGCGGCAGTCCTCAGGGGCTGCTGGGCGGGAGCGGAAAACCTCGGGCGGAGGCACGTTGTCCGCCTCCCGCCCCACCCCACCCCCCGGCACCCCTCGCCCCGCCTCTCGTCTGCCTGGCCCTCGGGCTGGCGGAAGTGGCCGGAAACCTCCCCTACCTCCAAAACTCAAGGAGGGGAGGGTTGCGGCCTCGGCGGGATCGGGAGAGGCCGAGGTCGTGGATATTCCGACTCGGTCGGAATCCGAAAAATTAATTTCTAAAAATAAATACTCCATCCTGGCCGACCTTGAGCCACCACAAGCAGAGGAGCAGGGGGTAGCGATGGAATAGGCTGCTGCTTTATTTTTTTAACCTTTTTAATGGCAGTGATCCACTGGAACATCCGGGGGTTCTACGTCAATTTTCAGGAACTTCAGCTGCTTTGTCGTGCTTTGAAACCTTCAGTGCTGGCGCTGCAGGAGACTCTGCAAAGAGATGGCAAGGTTTTATCTCTCTCTGGTTTTAACTCCGTTTTTAAACCCGCTCAACCGAAGCAAGAGGGATTGACGGGAGGTGTCGCTCTTTTTATTCACAAGTCCCTTTTATACAGTACAGTTCTTTTAAGCACCCCTTTACAGGCGGTGGCAGTCAGAGTCACACTTGAGAAAACCATCACTGTCTGCTCTCTCTACCTTCCTCCTGCCGTCCGTGTTCTGAGGCAAGACCTCATGAACCTGGTCGACCAGCTCCCACGTCCGTTTTTACTGTTGGGCGACTTCAATGGACACTCCCCGCTCTGGGGAAGTGAGATGACATCAGCCCGAGGTCTTCTCTTGGAAAACCTTCTTTCCGACATGGACTTGTGCTGTCTTAACGACAAGTCTCCCACTTACCTTCATCTGTCCTCTGGAAAGCTCTCGTGTTTAGATCTGTCGGTCTGCGATCCATCGTTGGTCCTGGACTACGAGTGGAAAGTGCACGACGATCTGCACGGGAGTGACCACTTTCCTGTCGTCCTCCGCCCCACAGATGGAGAAGGTGACTCTCTGCCTGACCGCCTGAACTATGACAAAGCAGACTGGAGTTTTTTTTACCAAGAAGATAAGAGCGGAGCTGCAGGAAGAAACAGTAATGAAAAACAAGGACCCTGCTGACACTCTGACTCGGATCGTTTTAGATTGCGCAAAAGCAGCAGTCCCATCGTCTACCTCCAAGCCTCAGGTGCCTAGAACGCCCTGGTTCAACGCGGAATGTCGGGAGGCCCGTAAGTCTCGGAAGAGAGCGCAGCGACGCGTCTTTCGGAGACCGGAGACTGATAGCGTTCGAACCCATCAACAGCTGAGGGCGAAAGCCAGGTATGTTTTTAAAAAGAGCCAGAGGAAGTCATGGAGGGATTTTTGCTCTTCCTTAACCTCCAACACACCCAAGAAGAAAGTGTGGAGGGTTTTAAAAAGAATAAAGGGCAAAAACGTATGCCCAACCTTTCATCATCTTAAACTTTCAGACGCTCTGGTCACAGAGAAGAAAGCAGTTGCCAATTTGCTTGCTTCCACAATTGAACAGAACTCGAGATCTGCTAACGAATCTGCTCGGTTTCTTAAAACCAAAAACCTGTCAGAAAAAACACCATGTAACTTATTTTCCGACAACACAGAGAATTACAACCTTCCTTTCACAATGAATGAACTTAAATCTGCCCTTCAGACCTGTACGGATTCCTGTCCAGGAATGGACGAGGTCCATTATAAACTCTTAAAGCACCTTCCCCAAACCTGTCTGGACACCCTGCTTAAAGTTTATAACCACATCTGGGTCACAGGCTTTTTTCCACCCTCCTGGCGGAAAGCCCTCATAATCCCGCTGCCGAAACCGGGAAAAGACCCCTCGAACCCCTCCAACTACCGCCCAATTGCACTGACCAGCTGCATTTGCAAACTGATGGAGAAGATGGTCAACGGTAGACTGATGTGGAAACTAGAGACCGACGGCCTTCTGGCGAAAGAACAGTGCGGTTTTCGCAAGCATCGCTCTACCGTTGACCATCTGGTTCGTCTGGAAACCACTGTAAGAAATGCCTTTGTAAACAAACAACATGTGGTGGCCATATTTTTTGACTTGGAGAAAGCTTACGATACCACATGGAAATTTGGTTTTCTCTCGGACTTGCAAAAGCTCGGCTTCCGAGGACACCTGCCTCAGTTCATCCACAATTTTTTACAAGACAGACAATTCCAGGTGAGAGTCGGCACCACCCTGTCCGACATTCACGAGCAGGAGCTGGGTGTCCCGCAAGGGAGCATCCTGTCGCCGGCTCTTTTCAGCATCAAAATTAATGACATCGTTCAATCCGTTCAGAAGGGATCGGACAGCTCGCTGTTCGTGGACAATTTTGCCTTATATACAACTGGCAGCACGTATGCCAGCATCCAGCGACGGCTTCAGCTCTGCGTCAACAAAATCCAGTGTTGGGCAGAGGAGAATGGCTTCACATTTTCGTCCTCCAAAACTGAATGCATCCATTTTCATAATTTTCGCCAGTTCTATCCGGACCCTGAAATCCGTCTGGGAAAATCCACCATCCCGGCGGTCAAGGAAGCCAGATTTTTAGGGGTCGTCTTTGATCAGAAGCTGAACTTCCTCAGCCATATTAAACAGCTGAAAGTATCTTGCCAAAAAGCCCTGAACATCATCCGAGTTGTGGCACACACGAACTGGGGTGCTGATAAGAGAACTCTCTTGCACCTCTACAGAGCCCTGGTCCGGTCCAAACTGGATTATGGAAGTGTAGTATACGGCTCGGCCAGACCGTCCTACCTGAAACTGTTGGACCCTGTACACCACCAAGGGCTCTGTCTCAGCTTAGGTGCTTTCCGCACCACCCCTGTGCACAGCCTGTACACAGAGGCGGGGGAACCGCCTCTCTCCAACCGCAGACTGAAGCTGACCCTGAATTATTATTTGAAATTGTTTTCTGAACCTACAAACCCTGCTTATGACGCTGTATTCAACAACCCTTTCGATAAGAAATTTACAGACAACCCAAACTGCATACCTCCTCTCGGACTCCGCATTCAGCCGCACTTAGAAAATGCCGATCTGGATGTCGGTGGCATCTCAGATTTCTCTAAGTTCCCTGACAGCCCTCCATGGACCTTTACAACACCTGAGGTCCGATTCGATCTGGCCTCATACCGTAAAGACACCACCAGTTCTCTGGCCTACAGAACTTACTTTTCGGAACTCTGCCACAAATTCCCCACTTTTCAAAGCATCTTCACTGACGGTTCCAAGTCAGAGGACGGAGTCGCCGCATCTGCGTTCTGTCCCGCCTTTCCTGACCGGCCCTCAACGGAACACATCCTGTCTGACAGCTCGGTGTACACTGCGGAACTGACCGCACTGGTTCTGGCGGCAAAAATGGTTCTCTCTTCGAAACAAAAGAGATTCATGATCTTTTCCGACTCCTTGTCAGCCCTGGAGGCGATCGCCTGCAGGAATATCACTCATCCCAAACTGCTGGAATTTTATGAAGATTTTACTCTCGCAACGAAGAAAGGATACGAGGTTGTGTTGGCCTGTTGGTAACGAAAGGGCGGACCTGCTGGCCAGAAACGCTGTAAAGAAAGAATTATCCAGATCCTTTGTACCCTATACAGACATGAAGCGGAAGGTGAACACTTACGTTAAGGATCTTTGGCAAGAGGAGTGGAACACCCAGACGGACAACAAGCTCTTCCAGATCCGTCCGGACCTAAGAGAGACCCTCCCTTCGGGGGTGAAGAACAGAAAGGAGGAGTCTGTGCTGTGCAGACTGCGTACGGGGCACACTTTTTTTTACTCATTCTTACTTGTTGAAGGGGGAGGAGGCCCCTCGATGCATTCCCTGTGATGAGCCTCTCACCGTGAAACACGTGCTCCTTGACTGTTGGGATCTGCATGACGTTAGACGCAGACATTACACGGCGGTTTCTTTGAAGACTTTGTTTCGTGATGTCCCTCCGTGGGCGCTGATGGACTTCTTAAAAGAAGTGAACATTTTTAACCAGATTTCAAGGTTTTAAACTATGGAAGTTTTTTTAACTTTGGAGTGGAAAGTTTGAAGTGGTGACTCGTTTTAATTGGTTGTTGTTGTTTTTTATCCTTGTAGTAGTTATTGACGCGGCGATAGCCTTGAGATGGCCTTAGTGGTCGGCGAGGCTCTAAGCACCATAATTTCATTTCATTTCAATACAATACATTACAATATTTCTCTATGTGAGGTGGGTGGAACTCTTTTCTGCTGCTTCTGCCATTGCCTTGAGAGCCCATGTCGACAGCTTTTTCATGAGGCTGTAGGCAGATGCGCCCAAAAACCCTCTTGCACCAATCTGTATGGCTTGGAAGCCATAGTCTCTCAGGCTGCTGGCTAGACTAGCATACTTCTCGGTCTTGTAGATGTGGGCTTCTTCCATTCTGCTTTCGTATGGCACAGTGAGCTCAATCGGAATCGCTTGTTTCGTTGCCTTGGAGTGGAGTACCATGTCAGGTCTCATGCCGCTCTTGCTGATGATATCCGGATGTTTCTTCCCCTCTGGTAGGTCAACTGTGCATTCCCAATCTTCGGCACCATCGAGCAGACCACGTTTCCATGCTTTGGAAACTTTGGATGTTGTTCCTAGCCAGACTTTATTGCCTTCTGCCGAGCGGAACTCTACTGGAACTTCAGGTGGGGTTGGTGCTCCTTGGACAGTGCTCACCACGTGTGCAATTTCTTTTAGCACTTTGTTGTGCCTCCATGTGTACCGTCCTTGGCTCAACGCCGCTTTGCATGAGCTGAGGACATGTTCCACTGTTTGTTTGCCATGGCAGAGTGGGCACGCAGGGTCATCTGCTTTCCCCCATTTCACCAAGTTTGTACTCGAGGGAAGGAGGTCGTGCACAGATCTTAGGGTGAAGCTGATCCTCAGAGGGGCCATGTTCAACATGTCGCTCCAGCTGAGGCTCCTTTGGAGTACATTTTCCCATGTTGTCCACTGCCCCTGCATTGTAATAGCTTGAGGCAAATGTATCGAGCGCGGCAGCCATTGTACTTCCCAACTTCAGTGAGCGAGAGAGCCGAAAGAGTATCATGCTGCGTTGTGCTGCCATCAGTTGACTCAGAAAACCTTCGAAGGCAGAGCGAGAGAAAGGAATCACGTTTCATTAAATATTCTGTTTTTCTGTCTGTCTGTTTTTACAGTGTCACTGTGTAGTGAGTCAGGTCAGGTCTGTACCTGCCACAGGTACCATGTAACCCTGTGCTACCTGTCACATGTGGGCAGATGGAGCTCGATAGCCTGGGAAGGCAGTCCATCTAAGACAAGGAAAAGTCTGAAGTAAAACCCATGAAGTGCTAAGGAATGCAGGACAGTCTCGACATGCATTGACCCTGGGTCCATGGCCATGTCCCGACTTTCAGTAGCCGCGCCCCCGTGCCTCCGAGGAAGGTTTTTGAGCCAGAGGCTAGGACAAGGACAGTCTGATATAAAACCTACGACCTGAGGACCTCACTGTCACCGTCCCAGCTTGCTAGGCTATGGCAGATGAACCACGGGTGTAAAGGGTGGGGCCAGTACTGCGCACACTGCACTCCACCTAAAAATTCCATTGCGCAGGCTTGAAGGACACGTCCACGTCCGCGCCACCAACTATTCCAAGCCCTGTAGCGATGGGAAAGGGGCGAAAACGGCAGGTGGAAGATGTCACTGGAAGCCGCAGTTCCAATCCTGCATGCAGGCGGTTCAGGATATTGGTCGCCTGATTGTTGACCCGGAGGTGACAGCATCACTCGGCAGCAGCCTGAACGACCAAGCAGCCTTTTCTAGGGACAGCACTGCTTGCTCCACACGGAGAGGGGCCTAGAAAAGGTGGTCCAAACAAATGCTCATCTCCATACCCCCCAGTTGGCTAACCGCGGTCAACGGGCATCTCCAAACGCGGTCGAACAACAATAGAGAAGAAAAGGCCGGCACCTGCCTCACAATTAGGTGCAAAAGGACTAAAGGTAGCATGCTGGAACATCCGAACCATGCGTGACTCTGCAGACAGCAACCACCCAGAAAGGCGTTCCGCTCTAGTCGCACACGAACTTCAGAGACTGAACATTGACATTGCTGCCGTCAGCGAAGTCCGCTTTGCAGGGGAAGGCAGCCTCCAGGAACACGGCGCTGGGTACACCCTCTACTGGTCAGGCAAGCCAGAGACTGAGAGACGCCTTTATGGCGTAGGCTTTATGGTCAGGAGCACCATTGCCTCCAAGCTTGAAAACCTGCCAACAGGACACTCAGACCGAATTATGTCCATGCGCCTCCCACTACGGAACAAACAGCATGCCACTCTGTTCAGCGTGTACGCTCCAACCCTCCAAGCGGACCCCACAGAAAAGGTCAAGTTTTACACTGATCTGCGCAACCTCGTTCAGAACACCCCTGCTGACGACAAGGTCATCATCCTTGGCGACTTCAATGCCAGAGTTGGCCAAGATTCAGAAGCCTGGAAAGGAGTCCTTGGCAAGCATGGCGTTGGTAATTGCAACGACAATGGGCGCCTTCTTCTCGAGTTCTGTGCAGAGCAGCAGTTTACCATCACCAACACCATTTTCCAGCAGAAGGACAGCCTGAAGACAACGTGGATGCATCCTCGGTCCAAACATTGGCACCTCATTGATTACATCCTGATGCGCCAGAGAGACGTACGAGACGTCCTGCACACCCGAGTGATGCCCAGCGCGGAGTGTCATACTGACCACCGCCTCGTCCGCAGCAAGCTCAGGCTCCACTTCAAGCCCAAACCAAAGAAAGGAGGAGCTCCTAGGAAGAAATTCCAGGTCGGCAACTTTCAGTCAGCTGAAGTGAAAGCTGAATTCCAGGCGAAGCTTCAGGACAAACTTGAAGACTCCAGTTGCCCCACAGACCCCTCTCCAGAATCACTATGGGCACAGCTGAAATCAGCCATCCTGCAGTCCTCTGAAGAAGTCCTAGGGTTCTCGTCGAAAAAGAACAAGGACTGGTTTGACGAAAACAACCAGGAGATCCAAGAATTGCTGGCGAAGAAGAGATCAGCCCACCAGGCTCACCTTGCACAACCGTCTTGTCCGGTGAAGAAAGCAACCTTCCGGCTCTTATGCAGCAACCTCCAGCGCAAGCTTCGTGAGATTCAAAATGGGTGGTGGACCAACCTGGCAGAGAGGGCTCAGCTTTGTGCAGACACTGGTGACTACCGGGGCTTATACGAAGCCTTGAAGGCGGTGTACGGTCCCTCATACCAGGTCCAGAGTCCCTTGCGCAGCGCAGACGGCCAGGCGCTCTTCACAGACAAGATGTCGATCCTGAATAGGTGGTCGGAACACTTCCAGGCCCTCTTCAGCGCCAACCGCACGGTTCAAGACTCGGCAATTCTCCGCATCCCACAACAGCCAGTGAAATTACAACTGGACGAGCTACCAACCCTAGAAGAGACTGTCAAGGCCATTGAACAGCTGAAATGTGGCAAGGCAGCAGGGGTTGACGGAATTCCGCCGGAGGCGTGGAAGAATGGAGGCCCAGCACTACACTCCAAACTCCACAACCTCTTTGTCTGCTGCTGGGAGCAAGGCAAACTACCACAGGACCTCCGTGACGCAGTCATCATCACCCTGTACAAAAACAAGGGAGAAAAGTCGGACTGCTCCAACTACAGGGGGATAACTCTGCTCTCCATCGCAGGCAAGATCCTCGCCAGAGTCCTCCTAAATCGGCTGGTGCCTACTATCGCCGAAGAACATCTCCCAGAGAGTCAGTGTGGCTTTAGAGCCAACAGAGGCACCACTGACATGGTCTTCGTTCTCAGACAGCTACAAGAAAAATGTCGGGAACAGAACAAAGGACTGTATGCGACATTCGTCGATCTCACGAAAGCTTTCGACACCGTGAGCAGAAAAGGTCTGTGGGAGATCATGAAACGTCTAGGATGCCCCCCAAAATTCCTCAGCATGCTCATCCAACTACATGAGGAACAGCGTGGACAGGTCAGACACAGCAACGACCTTTCGGAGCCCTTCCCAATTGGAAATGGAGTGAAACAAGGTTGTGTCCTCGCGCCGACCCTCTTCACGATCTTCTTCAGCATGATGCTCCAACAGGCCACTGAAGATCTTGGCGACGACGACGGTATCTTCATCAGATACCGCACTGATGGCAGCCTATTCAACCTGAGGCGGCTACAGGCCCACACCAAGACACTGGAGCAACTCATCAGAGAGCTTCTGTTTGCCGACGATGCTGCCCTCGTCGCCCATACAGAAGCGGCCCTGCAGCGTATAACGTCCTGCTTCGCAGAGGCTGCGCAGCTCTTCGGCCTAGAAGTCAGTCTGAAAAAGACGGAAGTTCTCCACCAGCCTGCCCCACGGGAAGAATTCCACGCTCCTCACATCAACATCGGTGAGACAGAGCTGAAGTCGGTCCACCAGTTCAGCTACCTAGGCTGCACCATCTCGTCTGACGCCAAGATCGACAAGGAGATCGACAACAGACTTGCAAAGGCAAACAGCGCATTCGGCAGGCTGTACAAGAGAGTGTGGAACAACAAACACCTGAAGAAAGACACAAAGATCAGCGTGTACAGAGCTGTTGTACTGCCCACCCTGTTGTATGGCTCCGAAACCTGGGTCACCTACCGGCACCACATACGACTGCTTGATCGCTTCCACCAGCGCTGCCTTCGCACCATCCTCAGCATCCACTGGAGTGACTACATCACAAATGTCGAGGTCCTGGAGCAGGCAAAGACTATCAGCATCGAGGCAGTGCTGCTAAAGACCCAGCTACGTTGGGCAGGGCACGTGTCCAGGATGGAAGACCACCGCCTGCCCAAGATCGCGCTGTATGGCGAACTGTCCACTGGCCACCGTGACAGAGGAGCACCCAAGAAGAGATACAAAGACTCCTTGAAGAAAGCTCTCGGTGCCTGTCACATTGACCATCGCCAGTGGTCCGCAGTAGCCGCTGATCGAGAGACCTGGCGACGCACCATCCACCAAGCTGTCTCCTCCTTCGAAAACAACCGCAGGGCCAGCCTTGAGGACAAACGCAGAAGGAGGAAGAACCACGACGCTGCAGCCGCGAACCCAGTCCAGACTTTCCCTTGCAACCGCTGCGGCCGACTCTGCTTTTCCCGCATTGGCCTTGTCAGCCATGAGCGTGCCTGCATCAGACGTGGACAACGCCCTTCCTAGATCTTCGTCAGCGAAGCCAGGCCATGATGATGATGAGTGTAGTGAAAGAAAATACATGTGTTTTCTTTGTCTTAATTTTCTTCTTCTTCTCCTTCTTAGTAGTAGTAGTATCATTATCATTATTGTCATTATCATTATTATCAACATCATCACAATCATTACAGTTTTAGTAATTTTGTTGCTCTCGGATTTCATTAGTAGTTGCTTTTGTGTAAGTTCTCGTGTTATCTGCTTTGTGTAGTGAAAGAAAATGTGTGTTTTCTTTTCTTATTCTTCATCATTGTATTATTAGTAGGATTAGTATTAGTATTTGTGTCGTTGTTATTATCATTATTATTGTTGCTCTTGGGCTTAATTAGTACTCCTGTACACTGCATACAACACAAGACTGAAACACATTCAACGAATATATTTCACCGCTCGAAAAGCAATAAATAAAAGTTTTGAACATAAAAGCAAGGGGGTATGGGGGAAGAAAGGGAAGGGCTTGAGATAATCATTATATAATTACGTGAAATCAGATAAATCAAAATTGGAAGGCGCACATAATTCTTTCCGAATATGACAACCTGTAAATTATAATATTACTTTCACAACTCTCTCTCTCTCTCTCTCTCTCTCTCTCTCTCTCTCTCTCCACATCCAATCTTGAAGACATACAGACACATACACCCATACACAACTTCATTTAACATATGATAAAAAAAAAAAATCATTTAAAAACAACAATAAAATTCACCATCCCACTTACACAATTACCTGAAACACCCCCAAATTTGAACTGAATTGGATGTGTGTAGATGGTGAACGTGTTGATGGTGAACGTGTGTAATGCTTCAATGCCCCCAGGGGGCACACGAAATAAACTCCTTTCCTTGCCTTGCCTTGCCTTGCCTTGAAAATGAGAGAGAGAGAGAGGCAGGGGGGAAATGAGGGGGACAGAGATAGAAAGAGGGAGAGATAGAGGGGGTGAGGCCGGGGACTGGATTGTACATCAGAGTAAAAACGCAACTGTGTCGTCTCCCTATGTGCTTCGCTCAATTTTCCTCTGTGAGTTACATTATTTCATTTTCTTTTGGCGGGTTTTTTTCTCGTTTTTTTTTTCTTTTTTTCAAAGCTTCACTTCCTTATGTGCATTGTTTCATTTAATCCTTTGATAATCGTTTCATTTAATTAATCCTATGTGCATCGTTTCAATTCCTCTTAGTGTACAGTTTCGCTTGACCATTTGTGCATCGATTTAATTCCTCGTTGTGCATCGATTCATTTAATCATATCTGCATCGTTTCATTTAATCATATCTGCATCGTTTCATTTGATAATGTGTGCATTGTTTCATTTCCTTTTTGTGCTTCGTTTCATTTAATCACGTGCACATTTCCCTTCTGTATGCTGTTTGTTGTCGCCTCCGTGAGATTTTTAAAAAAATTTCCTTCCGCATCATTTATTTCCCCCCGTGAACCATTTCACCTTAGTGAGCTGTTTTATTTCCCCTCTGTAGACATACATTTTATATCCCCTATGTGACGTATTCCAAATTTCCTCTGAATGTTGTTTCATCCCCGTTTAAATATCGTTGTGCGTCGTTTCAGCAGTTGTGCACAGTTGTTTCAGCTGGATGCTTTATTTCTGTGTGTATCGCTTCACTTTTGCTCTTTTTTTCACTCTGCATAGTTCAAAATTCAGTTCCACTCTGCCTTGTGTTCATCCTGGGTGTGTTCTGGCTTCTGATGCCTGCAGACAACAGCAGCATGGGAGTATCAACAACGCCGTTACAGACCATTACCACGCCACTGACAGTGGCAACGTCCAAAAGCAACAAATCTTCACGTATGTCACCTCTTGTCCTGTGTCCGTGTTCCACGAAACTTCATATGTGTCTCTCGATCGGCATGTCTGTCTTCCAGATACAAAAGACTGGTTATCCATCTCCTCTGTGTGTGTGTGTGTGTGTGTGTGTGTGTGTGTGTGTGTGTGTGTGTGTGTGTGTTTTCACTGGCTCCAGGATAACTCTCGAAATCAATCAAGTCAAGGTACAACTGTGTCAAGCAGAGCGTTGTTGGCGTGATTCTGATTAGACTGTACACACAGAGATTTTTGCACTCATGCATAATCTTGTGACAAACATTGTGTATGTTAATACTGATAGTTCCAGAGAGCTCTTCCGCCTCAGTGGTCAAATGATGGGTAAATCAGTGATATTGTGCTTCCCTCTGATCAGAGTCTCTTCCCGGTAAGTTCAATGGACTTTTCCTGAGAAAGATTGAACAGATCAGTAGCAGCTTCAACCCTGACACACCAATCCCAACTTACGTTGCAGAGTTTTCTGGTGCAATGTTCACAGAGTTTGAGCCTGTAACTGAGGAGTGTGTGAAAGAGATACTCCGGAACATACCATAGAAATCCTGTGACCTTGACCCTGTCCCTGCCCCTGTTTTCTATGATTGTTTGAATGAGATAGATAACTCCCATGGTTACTGTCATAATGAACGGCAGCGTTGGGCCTCTCGACCAAGACATCCTCATTGCACGGTTGGGCACTAGCTTCGGCTACTCTGGAATGGTTCTGGATTGGTTCACGTCATAGTTAAATTAACTTGTCGTACCCAGTCTGTTCTTGCTGGTCATGAAAATTCTGATCCATCTGATTTGAAGCATGAAGTGTCTGGGCCCAGTTTTATTTACTATGTATGCACGGCCTTTCAGGTCAGTCATTTGTCAGTCAGGTCACTCATATTTTCTGCTGACGATTCCCAGCTTCACTTTTCCTCAGACTTTCCAGCTCTTCCGTGTAGTTTGAACAATTGTATCAAGGGTGTGTATGAGTGGATGAATAAGCTAAAAATGAATGAGGATAGAAGTGTGCTTACTGCTATTGGTTCCCAGTCGGAAATTAACCAGGCCATATCTACCCCTAACCAGGCCACCTCTACCCGTATGCCCATATCTGGCTGTGACATACCATTCTCCCGTCAGAAACACTGGATTCTACTTGAATAAAACACTCTTCGTGGATACACATGTCAAACACTTGTGCCGCTTTCTGTTCTGTCAATTACGTGGTAAAGGCCAAATTGCTTCTTCCTTTCCACTGCTGCTATTTTATATTTTTTTAAAAACCTTACCGTTTCTTTCATACTATTTACAGTAGATCTCTGTTAGCAGGTCTCTTTGATAAACTGTACAAATTTCAACGCATTCAGAATCATGCAGCCCGCCTCCTGCTCCGTAAACCCACAAGAGTGCAATGGCACTGCTCAGAACACTTCATTGGCTTCCTGTGAATCTTAGAATCTAATAGAAAATTGCTTGTCTCTGCTTTCAGTGTGTGTATCACAGTAATACGCCACCATATCTTTCTGATCTTCTACATTTATGCCATCCTTTTAGGACGCTACGATTTCCTGACACTTCTGTATGCACAGTTCCTCGGTTCTCGCTCGAGACTTTTGGTAAAAAAAATAAAAATTAAAAAAAATTTAAAAAATCTTTCACTGTCTTTGGCCCCACTGTCTGGAACTCCCTACCACTGTCCCAGAGAAAATTAAAGTGCTTGGAACTTTCAAACAAAGTTAAAGCCGCGTCTTTTTGAAATACACATTTCCTGGTGCCTGTGAAAGTGCGGATGTGTTACTGTTTCTGTTTTCTGCGTATGTTTTCATGTTGTTGAGGTGGTGTATGGAAGAGGGAGAGGGACGATGAGACTAGCCTTTGGGTACTGTGATTTTAGTTGTGTATCATATGGGCATTGTGATGATTGTTTTTTTTTTGAGTATTCAGGTTGGTTTTAAGTATTGTGATATGTTTTAAGTATCGTGATATTAGTGTTAAGTATTGCAATATGAGATTCCATCATTTAGGTATTGTGATGTTCAATATGCATTTTTAAGTGTTATGCGGTGTGTATTGTTGTGTGTGTGTATGTACATGAATTATTGTTAGTGTTGGGTATCTATATAAGGTTATGTATAAAAGATGTCATTTTAGTTTTTAAATGTATCTTTAAGTGCACGTTTCGATCATCACTTTTGCATTGTACAGCACAATTGAGTATGTTTTACATGGAAAGACGCTATATAAATCAAATTATATTATATTTATATATATATAACTATTGTTCTCTCTCTCTCTCTCTCTCTCTCTCTCTCTCTCTCTCTCTCTCTCTCTCACTGTGTGTGTGTGTGTGTGTGTCTGTCTGTCTGTCTGTCTGTCTGTCTGTCTGTCTGCCTTTCTGTCTGTTTGTCTGCCTGTCGATTCCCAGCTTCACTTTTCCTCAGACGTTCCGGCTCTTCCGTGTAGTTTGTCTCTGTCTGTCTGTCTGTCTGTCTGTCTGTCTGTCTGTCTGTCTGTCTGTCTGTCTCTCTCTCTCTCTCTCTCTCTCTCTCTCTCTTTCGCTCTTTCTTTTTTTCTTCTCTGTTTGTGAGTGTGTGTGTGTTTGTGTGTGTGTGTGTGTGTGTGTGTGTGTGTGTGTGTGTGATTATCTATGTGTCTGTTTGTGTGTCTGTGTGAATCTTTGTCTATCTCTGTGTCTGTGTGGGTGTGCCTATCCATGGTATGTTTGATGGTTTGATTTCTATTCATAATTTATTAGTCTAAACCCAGTTGACCACGAAGGGCTTTCTCCGCGACTTAAGAATTACCAAAGCATCTCCCTTCTCAATGTTGTAGGCAAAGTCTTCGCCCGAATCTTTCTCTGCGGGTTACAAACCAGCAAAACCTAAGGCAAAAATTAGATACACATTTGGCATTGTTTTCTTAGTACGGCACCTGCAAGAGAGATGCCACACGCAAAGGAAACCTCTGTATTTTGCATTTGTCGACGTCAACATGTCTTGGACCTATCAGCTGGAGTGGACTGTTCAGGCTACCTGTGGAAACTGGCTCTCACCCCTAACTGTGTAAGCATTCTTCTCTTTCCACAGCTACATGCAGAGCGCAGTTTGCGACCATAGAGAAAAAATGTCTTCAGCATTTTCAGCTGAATAAAGCAGGACTGTGTCTTGACCTCCACGTTGTTGTCCATGACACTCACTGCCCCTGTCCTGCACCTTTGGTATATCCAGAGAGGGTGTGTACCTAGACATCAGATCATTTTAAAGCTCTCCAGTCTGACTCACTACTTTAAAATTTGAACTCGCAGATACGTTTTTAAGTTCTCTGATCTGTCTGTCTACGTTCAAGAAAATCAGTCATTCACATACTCGTCAGATATTTGCTGTTTACCGATAATCTTGCACTTTACTCTCACACACAAGACCTTCAACGATGGAAGAATAGATTCGGTCACAAGCTCTTTTCGTGTGCGTCTCTCTCTCTCTCTCTCTCTCTCTCTCTCTCTCTCTCTCTCTCTCTCTGTGTGTTTACAGATGCCTTCCAGTTATTTTGGCCTGGCCATAAAACACAAAGAAGAGACGGCGAGTCAGAATGTCAGCACGAGACCCTCCGTCCCCACTGACGGCTCCACTCTTGAGGCTGATAACAACTTCAAATATATGGCCTCCACCATCACCAGCAGTCTGTCCCCCGATACTGAGATCAATGTCAGAATTGGAAAAGCTGTCACAATCATAGGACGACACAGCACGATAATCTAGCAAAATACCACTCCCACAGAAAACACTGAACAAACCTTGGACTGCTGGCACTGAGACTGCAGCGAACCTGGGTGTAGCTGTGTATGGAGGACTCGGGATGTGGAGTGTGGGGATTATGCCACTGAAGAGTCCGGGTGATGGGGTAGCGGGAAAAAAAGTTTACGAGCCATGCGGCTGTATAACCATAAAAAGTGAACAACCTACTCCACACAAGACATAAACTGAACTGCTTTCATCTGTGTTGTCTTCTTAAGACACTGTGATAAAAGAAGATTCCAAACACAGCTTGACCAGAAGTTTTCAGTATTGGAAAAAGCTGCTATATTAAGCGTCCGAACCCTTTGAAAAAGAACGCAAAAATTGCTTCACAAAACTGAACGTACAGTTCGGTCACATGCTCTTTTCGCGCGTGTGTGTGTGTGTGTGTATGTGTGTGTGTGTCTCTCTCTCTCTCTCTCTCTCTCTCTCTCTCTCTCTCTCTCTTTCTCTCTGTGGTGTGTGTGTGTGTGTGTGTGTGTGTGTGGTGTGTGTGTGTGTGTGTGCGTGTATGTGTGTGTGCTCTTCTGTTTCTGCTGCAGTTATACAATGATAGCTCCCATACCTAATCGTCCTTTGATGCATACCTTAATAAAATGAGCTGGCCCAGTCCCACAAAAGGAGCTACTATAGTGTGGTTGTGTGGGTCATCGGTGACTGTTCACGCTTCTTCCCTAAGATAAAGCGCCATCTCAGAATTACGGTTTAAGTCAGTCAGTGCATGCATGTCGTGTGATGCTCTGTCTCCATGTTGCGGCCAGCTCTGGGACCCGGAGTGGACCAGACAGTGCTGACTGGAGCAGCCGTCGCCAGCTTCGCTGTCGTTGCTTATGGTAGCACTGTGGCGGCAGTAATGATCATCCGAAGAAGGTCAGTTGTCTCATACTTCCTTTTTAATTGTTTAGCTTATGTCATTACCATGCTTGCTTCAATTACCAGAAAGACGCGATGCGAAAACAGGAACTTTTTTTGTTGTTTTGTTTTGTTTTTTTGTTCAAATCAAAATCTACCTTTCAATAATTTCTCCTACTTGTTGACTTCTCGTGGGTTGTTTGAATTGGTTTCGAACCCTTTCTTGTCACTGTTATCTCATAGACATGATGTAGTTCACAAGTCGTATTTCGCACATAAAACTCTTGAAGCAGTGGCCTCAAATCAGGCCATACTTACAATGTTTGAAAATACGTCTCCTGATATTCGTCTTTTTTAGTCTCTTTGTCAGGTGCTACAGCTGCCGTCCTTTCTGCCTCTCTTACTTCCAGTTGTCAGCGGTCAGCCGGTGAACTATATTCATATTTTACTTGACTCTAACCTGAGCTATAGGCTTTTACATCACAACTCTGAATCCCGAGGTTTCCATATCTATTCTGGTAACTGCTCTTTGTTTACTTGGAGTCCAGTTTAGTTGATTTTTGTCAATTCAATTTCTTTGTTTGAGGGAGGAGATTGGGCTGCCTATTTTGGGTGAACAGCTTTTGAAATAGAGGGGTTATAGGCCATGCTTTTTTTTTCTTCCAACATCGTTTATTCAGACAAAGGTTTACATTACAGATACAAAATTTATATACTATGTGCATTAGATGGTAGAGGGTAAAGACATTGTGATGTTCTAAACACTGACAAGTCCACAAAAACATTATGTGAGCAAAACGATACATATTCAGTGACATATTTCCATGGTGTCATTATATAACTTAGCCCTGTAGTAAAAATGAACCAAACATGCATATAGAGACCATTTCTGCACAAATTTGTTATGTTCCGTGGTTGTGTTAAAAGCATACTTGTCTTCTTCATATGCCTGCTTGAGATCTTTTACAAACATTTCTAAATGCATTTTTGTCTGGAAAAGCCTGGATTTAGTTAACAAGTCAAAGAGTGATTTCTCCCTCTCACGGCGATGCATGTCATGTGGGTGACAGGGTCACACCTTGTCCTCACGGCTGTATGTCTATCCCCAAACAAGCTGGCATTAAGCTTTACCGCTAAGTATGAAAAATTAAAAGTTCTGTTGTTGTTTTTTAAATACTTACTAACAACCTAGACAAAGGACAACCTCCGTGCTGCCCATGTTACCAATTCAGCTAGTCCACAGATAGATAAAAGGCAAATGAGAACAAACCCAGACGGTTCCTCAGAACAGATACAAACCGAGACACTTCCTCAAAAAGGAAGTTACGGGTCCGTCGAGATAACTATGTCTTTGTTCTGCATTGTTCGTATATTCTGTGTAGCATATTCAAGACTAAAAGGTCATACCAGTCTTAAATAAAAGCTAGTTTGTATTTACAAATTTCTTCTGTCATTGCTGCTGTGTGCATATGTCAGATGGTGGGTATGAAGGCAGATCCACCTGTGTGCTCGCTGATGGTAGAATCTGCAGCACTGACGTGAAGTCATGTAGTCTTCCTCGTAAATGGGGAGAGGTAGTTCTCTTTGCTGCTGTCTCTGAGTCAGCTAGCCTCTCTCACTCTCTCTCTCTGGCCGGAGGCCTGGAGATTAAAGTTTTGTTCTTCTTCTTGTTCTCTCTCTCTCTCTCCCTGTCTCACAGAAAGACGCTTATGTTATTCTAAACGGTGAATAGCAGAACTTCAATCATCTCTAAGATTATTCTGTGAAAGGTATTTTGATGTACGACACAGAAGCCAATCTCTTGATACCACTTGTTGTTCCATTTATCGTAATCTGTATCGTTGTGGGAAATTACTACAAAATATATGTTCTGCTTTAGGTTTGAACTTTGTAAATGGCATGCATGAAGGTGACCTAGAAGGTTGCTGAACATATGTATTTGACTCTGAAAGTAGCGTTGTTGATGTTGATTTTTTTAATGAACATTTTTTTTTACAATATAATGAGATTCATGTCAATTGACCATTAACTGACAACCGAGCTGCTTTTTCAGACGATTAAACTCGGTTTTTTTTCCTCTTTTTTTCTTTTTTCTTTTTTTTTTTTCTTTTTTTTGTTGTTGTTGTTGTTGTTGTTGTTTTTGCCTCGGGTGCATGCATGTCCACTGAAGCATACAGTTGTTTTGTTTTTGTGTTTTGTTTTGTTTTTGTTTGTTTTTTTGTTTTGTTATTCCCTCGTGCTGCACGCGGGGTTTTCTTCATTTGCACACACTCTCTCTCTCTCTCTCTCTCTCTCTCTCTCTCTCTCTCTATTTACCAATAAATGGACAATTCTTTTGTGCTCATTGACGTGCATACAATTGCTTGCATTTGTGGTTGTGTGTGTGTGTGTATGTGTGTGTGCGCGCTCCAGTGTATATTGCTTTTTGTTTCGTGGTTTCATGTGTGTATCTGTCATTCTCACCCACTCACTCTTTCTTTCGGTGCTTGCTTGTGTTAATATGTGCGTGGTTGACTAGTGTGATGTTGATGTACAAGAAAAGCATTGTGTTACAGAATTGTGTGGAATGGTGAATATGCCCATGTATATACCACTACTTTGTGTAATGAAGATACGAAGATATGCGTACGAAAATAGACATAGCAATGGGTTTTATTGATGATAATTAATTATGTTAATGGTGCTAAGTGCAGACTATATAACGAAATGTGTATCTCTAAATAATTATATAAAGACAAATAACTGGTTTGATCAGGAATCTGTACTTTGTAAACGAAAAACGAAAAGACTGTTACGAAAATGTCGTCGAAGATACGCGCTCGTAATACTGAACTTGTGATTACTGGACATAAATATAAATATCTTCACAAGAGAAAGAGAACCAGTGTAATAAATCTATATTTGAAACATATAATGACAATTAATAATCAAAGAGAACAGTTTGCTGTTCGTGGAAAGCCGTTCAAAAGAAAACAGCATATAAATAACAATGCGGTTAACATGTTGTTTAAACATGTTCAAGCCTTGTTAGAAAAAGACTTTGTTTCATTTCATTCATCATTCATTTTGCCCATCGCTCCTGGTGGAGCATAGGCCATCGACGACCCCTCGCCATCGCACTCTGTTCTGGGCTGTTCTGGCCATTCCAGTCCAGTTGGTCCCTTGCTGCTTCAGCTCTGCCTCGGTATCTCGCCTCCAGCTGTTGCGAGGCCGGCCTCTCTTCCTCTTTCCCTGCGGGTTCCAGGTCAGGGCTTGGAGTGTGATGCTGGACGCTGGCTTCCTGAGGGTGTGTCCGATCCAGCCCCACTTCCTCCGCAGTATCTGCTTGGCCACTGGTTCCTGTCCCGCTCGCTCCTACAGATCTTCGTTTCGGATCTTCTCCTGCCATCGGATCTTGTAGATGCGCCTCAGACAGGTGTTGAAGAATGTCTGAATCTTCTGCTGCATCGTCTGTGTTGTCCGCCATGTCTCGCATCCATAGGGCAGAATTGACTTCACACTGGAGTTGAAGATGCGGAGTTTGGTTTTCATACTGATTGCTCCAGATGCCCAGATGTTCTTGAGCATGATGAAAGCTGTTCTTGCCTTGCCGATTCTGGCTGTGACGTCTCGGTCCGTGCCTCCCTGTCGGTCAACCACGCTTCCCAAGTAGACGAAAGACTCCACCTCCCTGATGGGCTGTCCACCGACTGTGACTGGAGTGTTGGCAGTGGTGTTGATCTTCATCAGCTCGGTCTTCTTCTTGTTGATCTTGAGCCCTGTCCTGGCTGACGTGGTCTCCAGGCGAGTGGTCTTGTCCTGCATCTGGCTGTGGTTGTGTGACAGGAGCGCCAGGTCGTCAGCGAAGTCGAGATCGTCCAGCTGTGTCCAGAGTGTCCACTGTATACCGTTGTTCCTGCCTGTTGTAGTGGTCATCATGATCCAGTCGATGACCAGGAGGAAGAGGAACGGTGACAGCAGGCACCCTTGACGAACTCCGGTCTTCACCTCGAAACTTTCGGACAGCTGGCCTGCGTGGGCAATCCTGCAGCTCATGTCCTGGTAGGTGCACCGGATGAGGGAGATGATCTTCTCTGGGACTCCGTAGTGCCTCAGCAGCTTCCACAGCGTCTCTCTGTCCACACTGTCGAAGGCCTTCTCATAATCTATGAAGTTGATGTAGAGGGGGGAGTTCCACTCCAGCGACTGCTCCACGATGATGCGCAGGTTGGCGATCTGGTCGGCACAGGATTTGTTCCGCCGGAAGCCTGCCTGCTGGTCTCGGAGCTTGGGGTCGACGGCCTCTTTCACCCTTTCCAGTAGAACCCCGTTGAGAACCTTGCCTGGCGTTGACAGGAGCATGATCCCTCGGCAGTTGCTGCAGTCCCTGAGGTCTCCTTTCTTCGGCAGCTTGATGATGATTCCTTCTTTCCACTGGGCCGGTACCTCCTCCTTCTCCCAGATCTTGCTGAAGAGGCTGTATAGCATGTTGACAGCTATTTCCGTGTCTGCTTTGATGGCTTCTGCTGGTATCTCGTTCGGCCCTGCAGCCTTCCATTTCTCAGAGTCATGATGGCCTTTTTGATCTCTACCTTTGAGGGTTGTCGCAGCTGATGGGCAGTTCTGTCTCTGCAGGTGGAATGTCTGGTGGTGCATCAGGGGTGGGGCAGTTCAGCAGCTCCCTGAAGTGTTCTGCCCATCGTTTCAGCTGTTCCTCGGTTGTTGTCAGTGGGTTCCCGTTCTTATCCTTCACTGGTTTGTCGGTCTGCTGGAACTTGCCTGTCAACTTCTTGGTCACCAGGTACAGGTCCTTCAGGTTCCCCTGTCCAGCTGCTGCCTCTGCTTGACTGGCCAGGTCGTCGATGTAGTCCCTCTTGTCCTTCTTGATGCCCCTCTTTACATCTCTGTCCACTGCTGTGTACTCTTCATGTGCCTTTGCCTTAGTTGCTCTTGTTCTGCTCGTGTTCAGCAAAGTTTTCTTCTCTTTCCTTGTTTCCAGCTTGTGGATGGTGTTGGCAGAGATCCGTTCCTTGTGCTGAGTTTTCTTCTGGCCAAGGACCTCTTCATATGTGTCGTGCCAGAGCTTCTTGCTGTGTTCCCATTGTGTCTCGATGTCCATCTCACCGTCTTCTATCAGCTCTTGTAGTGGCTGGAACCTGTTGGAAAGGCTGTTCTGGAATGCTGCTTGTGTGTCTTTGCTTCTGAGCAGTCCAACATTGTACCTTGTCCGTGTGTTGTTGGCGTTGGTGAATCTCTTGAGGCGAAGTCTCACTGTCATCGTAAGAAGGTGGTGGTCTGATGACACATCAGCTCCTCTCATCACTCGTACATCTTGCCATGATCTCCTGAACTTGCGGCTAATGCAGATGTGGTCGATCTGGTTCTCCGTGACGTGATTCGGGGATCTCCATGTGGCCTTGTGGATGCGCTTGTGTGGGAAGATACTTCCTCCTATCACCAGCTGGTTCAGGGCGCACAGGTCTGCAAAGCGCTCACCATTCTCATTAATCTGTCCCAGTCCGTGTGTCCCCATGGTGTCCTCGTGGCCGGTGTTGTCCCTTCCGATCTTGGCGTTGAAATCTCCCATCAGTAGGGCTATGTTTTTGGCTCCTCTTCTGTCTGTAACTGTCTGTAGTTGGTAGAAGTCATCTTTCTTCTCTTCTTCCGCATCATTGGTGGGAGCATAGCACTGGATGATGTTCAGCCTGATGTCATTCTTCTTGGTGGTAAACTTGGCTGTGATGATGCGGGAGTTGACAGGTTCCCAGCCGATGAGTGCCCCCTGTGCCTCCGGTGCCACCATCAGGGCCACACCCTCAGTGTGGGGGGCTCCATCCTCTGTGTGTCCTGAATACAACAGTTGCTCTCCAGATGAAAGTCTCGTCTGTCCTGACTGTAGCCACTTTGTCTCACTCAATCCTAGCACTCCGATCTGGTAGTTTTTCATCTCTCTCGCTACTTGGATGGTTCTTCCTGCTTCATACATCGTCCTGATGTTCCATGTGGCTACTCGCGTTGTTGTCCTGGGTGTCAGAAGGGGAGTCAGCCTTGCAGCTTCCTTTCGGCTTTCACTGCACCGCGTCATAAGTCTCCGGGATGGAGACCCTTCCTTGCCCAGGTGAATGTTTTGGTTCTTTGTCGTCGATGCTTCTGTAACTGGTCTTCTTTACAGGCAGGATAGTTAACCCTACGCAAACCCCTTTATCCTCCGGGCGAGGTGGTCCTGCCTTAGTCGCCTCTTACGACATGCATGGCAGGGCAGTGGGTCTATTCTATCAGTGCCCAACCCACAGGGCAATTTGTTTCATTTAGTTGTATTATATTCATATGAACCCCTTCACTTGTGGCTGAGGCCTAATGTGAATAAACCATTTCGATTCCAACTCTGTGTGTGTGTGTGTGTGTGTGTGTGTGTGTGTGTGTGTGTGTGTGTGTGTGTGTGTTTCTTTCTATCAAGATAGGCAGACAACGGGATTGAATTAAAGGGTTATCTGTTGGTATGTATCTTCGTTTCTGCATACATTTGTGATTGGGGATGTGTTGGTGGGTGTAAGCAGTGGTGTGTGTGTGTGTGTGTGTGTGTGTGTGTGTGCGTGCGTGCGTGCGTGCGTGTGTGTGTGTGTGTGTGTGTGCGTGTGTGTGTGTGTGTGAGTGCATATGTGTACGTGCATACAATTGTACATTTGTTTTGTGAAAGTATGTTTGGGGAAAATGTGTAAATCTCTGCTTGTGAGTCTGTGTGATTTATGTGCCTGGGAGCAACAAAAACGAAAGAAGCAAGCAATAAAAGTTTGTTGTTGTGGTGTTGATAACTAATGCTAACTTATGGAATGGTCAGGAGGCGGAAGACAGAAGAGTGGTGACGCCCCTTCCCCTGGCCAACACTCCGCTGTACGCCTGCATGCAGGAGTCCAGCCAGTCCCACACCACGGCCTGTACATGACACCAAACATAACTGGTGGAGAAGCGATCCGTGTGCTAGTGAATGACACGTACACTAATGTGCCTTCAGATATTGTGACTCCAGATGCCTTCAGATAGAAACTGCAATGATTTTGTTATTACATTGGTATTGTTTGCTTTAATCGATAGCCCATGCTTGATTGAAAAACACCAAGTTGATACTATGTGATATGAAATATGATTTCCCATAACCAAATCAGCAGAATACCTCAGTTTGAACAGTGAACAATATGCATTTCTCGTTACAAAGTTGTAACTTAAACATCATGAAATTAAACATGGTGGTGAAAACAGAAATTCCTCACATAAACTGAACATGCACTGCAAAATTAACGTATCAGATTGCCCAAACCACTGAAGCAGTTACAGTGCCTTCCATCGAAGCGATTCATACAACCCCCTTTATAAATATCACAGAAAGACACGCTGTTTAAGTATCGAACATTTACGAAGTTAAAGAAAATCAAGAAAAATAACCTTTTATCCCAGAATGCGAATGGGGATCACCACACCACGGCTTCGATAGCAATATGTTCTGTTCGTTCTGTTGATATTCTGAAAAGTCTCTATATATGAGTTGATATCTATACCTAAAGGCTCAAAAGTTGTACTGATTACGATATACTGATTGACAACGGTATATATTATTGACAATGCCGTTAAACTGAAAAAATATGTGTGTGTGTGTGAGAGAGAGAGAGAGAGAGAGAGAGAGAGAGAGAGAGAGAGAGAGAGAGAGAGAGAGATTTCTTATGTAGAACTGAAATGGTTCCAGTTGAGAATTATACACATAGTTTATTACATCTGAGAACAAATGTTATATTAAAAGAGATTGAGTAATTGACAATGATCTATGCAGTTTTGTAACATAATGAAAGACAGTATAAGACATAATGTTATGACAATGCACGATTGTGCAAACGTTTCTGGCAAGCATTGATAAATGTAATGAAAGAAATATCTCCAAACATTCTAAATTTGCATATTACTGAGCCATTAGTCATACTTCGACGTGACAAAAATATAGTCATTGATTAACCTTTTACAGATTTTACTACTGCAAGTATTTGGTTTAGAATAGTTCGATATTTCTTGAACTATTTACCTGAACTATTTAAAACTTCGCAGCCGTGCTTGAGTGAAGCATCTGCCACATGTCTTGTAGAAGTGCTGCACCCGTAGGTGACTGCTGCACACTGTCGGCTCTCGACTTCGGAGTTGGCTTCTGATTTTTCTTGATCATTATCATTTCTATTTTCATGATCGCTTGAAACTCATTGTATGTGTGCATATTTTGCACACACCCCACCCACTCCACGTCCTCCACCCCCGCCCCCTCAAAAAGGACCAAACATTGCTGCAGAAACGAGATTCGAACATTTGTTGTAATTGCTGAGGCAGGTCACCGAGACTTTCAATAATTTAGAAGGCTAAGCTCTCACCCCAAGAGGTGTCAAGACGGTAGGAATCCTCCATGTACTGATTTCATTACTCGATGCTGCAAATAGTGAACATATTCTTACTTTAAGACATCAGAACGTGGGGTGTCCATCCATTACGGTCACCAGACTTCTTTCTCACCACTTCATATCTTTACAATTGTGTCAGCATTTATTGTTGCTCTCGGTGGTCGACGTTTTGTGAAAGTGCTCTCTTTTCCATTCGAACAATAAGCAAGATTTCCGTTTAGATTCTTATTTTCAGTGAAACAAATCAAGATTCGAATTGATAATTATGACTGAGTTCCGTGGAATTGTCTTGTTACTGGCCTTTGTCATTCAAGATAAGAGGGTGAGAATGGGCATCAGTGTAGGTCGATATCAAATTCACATGTTGCTGTGCAAATCTTTAAAAACTACATGATGCTGTGCAAATCTTTAAAAACTACATGATGCTGTGCAAATCTTTAAAACCACATGATGCTGTGCAAATCTTTAAAATACATGATGCTGCGCAAATCTTTAAAACCATTTGATGGTGTACACACACCAAAAATGATGCCGTGCAGATCTTTAAAATCATATGCTTGTAAATCTTTATAATCATCATATGTTTGTAAATCTCTAAAACCATACAATAATGTATAAATCTGTAAAACCATACAATGCTGTGTAAATCTTCAAAACCATATATACAAGTGAAGCCATGAAATGTTCTACTTTTTACCACAAATCATATGTACTTATTTTTTTATTGTCAAATTACTTGTAATTTTAGCATTTAAATTGAGCGAGCTTTAACATACGACTTACTACATCGTTTCTAACACCCCATTTCCTCGTGTTGGTAGACAGCTTCATACCGAGTGTCTTATTTCACAAGTCAACTAATGGCGAACATTTTTTCGAAAAGTGTCATCAATATTATCGTTATTTTTATTATTGTGTTACGTGTGACGAAACTTTTTTAAATGTAGTTTTCGTGCTAGGCTTTTTATGTCATGAAGCTCATACATTTGCTTTTTTTGTTGAAACTTTTCTTTTAAAGTACATGCGAGCGTGAGTACTAGCGTGTATGTACTCCGCCGTGGACCCCTGTGAATACTGGGGGCTCTTTTAGTAATGAATAGTACCCCTTCTGAAATTATTACTGTCTTGGATCTGGCATTTTCTTCTTCTTTTTCTTTTTTCTTTGTTTCTCTTTTTGTCCCATTTTCTACTTTACTAATCTATTCACTTTTTCTTAGAGACTAATGTTGTATCTTTGTTATATCTGGAACATACAATTGGGCGTTTTCCATATGTCTTCATTTTTAGCACCTATATGATAATATGGGTTGCTCGTTTTTGTGGGGTTTTCGGTTCTGTTTGTTTGATTTGGGAAGGTGAGTGTTGTTATTGTTGTTGTTGATGGTGGTGGTGGTGGTGGTGGTGGTGGTTTGTACGACTCCGTCGTTTCTGCCCTTCTACCTTCCATGCTGAACGCACGGCAATCGCGATGTACTGAAGAGAGATCCGATGTAACGTGCCGAAATCGCTCCCCTGTGAGTAAGAATGGCCACGTGCCCAAATCCCCCCCACCCCCACCCACCCCCATCCACGCCCTTCCCCCGCCCCACCCCCACACCCCTCCCCGCATAATTGTTTTGGAGCAGGCCTGAAGTTACTCCACACCTGTTCCAAAGCCATTCCCCGTGTGCAATTACAGATGAATTGGAGTAAATATGGCCTTAAGCATGTATACACCCCCTTCAAACACTCAACTCACAGAAGGGAAGGCCTTGTGCCCATGTCCACCCCACCCCATCCCTTTCACGAAACTCACAGTGGAGTAGGGGAGTAGTTCTGGTCTCATGCCCATATTCATCCCAACCCCGTTCCAAAGCTCACGATAGAGGAGGGGAGTAGTTCTGGCCTTATGCCCTTATCCACTCCCCTCCCCGCAATGCTAAGCTCAAAGAAGATAGGATTTAATCGTGGCTTTATGCCCGTATACACGTCTCCTTCCACAATATTAAGCTCAAAGAAGAGGAGGGGTTTAATTCTGGTCCAATGCCCGTATTCACCCCTTCCCTCGACTTTACTACGCTCGTGTTCGAGGAGGGGAGTGATTTCATATTTAATTTCACTTTTTGTGGGTACATTTCGAAACACTTCCATCAAGACTTCTGTAAAAAGCCCCCCCCCCCCCCCCCCCCCAAATCCATGTGCAATGTGTTTGAACTGATGTGGTTTGGGATTACTTGATTTGTTTGTTTCTGGGAGAGGAAAACCCCTGGAGGTAAGCTTGTCTTTTCCTTGCAATATGTCTGTTAGTCCTGAAGCAGACAAAATTAAACAGAGTAGAAAACACACACACACACACACACACACACACACACACACACACACACACACACACACACACAAACTAGTGTTGAAAAAACATTTAATATTTCTCTTTTTAAGGTTCTTGTAAAATGCCAAACACTTTTTCAAAGTTAAAACCTCTAGTCTGTTGAAAGACACCTATGATTTTATTTTTTCCTGTCTGATATTATTTCTTATGATTCACACACACACACACACACACACACATATTTAGAGGAAGAAGACAAGGCATCTCAAAATCTGCTTCGTGAACATGAAAATCGGAAGGGCAGGCAGTGTTTGACTCAGAAAGTGCAAAGTGCAAAAAAAATAATGAAAGAGAGAAATAAAAGATTCAGCTGGAATCCAGAGTTTTTGCTGGTGTGCCCTGTGGAGACTGGAATAGCGCACTGTAACGGCAGGTCTGGTACAAACGGAAAACCTCGCCCCACCAGTGGGGAAACTGAAACACTCAGCATGCTGTTTTCACTAAGTGAAGCCTTGGTACGCACAAAACAATTGCTTTTGGGGGAAACGTTAATGCCTGGCAGGCTGCCTGATCTTCGAACGGAAGGCCGTTTACAAAAATATAAAATGGAAGACTCCTGAAAGTGAATATGATCAGTAAAGTTGTTGGTGTTTTTAAATAGTTTTTGTTCACTTGTTTGTGTTACCCCTTTTTTTCTTTTTTTTTCTTTTTTTACAAAAAATCTATTGTTTGTACGATATATCTTCACGAGAATTCGACGGCAAAGTGGATATGGAGACTTCTTGAACATCCTAAGATGCATGGGCACATTACTGGGTGGGTTTTCCTTTTTTGCACCCCACCCTCTCTCTCTTCCACCATCGCCTTCTTCCCCACATCACCCAATCAATGTGCCTTTTTCTTTGCTCTTTTTGCAAATTTCTTCTTTTTTTTCTTTCATTAGATTGCTCTTTTTGCAAATTTCTTCTTTTTTTCCTTCATTAGATTGCTCTTTTTGCAAATTTCTTCTTTTTTTTCCCTTCATTAGATTGCTCTTTTGCAAATGTGTTACACGTTAATGATGATTTGCTTTAATTATGATCATTACTTGTGGTAAGTCCTTGTATCCGCATTCCTCTCTTTGCTTTGGACGATAGCAGGGATAAGTGTGACCGTCGAAAATATAGAAATGATTAACACCTTGTTTTTATTTATTTTCAATCTTACCATCGTTATGAAATGTCCCCACACTTTACGAACACACACACACACACACACACACACACACTTAAAAATGTAGGCTAAGTCCATTCCAAACGTTTCCTGGAAACCTTGTTCACTTTCGATCTTTCCTTTTTCTGAAAGTAATTTCCCAACCGTTACATTGCGATCATCTTGCTGTGCCATAACATGAACGGAGATGGTGAACCTATTATGGTAGTAACGATATCCTGGTGAATGATCTTCACGTGTCGTCTCAAAAATGTTGTCGGTAACAAAGTGGAGGTTCGGTATTGACTGTTTGGGATAATGTGTGACATGCAGAAGCAAGGTGGCAGAATGGTTAACCTTCGCTGGCTATCGTGGGTCGTACACGACCCAGAAGGGTACAAAAACGCAAATATCTCAGCCAATTCTTAATATTTTTCTACGAAATTTCAGAAATGATCCCTACACCTAAAAGGCCAACTTTTGCCAAAAAAATTTAAAAATTCATCAATTTCTTGATGAGTAATTAAAGGTGGCGTTTTAACTACACACATGCTTGCGTGGGTCGTGTATGATCCATGCTTTTTAAAGAGGAAAAAACGTGGTCACCCCTCAAAAGCTCGTGTGGGTCATTCACGACCCATACCTTTTTAATAGTGATTTCAGAAGGTCTAATTTGCAATTAGTGAAGGAAAATAAAGAAGTTTTACTTTCAATAGCCTCACTACCCCACTACTCTCCCACTACCCCCCCCCCCCTCCCGCCCCGTTCCTTTCGCCTGTCTTCAGCTATAACCCCCTTCCGTCCCTTTCTCTAACAGCATGTACCTGTGTGACTGAATATCTTTGATTGTCCGTGTATATGATGCTATGAGTCCTCTCTCTCTCTCTCTCTCTCTCTCTCTCTCTCTGTGTGTCTCGCTGTCTGTCTCTTTCTCTCTCTCTCTGTCTCAGTCTCTCTATCTCTGTGTGCATAAGTAGGGTTTGTATGTATGTGCATGTTATGTTATGCGTTTGTGTGTGTGATCAGTTGTGTGTGCGTGTGTGTGAGTGTGTGTGTGTATGTGCGTGTGTGTGAATGCGTGAGCATGTGTTTTTTTATGAGTGTATGTGTTTGTGTGAGTCTGTGTGTGCGTGTGCGAGCGCATGTGTGTGTAATCAGTTGTTACGATGTGTTTTCCTTTTCTATATTTTGTTATACACTTTGGAGGAATACATAGGTTTGTGTCTCTTTACAAAGTATGGGTCGTGCACAGCCCACACAAGCCTTGGAGGAATATACAGGTTTTTGTCTCTAAAAGGTATGGGTCGTGGACACCCCCCACATGAGCTTCCGTGTGTAGTCAAAAGCGACAGCCAGCGAAGGTTAAGACGCTTATCTTCCAAAGCAGTGGCCGTGAGGGTCTGGGTCGAATAATGGTCTTGCTCTTTCTCCCAAGTTTGACTGGAGCGTCTGGTCATTTGGGCGGGACGATAAACCAAGGGCTTGTGTGCAGCACGCATTTGGCGCAATAAAGAACCCATGGCAACAAAAGGCTTGTCTTATGGCAAAATTTCGCAGAATAAATACACCGGCTCTGACAAGTACACAAATATGAATGTATGCATCAAAGGCCTGACTAAGCGCGTTGGGTTATGCTGCTGGTCAGTTATCAGCCTGGTAGTTGTGGTGAAGCGTATATGAATTTCTCCGAACGCAGTGATGTCTCCTTTGGAAACTGAAACTGTATGACATGCTGTTTGACACCATGTTCGTAAGTACTATGTAAGAACGGTGGAAGTTGGCACATTTGTGAAAATTACAGACAGTTCCTTCTTTTTCTTGATTAGTTTCTTCTGCTTTGCCGTTTTGTTCATGTTATAATTAATATGTGTGCTTTCACACAATCATTTACTCGTATGCTTATGCATTTATGCGTTCATATATATGTATATAACTTAGATCATTTTTTTTTTTTAAACAACAACACTATTTCATATAACATGTTTTTAACACGTGTGCTCATGATTACAATGTATTATTGGTTTGTGCATGTCCATTTTCTAAGCTTCTTTATCTTCTTGTAATATTTCACATATGCTTCTACACGCACGTGTATTTGTTCTTACTTTTTTTTAGTTTATATGTATAAACACGAGGATCAATACATTTCAACTCTTGTTGTATGCTGTTGGACAGTTTTTTGTTTGTTTAAGTTTGTTTTGGTGGGGTTTTTTGTTTTTGGTTGTTGTTTTTGTCAATTATCCATTTGAGTACAAGCACACACATACGCATACATGTATACGTACACGCGTGCTGATTAGTGATAGTTGACAAGACATTAATGCACCTTTTTATGAAAATAAACGTTTGGAAACATTACACTGTTTGTCAGTACTTCTATGACGTTCTGGTGCCATTTAACTTTGGGATTACACTCTCCTTCAAGTATCAGTATGTGCAGACGAAAATAACAGACGGTGGTCAGAAAAAATAAAAGCTGTGGCTTGAGATTAAAAGACCACCATCCGGTCAAATAACGTTATATCTCGTTGTTTGTTTGAACGAAACACAAATACACCATGACCAGCCGCCGTGGCGAAGTGGTTAGCGTCGCGGACTAATGGCTGGGAGGACGCGGGTTCCATTCCCATTGTTTTTCGGCCTGTGGCCGGTGTTGTATATAATGTCGCCATGAAATAGTGTCGCTGTGACACTATTTCACCATAAATACTAGCGACAGTATTCCACGTGAAATAATGTCGCTGTCGTGCATTAGCGTCGCCGCGACACTATTTCACCACAAATAATGTCGCTAGCGACACTGTTTCTGGTGAAATAATGTCGCGACAATATTTCACCATGAACACTGTCGCTGCGACACTATTTCACGTGAAATAATGCGTTGCTTTGTTTGCATGAATGCTCAAACTGCTGACTGATGTTCTCATCATCCCTGTAGTAGATTTCCAAACAATCTGCATAAAGCTTGGAATTAGCTTCTCTCTCTCCTATCCCTACCCCCTCTTTCTTTCTCCCCCTCCCCTGTCCTCCCCCCCCCCCCGCCCCCCCTCTCTCTCTGGGTGAAAGAGAGGAGGCAGAGAGGGAATGAGAGGTAAATGTAGATGAAGAAAGAAAGAATGAGTGAAGAAGAGTTCAAGAGTGAGAGAAAAAGAAAGAGCTAGAGGGGGAGTGGGGGGTGGGGTATCTTGAGGTCTGTGTCCTGTCCCATTTTCATTCATGGAGACAGCTTCTTAAAAGAACAGTTGAGACCCATTTAACAGCAATGGCAAGGTATGTGAAAGCTTTCATAAAGATTTCTGAAAAGTGGACATTGAAGCCTCTTTTCTTAACAAATACCCTATTGTTTACATGTTTATCATCTCACACATCCAAACACAGATTTTTCAGATTTTTTCAAACACACATATACATCAAATCCTCTTTATTATCTTTATTAATACATAATGCATAAGCACACATACTACACATTTGCAGGATTTATCAACACATATGGAATCAATCAATTAAAATGTTAAACAAAAGTCTTACTTAACCAAACATGTCAGAACATTGGATGCTAAACAAATAAATAAAAAAACCTACATTTTTCTGGACAAGTTTGCCTTAAATGTCCCATCCTTATAATTCTGTGTAGTGTCTTTATTGTACTCATTATTGTCATCCAGAAAGAACAAGTTCTGAGTTTGATACACTGATTTTGCTGTCTCGCCCACATAGTTCTTGTCCCATTCACAGGCATGTAGACAATTGTGAAAACTTGGTTGCCAATGTTTTGCCAGTTGTTTTGACACATGTTTTGGGTACAGTGAAATAGGTCACAAAAATACCAATACATTGGAAAGGCATGCCATAATTGTAGAAAATTTGTAAAAGGTTGGATGTTATGAGAAGGTGAACATCCAAAAGACTTAAATACTTTTGGCCACACAGAAAATCAGAGATGCAAAGAAATATTTGTTATAAACTCCAATCGCTCCACTGCACTGACATACTTGTGAACATTCGACGAAAAACATGAATGGGAGAATTCCATTTGACAGGATAAGAGATTAGCACTTGAAAAATGCATAATTTTACTGGTATTTTACATAAATATGTGTCTGTAAAATATGCACAATGTTGCAATGAATCAAATGAAAGAATCTGTTATAAAATTTGACAATTTTGATACAACATCACAGCAGATTCTGTGTTTATAGCGAATGTAAGTATAGTGAATTTAAAAAACTGGACAATGCAAAAAAAAAAAAAAAAAAAAAAAAAAAAAGCTGATACATATAGAACATGCACACACACAAAAAAATGTTGATACATATGCAACAAACTGTCATAAAGGCACATTATAACATGTCATAAATGCATGATTTATACTGCATACTTGTATATATTTACATATCCTTTCAGTCCAATATATGTAGACAAAAACATTTCCATCTGATTATCAGGAATTTGCATAGAGACATTTTAGCAGTCAAGTGCAGCAGACTGAAGCTGAACATGAACCAAAACATGCACAGCCACACCTGTCCTCAGTCTGCCTGGAAAAAGCACTGATATCACTTAAAGTGGAAAGACTACTACCAAAAAAGCTACCTCACCTGATGTAAAACAATGACCTGACAATCTTTTCCTCTTCTGGTTACTTTTATTTTTTTAACTGAAAAAAGAGCAGTCCCCAACCTGGGCAACCCGAGAACAAAATGTCATGGTGATTCCATTTAACAAAGTTAATTGCATCATCTCAGTTAACAAGTCCACACACACTCAATATAAAAAAAAAACCACCTCAATTCTTTGATAAATGTGTTGGCAGTACCAGCTACCATTTTGCAAAGACAACATTCTATTCTGGAAAAAAAAAAAACGATTACAGATTTTGTTGGCAGTAACTATTTACAAAGACAAAATTATATTCTGGAAAACAGTCATAGAGATATGCTTCTTTATCAAATTATTACAATTGTATATACGTCAGCATGCCAATACATGACATAACTCAACTTGCCTAGCACGTAAACAAAATTTGTCCAATGAAAAAAAGGAAAAATGGAAAATTTCATTTCTATATTTTTTTTAAAAGACACATAAAAAATGTAAATTTGGTTTGTTCCTTGTGCACTGCTGGGACTGTGACAGACCTGGGTGTGGCTCTGTTTTGTGGATTCAGAATGAGAGAAGTGCCAGATAACGGGGCAGCAAAGAAAAAAAAGATAGACAGAGAGACAAACAGACAGATATAGATAGACAGACAGATAGACAGACAGATAAACTCCTGTCCCTGGAGTGCTTTAAAGAAAATGAAAAATATGCTGCTTTAACCAGTAGGCAAAACAAATGATACAGGAAGATGAGTGCTTGCAGTTCCTCTTCTTCTTTTTCAAAACCATGATCTTCACAAAAGCAAAATCTAAATTTCTAATGTCACAATTATCCACAAAAATTGCCCAAACAATATAATTAGATAAAGAAATGATCCATGCCACCTCTTCACATTTCCCATCACAATGACTGAACATTCTTCTTAACAGTTCCAATGCTACTGGCTGTGAGTTAACACCCCAATGATTGTTGCCAGTTGAATCACTGATCATGAATTACCACCCCCATTAGGAGATCGCATACAACAATCCTAATCACAGCTACAAAACAAACAAAAAAGAAATTAGCATGTGTTTTGGGTTAAGGTTAAACTTATCTTTTACAGCCACTAACGAGCTAGTCACCCACAACAAAGTATTCATTTCTCTTTTGGAATCCTGTTGATCACTACAAAGCCTTGTGAAGTTTGTATCTTCTTCTCCACTTATCTGATTAAGTGACTGTCTCCATGTGTTTCCATTTGGTGATAATGTGAGCTGCATCTTTCCTTTGAAGTAGTCAGACAAAAACACAAGCCTCAAGTCCAGTTGATGTATATATTTTATACAAATAAGTACTCTTAACACATGAACATTCTGCCTATAATAAAAAATAAAAATAAAAAGAAAGAAAAGAAAATAGTGATAGCAATAGCTGTCCTTAAAACATAATCCATCATTTGAGTACAATTTTCTAGATGATAATCAATAGTTTAACAAGCATTTAGATTCTTCTGTGGCTTAATAAAACTGTTCAAAGAGATCTATGAATATATCAATATAAAACATATACATGTCATTCTGATTTGACTTAATTAAGATTTGCAGGAACTGAAAACTGCTTAAAAGTTCATGAAAGTTTGAAGCACAATTCTGACTGCATCAAACAATTTTCTGATGTTAATCAGGGCCAACTCTGTTGATATATATATATATATATATATATATATATATATATATATATATATATATATTAAGATTTGATTTACTGCAAAAGTAATATGACATTTATAATCTAAACAAAAACACAATTAAATTTTAATTTTAATTTTAAAAAAGCACTTAAATATTTGCAGGGTACTGGTGCATCCAGAAAGCCACTTACCAAACAACTTGTCACCATTAAAAAAATGTTCAGTGCAGCTGATAATTCTGTTTTCCAGATAAAATATTTGTATGTAACAAAAATAATTGTTCACAGAACTTGAAATATGCACAATGTTCATGCAAAGACTGATCTGAATCAATATCTTGCAAACGACTTATGAAGGCATCTGAAGGCACAAATTCTAACAAGAAAAAACAACAACAAAAACTATATCTTATAAACAGCAGGATCTCCATCTGAAAAAAAAAAAAATATATATATATATATATATATTCATGGAATTCAAGAGCATCACCAAAACATGTTTTAATAATGACATATTAAACTGAAGTTGGGCACCAAAAAAATTCAAACAATCAAGGCAATTATTTAGTCATAATTGATCAAAGCCAATGCTGTGTGTGTGTGTGTGCGTGTGTGTGCATGTGTGTGTGCATGTGCATTCAAGTGCTGCTTGCATGCAATCATTCTCTTCATGAAATGGCAGTATTTTTTTGTTGTTGTTGTTTTAGTTCGTTCACCAGCTTTTTGTGTTTGATTTGGAATTGCTTCCATCAGTATTCTCTTTCCCAAATCCCCCACCCTTTCAGACAGATTTCTGTCCTTGAACAGCAATGCTACCATTTTCCAGAGCCATACTGATATTTATCTTTTTTTCACCAATGTGGAATGCTGTGTTTCAAGTTAGATTTGCATCTTCCATGCATTTTCAAAATATATAGATGGTATATGTTTGTGTTTTCTCAACCCACCAAACCCTGATATGGGTTAAAGATCTTTGACGTGTTATTTTAACCTCTGTGAGCGTATACATTTGAAGGAGGTTTAATGTTAAGATCAACCCTAGGACCCCAAAGCTGAAGGTCAAATGCTGTAACCACTCAGGTATCATACTTTTCAATACTGTTTTGAAACATAAATTTTCAATCACACAAAAAAAGGTTTTTGTCCAAATAATTTTCGTCAATATAAACTGTATTCTAACACTCAATCTTACTACATCTAAAGCACGGTGGGCTGGGCTATAAGCAATAGTGTCAAATGTCCAATGTCATGCCTTACCATTGAGGGTGTAGGTGGGGTTCTCATACATCTGCTGAGCATGAGCAGGGACAAACAGTCTCCCTCCAGAGACTGATGGGGGTTTACTGTTCAAACCACCAAAGTCATCGAAACCACGAGTGGACATACGAGTGGCGAAGCTTGCTCTCTCATCCAGTGTGTCATTGTTGTACATCATCTTAGCTTTCTGCTGTTTTCTGCAAGAAAGACAATAAATACTATGTTATAGTGCCAAGTTATGGTTGGTTTGTGGCATCCCCAAGCCACAACACACTACCCCTTGTTTACCAACTCCCCCCTACTCTCCCCCACACACACACACCCCTTCCCCATCCCCACTCCTCCCCCACTTGAGACTGTTGGTCACAGGAAGTCCCTTTCCTCTCCACCACCCCCCCCTCCCCCCTCCCTCTCTCCCAGCCCTCTCCTCCCATGCTAAGCCCACATGCCTGCTCTGTTGTTAAGCCACTTGCAGGCACCTCACAGTCAAACATAACCAGAACAATTAGCCTCTCAGACACCACTTCAACTCCCTCCTCCCCCCACTCTCCTCATCCCTCCCCCCACCCTTTCCCTGCTGAAGTGTTTGTAGGGATTAGGACAGTGTGTGTGTTGCATCCTGGCTATTGGTCATCCTCTTCTGACCAACCAGAGGTGTCCTTTGGAACATTTTATACACATAGTGTGTTTACAACCAATCAGGTGATGTGTCTCTAAATCATAGACACAGACGGAGTGTTGGGACCATTGGTCCATTGGGTTGTACCAGTTAGGAAAGCATGAATATAAACAGCAAGCTCACATGGCTACAGCCTTTTCCCTGCTGTTAGCAAACTAGGGAGCCAGACTGAGAGACTGAGGCTCCACTGAGAAAGACATCTCTTGACCAGGAGGGCTGTGTGCTGCTAACTGCTAACTGCTAGCTGCTGCTAACTGCTAACTGCAAAGTTAGGATGTGCTGCTAAGTTAGGATGTGCTGCTAAGTGCTGTGTTAAGTTAGGGAAATAAACACCTCAATTCATCTTACTAAAAGACCCTGCTGTGGTACGAGGAGAGAGTGGATTGTGCACCTATCCTCTGCCTGTTATCCTACTTACCCCTTCCTTCACCTCCTTTTACCCACACTCCCACACCCCCTTTTTACATTTGGCGTTGCCAACAGGATCAGCAGGTGAGGTGTCATTATAGCTTTAGCAGCACACAGCCCAACACAGCCTGACAGAGCCTGAAGATGACAACCCCAGCTACCATGGCACAGGAGTTCCCCATGCAGTGGTATGTGACACCCACATTGCCAGTGTTTTCTGGTGAGACAGCCGAGATGTCTGCTGAAGATTTCACCAAGGAGGTGAAACGGGTACTGTCAACATTCCCCAAGGGAGACAAGATGGCTGCCTACTTCATATACAGCCATCTTCAGGGAACTGCATGCCAGGAGATCCAACTGCGGGACCTGGAGGAGACCAACACCCCAGAGAAAGTGACCAGCATTCTCCTGAGAGTGTCTGGTGATGGGCGGCGTGTCACCACACTGCTGTCCACATTCTTCAGTAGGGAGCAGCAACTGGAGGAGTCAATCCTTGACTATGCTCATGCTCTCCACAGCATTGAGAGAACCATCCTCATAAAGAATGCAGGGGCCCTCACCGCTGATCTGCTTTGGGACCAGTTCATCGATGGCTTCCTGAACCCCCTACTGAAGAAGGATCTGCGCCATGTAGTGAGGCAGGAATCACAGACCACCTTCATCCAGGCAAGAGATGAGGCCCTGAGGTTGTTTAGGGAGATGGAAGAAGACCAGCAACAGCAACAGCAACAGTACAGAGGACAGATGACACAGCTGGGAAATGAACTGTTGTTATTGATGGAAAGTGTTAGGTCAATGCAGGGGGTTGTTGAAGATTTAGTCAGACAAAGAGATGATGTTTTGTTCGAGAAAAGGGGTTTGGGCAGAAAACAGAGAAAGGTTAGGAAAGGGAAAGGTCAGTCAGCAGTGGGGAATGAGATTTTCCCAGGCCACAAAGTAAAGAGCAAGGTTTCCCACAATGAAATACACAGAGACTTCCACAATGGTCTCAAGGGGCAGGATCAAAAACTGGAAGAAAGGATTTCAGATAAACTGATTCAAAGCCATTCAGTAGGTGACTGCAATGGTGATGATCCATGCCGAGATGAATGGGTGCTGCTGCCCATGCCACCTGATCCAGGGATTCCTGGTCAATGTTGGAAGAGGGAGAATGACGTAGACTGCCAAGCTGCAGTCAAGACTCCCAGACCATCATGCAAATCAGTGTGCACTGGTTTGTGTGAGACTAGCACCAGGTCTCATCTGAAGCCTGAAATGCACATGTCTTGTGGCTCAAAAGGTGCAAGAATGTCGGCTCAAATGGATAGGAACTGGGATGGGAGACTGACAGGGTCAATACTCCCAAAATGTAGTGCTACATACAAGACTGATGTGAACTGCCTTTCAGTGAGCAGACTTGCTGCAGTAGCCTGCTAGTGTATCCAGTATCTTGTGTACTGGGTGATAACATGCCTCAGTTCAAATTTGGATTTGTTTGTTTTGTGGTTCTGTGGTTGCTAATGTGTTTCTGTTGGACATTTTATGCTGCTTTTCAAGTTGTATGGTTGTTGATGTGTTTTAGCTGGAAGTTCAATGCTGCTTTTCATGTTTTATGGTTATTCACCTGTTGAAGGTTTTTAGGCATTGCTTTTTTGTTGTTGACAATGTTCTGCATTTATCTGCAACATGTAAGGGTGACATACATCAGATGATGTATGATGACAGGGATTCCTGTAAGATCCTTATGTATTAATGTTTTGCTAATGCTCTTGGGTGGAGAACTTGTCTCACCATTTGCATGAAGTAATTGGTTGGTGTGCAACCAGCAGCAATGAGGACATTGCTTTAAAAAAAAAAAAAGCAAGGGGTGAGTGTTATAGTGCCGGGTTATGGCTGGGTTGTGGCATCCCCAAGCCACAACACAGTACCCCTTGTTTACCAACTCCCCCCTACTCTCCCCCCCCCTCCCCATCCCCACTCCTCCCCCACTTGAGACTGTTGGTCACAGGAAGTCCCTTTCCTCTCCACCCCCCCCCTCCCCCCTCCCTCTCTCCCAGCCCTCTCCTCCCATGCTGAGCCCACATGCCTGCTCTGTTGTTAAGCCACTTGCAGGCACCTCACAGTCAAACATAACCAGAACAATTAGCCTCTCAGACACCACTTCAACTCCCTCCTCCCCCCCACTCTCCTCATCCCTCCACCCACCCTTTCCCTGCTGAAGTGTTTGTAGGGATTAGGACAGTGTGTGTGTTGCATCCTGGCTATTGGTCATCCTCTTCTGACCAACCAGAGGTGTCCTTTGGAACATTTTATACACATAGTGTGTTTACAACCAATCAGGTGATGTGTCTCTAAATCATAGACACAGAGGGAGTGTTGGGACCATTGGTCCATTGGGTTGTACCAGTTAGGAAAGCATGAATATAAACAGCAAGCTCACATGGCAACAGCCTTTTCCCTGCTGTTAGCAAACTAGGGAGCCAGACTGAGAGACTGAGGCTCCACTGAGAAAGACATCTCTTGACCAGGAGGGCTGTGTGCTGCTAAACTGCAAAGTTAGGATGTGCTGATAAGTGCTGTGTTAAGTTAGGGAAATAAACACATCAATTCATCTTACTAAAAGACCCTGCTGTGGTACGAGGAGAGAGTGGATTGTGCACCTATCCTCTGCCTGTCTACCTACCTCCTCTTCTTCCTTCTTCTCCTTCTACCCCTAACCCCCTACCCCTTTTTACAATTATAATATACTATAATACATAAGTAACTTAAATAGGGTTTAGGCAGGGGTATCCAACCAGTTGCAATTGTGTATGTGAATACTCACATACTTTTCAGGCATTCCAAGGATGCAAAAGATACTTGTAACTCATGACCAAGCATGAACATAGTATGCCAGTACATTTGTCAATCCTTATTCTTCTTCTTCTTTTTCTGCATTTGTGGGCTGCAACTCCCACATTCACTCATATGTACATGAGTGGGCTTTTACATCCATGACTGTTTTAACCCCACCATGTAGGCAACCATACTTCATTTTCGGAGGGGTGGGGGGGGGGGTGTTGCATGCTGGGTATATTCTTGTTTCTACAACCCACCAAACACTGACATTGATTACAGGACCTTTAACATGCGTATTTGATCTTCTGCTTGCCCACTCTTCTCTAAAATCTACTTCTACTGGTGCACCCCAAGGTACAGTGCTGTCCCCTGTTCTTTTTACACTGTACACAAATGACTGCAGAGGCACGGAGGAAACTCCTGTCATAAAATATTCTGATGATTCAGCAATTGAAGATCTGTCCAACTCTGATGCTATTTATTTCAGTGAAATTAAAAAGTTCTGTTCCTGGTGTGAGAAAAACTATCTGGATCTCAACGTATTGAAAACAAAAGAAATGTTAATAGATTTTCGGAAAGACCCCTTGCCTGTAGCTGACCTTGTTATTGATGGTCAAACTGTGGAGAGGGTCAATGAATATAGATATTTAGGGACCATCTTAGACAATAAGCTGACTTTTGACAGAAATGTTGATTCCATTCATAAGAAATGTCAATCTAGAATTTTTTGTTTACAGAAGCTTAGAAATGTTGGTATAAATTCAAATATTCTTCAAAGTTATTATCGATGTTGTATCGAGTCCGTGCTTACAGTTTCATTTACGTGCTGGTATGGAAGTTTGGGAGTGAGGAGTAAGCGTGTTTTGAACGATGTCATAGGTGTATGCAGTAAAATTGTGGGAGTGAAACAAGCTAGTATGCAAGAGCTGTATGAAAGTCGAGTGGTTAAAAAAAGCAGGCAGATAGCAACTGACGACACCCATATTTTAGCAAAGTATTATGAGCTGTTGCCATCAGGACGACGCTACAGAACTTTTAAGTTGAAATCCAGAGCTCTGGAGACTTATTCCACGTTCAATACACCTTTTAAATTCTTGAGAACTGTGTGTGTGTGTGCGCGCGCGCACACACACACTCTCATGTGAGACATGAAAGTCCGTGCATGATAGGCTGTACCTTGTTCTAGTTGTGGGGTGTGTGTGTGTGTGTGTGTGTGTGTGTGTGTGTGTTTACTGAGCTTAAAACATGACAATTGGTTATAATGAATGTGCAATATGTAGGAAGAATAATGTGCAATATGCAGGATGAATGTACAATGAATATGTCTAATGCTAACGTCCATATTCTAAATATATTTCTGTTTAATAATTACGATGTAATAATTAACTGCAATGTTTTTAAAAGCGAATATGTGAAATGCTTTTATTTCAGAACATATGTTTATTACTCTTGTTTAATCAAGTTATCCGCGTGTGTGGGGTGGGTGGGGGTGCGGTGCGGGGGGTGCGGTGCAGGTGTGTGCGGATTATCTGGTTGTGGTTTTCCGCAATTCATCTTTATTCTTATCTGTCTATTATAATCAATGTGCAGTATAGTAGGCTATGTTTATAATTATATTCAAATAATGTTTCTTAATTCTTTCTGTTTTTACATTAAGAATACTAGTTATTACCTGCAGTATGTGGATGTATGTATGAAACGATGTATGTGATATTTTTTACATTCGTATCTTCGTAATATTTGTAGGGGCTGTTGTTGGCTTTTACAGTTATGGTCCCCATGTTGTTTACTTGTCTATGTTGTGATAATGCACCTGACCAAATTTCTCCAGTTGGAGATAATAAAGTTATTATCTTATCTTATCTTATCTTATCTTATATACAAGAAGGGGGTTCAGGCACAAGCAGGTCTGCTCATATGTTGACTTGGGAGATAGGAAAAATCTTCACCTTTTACCCACCAGACACCATTACCAAGATTCAAACCCGGGACCTTCAGACTGCAAGTCCAATCCTTTAACCACTTGGCTATTGCGCCCATCCTCAATCCTTATAATTTAATTTGTAATTATGTAATAAGATATACTATTGAATTAACAGTCAGAACATCTGTTCCGTACCATGGCATGTTGTATTTCAAAATTCTGGAAGGGAAGGGAAGAATAAAATGGGGCTGCACACCTAGCTCTAAGATGTCTCCCTGAAGAAATGGAAGAACCTGACAGGCTGAAGGGATGCAATGGAATCCTTTCCAAGACTGCCTTGGTTGTAAGAAAATTCTTTTATTTGCTTTATGCTTTCTTGGAAACTTAGTTTGATTTTTATTTGACTTTGAGATCTTGAGAAAAACGAGATAAGAAGAATCTTTTGACTTACTTGTAATTGAGGCAACAGCACATGATCAACACAGTAATAGGGACAGGCTTGTTTAAGATATGCCACAGTGGTTTCAATGTTACAACTTGCCATACACAATTTTGCCTCGTTTTGATCTTTCACTTGAAGAGATATTCTTTTTCTTCTTTTTATTTGACTTTGACATTTTGAGGAAAACAAAAAGGTAAAAAAAAAAAAATCTGCTGAATCACTCACCTGTAATTGAGGCAACAACATACGATGAGTGCGATGAGCAAGAGAAGGAAGGCTAACGTGGTGATGGTAGCAGTGATGATGATGTCCTTCTCTGACATACCTGCAGCTGTGTGGAAAGGTGATTTTTTTTCATGTTAGTGAGCTTGTATGTTGGTGCTATCTTTTCACCAAAACTATCAATTCATTTTTAAACAGGCATTATCTGTCTCCACTTTGTCCACTGTGCAGAAGAGAGAAGATGAGTAAAGTGTCTGTTTTAAAAGGAGACTTACTGCTGTGAAACAGTTACCACTCTCCCTATTTACAAACGCTGGCTTGAACACTTGACCAGCTCACACTGGAAACAGTAAGCTGAGAGCAGTGACCGACAAAACAACAACAAACAAGCTATCAGATAAAGTGGTGAGATAACGAGACACATGAGTTAACTTTGTGATAGGCAATTCACAAATACACAGATATTTATATACCTGTCATTCGTGTCTGGCATTTTTCTCCGTGATAGTTACTCTTACAAATACATCTGACAGGCGCCCTCTCACAGCCAACGGAGTTCTGGCAATAGTCCGCATCACACTTGTCTGAAATCACATTTCATGGCCAACATAAGTGAATATTCACTGAATCTTACCATTCAGCATCTGAAACATATGTATTGTTAAGAGTATGAGTGACAATTATAGTAAAAAAAATAATGTATTACTTTGTGTGCAAACTACAAAAAAGAATACTGGTTGATATTCATTTTTATTATTTGAGAAAAAATCAATCTGAGAAAGATATTTTTTGTAAAAAGGAACAGTATCAGCTCAGCATTTAAAAAAAAAAGAGATCCAGACACATTATCCAAGCATACAGACAATTGTAACTGATATGATCCATATACACAAAACCATTCAGGAAGGCATTCAGTCATTTAGCAAGGGATTCAGTCAGATTACCTACTTGAATCCAATGCACAAAACTAAAAATGAAAATAAAAAGCTTTCTAAATCTTGAAGAAAAAATCGGCAAATGTAAACAAAATGTTAATAGTCTGCTTGTGAAAAACAGGAATTATTAATGTTCCATCAGTTTTTTTGGCAGCTGGTGACTTTGTGAATGTGGGCAAACACACTGTGGGCACAAGGCTGGACAGAAGGTGAGATTAACATCTTACTGACTTGCACCCTTAAGGTCACGCTGTTTGGGGCTCATGTTTTGGAGGGCAAAAAGTTAGTCATCTTGATTTCTTATCTAGATCTGCACACACACTCGTGGCACAGTGTGTCCTGTCTGCCAGGTGGAAAGAAAAGCTCATACCAAACACAAGACAAGTTTGCAAAAGTCTGTAAGCAACCTCTCAAGTTTCAAGTTTCAAGTTTTAATTATTCTTTCACTCCTACTGGAGTATGGAGGATTACTGCAAAATATTTTCGTGCCCAGAACAAACATTTCCAAATACACAACAATGTCATATAAAAGTTGAGAAACCACAAATGTCTTTTAACTCCAAAAGTATAGCTAGGCAACATTTGCAAATCTAATCATCTTACTTACAGCTAAAATGACTTTTTTGCCTCCTTTGAGCATATTACAAAAATTAAAAACCGATTTTGGAGACAAAGGAAATTTTCTATCTAAAATTACGTTTAAATAACATACTTACCGTGACCCAACTAGTGCAGACTCCGGCAGGGGTCTGACATTCCTGTCCTGTGCAAACTACTATCCGCCTATGCGGAGAAAATGAGAGAACTACGGCCGATAACCTTCCGGAAGTAGGTAACATCCCCTTTGTCCCCCTGGCTAGCGCCCTCTTTTGACGGCAGCCATCTCGACACCTGTTCCTGTGCACTTCATACGGCTAAGTTTTTCACATTTTCTATCTGTCTATCGATTCTTTGGCATTTCTGTTTTGTGTCCAATTATGTCTTCAAACAGATCGCACAATTATGTAGCTCGATTGGGAGATCGGGCTAAAATTAAGGCACGATCGCAATCGATTCGCGATCAGTCTGGGCCCTCTACCTCTGTCTCTCTCAGCAACGCCAACCCCACGCCACCTCCACTTCCTCCACTACCTCCGGTCGACTCCAGACCCCCACTACCCACTATACCTCCTCCAGTGACTTTTACAGGTTTGTTTGCCAATCCACAGGTCAGTGGTGCCATTCATAATTCCTTTTTTGATCCGCGATCGGACTCGTTGCGATCCGCGATTTCTCGGCTCTGCCAGTCGGCAGTACCCGAGTCGACCTCCTCTATCCCTTTCCCCATGCCCACAGTCTCAACAAGGGATTACAGCACAAACCCTTTGGGGAAACAACACAATACACTTGCTCTGGATCCGCACGCTAGTCTGGGCCCTATGTGCGATGCGTCCGTGGTGGCGGCCGTGACATCGTCACGAGCCCCCCACACGGCATGCCTCGACCGTCTCGGATCCTTTGGTGACCGAGGCGTGTAGGGATGCCCTCCCCATGTGCAGGGAGGAAGGTTGACCACTAGGGGACACGCTTGCCCATACGCGTGCACCCCTCCCCTTGTCACGATTTTCCAATCCAAGGGAGGCAACTCCTGCTTCGGTTCCCTTATCGGTGACCGCCGCAGTTACTTCCCTTGCACCGGCACTGCCCCTTGCCTCCAGTGCAGGCGCGTGCACGGTTCCACCAAGCCATGCAGTGATGTCCACATCTGCCATTCCTCCGGCTGCTGCTGTTTTCCAGCCACAACGGTCTCTCAGCAAGCTGCTCTACCAAACAATCAGCAGCTCATTATCAGCTTGCTGCAGCAATTATGCTCCACTGTCCTTCCTGGTGCCACACCTTCTCCTGCTACTGCTCCTTCTTCTAATGCAGCACATCCACTTCCACCACCCCCTGCCACCTACCAGCAGCTCCCCTCCACTTCAGCAGGACACACTCAGAGCACCCAGGACAGCCACACTGGCCACGTGCTCAGCACACAGCCTGAACCATCACCCTATGCCACCGAAGAGACACTTTCTGATGGTGACACAGACACAGAGGAACCACCTTCAGAAGAAAACCAGTTGGTTTCCCTGCAGGAAGCACTAGCACACCTAGCTTCCTACACTCCAGACAGGGTGGAGACAATTCATGCACCGGGCACGCCTCAATCCTGTGGTGCTATGGAAATCATGGGCATCCACAGATCCTCCCATGGCCCTCACTATGCCCTTACACAGTCGCCCATGGTACTTGACACCCTGCATAATACGCTGGCACGCATCAGGGGCCAACCCATCAGCGAGGTCCCCTCTGATTCTGTCCCCAATTTCCCAGCAGCAATGGGTCGAGGGAAATTCTTAAAAACCCAGACCCACTTCAAAGCCCCCACTTTTAGCTCCGGGTCCTATCCCGCAAAGGCCCCTGCCTCTTTCTCAGGAGGACCTACTACTCCTCCCACACAACTCACAGGGCAATCGCACAGTCACATTGACAGACAGATTCCTGATGGACCTGGAAGAAGCTGCCAGGTTGTCCCTTGAATCAACTGCAGCCATAGACAATTTCCTGGCGGGCCTCGCCACAGCACTGATGGAAACACCAGCTGATCCACCAGCCGGCCTTGACATCTCGGTCTTCTCTCCCTTCGTACAGCAGATCGCCCAGCTCCTTATGCGCTCTGCCAATATCCAAGCGCAGGCCTATATGAACGTGATTTTGGCCAGGAGGGACGCTGTGCTCAACCGCTCTCCATACGTGCGTTCTCTGCCAGAACATGCTTCCCTCAGAGCGCTTCCTCCCACTGACGGTTCCCTTTTTGGTCAGGGCTTCCCCACTGCGGCCATAAAACGCCATGCAGACTTGGGTAGGGACCTTGCCCTTGGCGCAGGCCCTCTCCGCACTCCGGCACGCCCGCGGCACGCTCAACGGCATCAGCCCTACACCTTCAGGCGTAGCAACATTACCTCCTTCGGACCGCGCCCACGCCAGTCCACACCATCAAACACCAGAGCACAACCCAGGGCACAACCCAGGGGCCAGCCCAGGCCGTACAGGCACCAGCCGCACTCACTCCGCCCTCCACGCAGGCCAGCAGCCAACTCCACACCGGCCCACCACCAATGACTTGCCCCCGCCCTTCACCCACCACTCGTGCACCAACAGCCAGCAGGAAGCCTGTCCAGGCACATGCCAGCGTGGCTGTCTCTCCCAGCATGCGAGTGGGTCCTCCGGGTGATAGGGTCGGGGTTCCGCCTGCCTTGGCTCTCCCCCAAGGCACCTCTCACTCTCTCTCCTCCTCCCCCCCCCCCCCCCCCCCCCCCCCACTGGGCGATGCAGCCTGCTCAGCCCTGCGGGACGAAATACTCTCTTCTCCACAAAGAGGCCATAGAAGAAGCTCCTCCTCTCTCTCCGGGCTTCTTCGGCCGCATTTTCGTCGTTCCCAAAACATCCGGCGGATGGCGGCCAGTCCTAGACCTTTCTCCTCTGAACAGCTATCTCCAGCACAAATCATTCCGCATGGAATCACCTGCATCAATCAGGGACTCCATCAGACAAGGCGACTGGGCAGTCTCCATAGACCTCACAGACGCTTACTTCCATATCCTCGTTCACCCCAGGGACAGCAAGTGGCTCCGCTTCTCATGGGAAGGCAAGTCCTTCCAGTTCAGAGCCCTTCCATTCGGCCTTGCTCCAGCCCCATGGGTCTTCACCAGGGTGGTCAGGGAACTATGTTTAGCCCTCAGGAGCAAGGGCATACGCCTGAGGGTCTACCTAGACGACTGGTTGATCCTTGCAGAGAGCAAGGCCCTCTGCCAGCATCACCTCAACCTCGTCAGGAACCAGTGCCAAGCACTGGGCTTTCTGATGAACACAGAAAAATCGGAGCTGGAGCCCTCTCAACAGTTCAAATTCCTGGGTATGGCGATCGATTCAATGACCATACGTCCGGCCATGCCTCGCCTCCACAGGCTACAGTCTCCTCTCTCAGCTATCACAGGCAACCTCGTCGTCTGCCAGGGAACTTGCCTCTCTGCTAGGCTTCATGGAGTCCCTTGCTGCACTAGTTCCCTTGGGCAGACTACACAAACGTCCATTTCAGCGTCACTTCCAGAACAGGTGGTCCCAGTCTTCTCAGACATGGGACACCCGTATTCCTCTAGGCACATGGTTCTCACAGTCGACCCAGCGCTGGATGGACATGCAATGGCTCAACGCCGGGGTTCCCATCTCAAACCCAACTCCGGATGCAGAACTGTACACAGATGCCTCCAACATGGGCTGGGGTGCTCACATGGAGAACCACACAGCGTCGGGGACTTGGTCCCCACATCAGCAGTCATGGCACATCAACAAACTGGAACTGGAGGTGGTTTTCCTTGCCATCCAGCACTTCCTCCCCCATGTTTCGCGCAGGTTGATCTTGCTATGCACAGACAACACGACGGTAGCATGTTATCTGAACAAACAGGGGGGAGCTCACTCACACCAGCTGTCCCTGCATGCAGAGACAGTCCTCCTCTGGTGTCAAGAGCACAACATCCACCTGACAGCACGACATGTCCCAGGCAAGCTCAACATTCTAGCATATTACCTCAGCAGATCCCACACAGTGCTACAAATGGAGTGGACCCTGTCACACTCAACACTTCAGCCGATCTGGGACCATTGGCACAAACCACATGTGGATCTCTTCGCCACAAGATTCAACTTCCGCATTCCAACATACGTCTCCCCAGTCCCAGACCCGCAGGCCTGGGCCGTGGACGCCCTGTCAATCAGCTGGTCCAACCTTTCGGGGTATGCCTTCCCCCCACTTCCAATCATGAGAAAAGTCCTCAGAAAGGCAAGGCTGGAGAGTGCCGCCCTGATTCTCATCGCACCCCACTGGCCAGCACAGCCGTGGTTCCCCGACCTTCTCCACCTCACTCACGTTCCCCCACTCCGCCTTCACATCGGCAGACACTCCCTAGTCCAGCCCCGCTCGGGCATTCCCCAAGGAAACCCAGAGATTCTCAACCTTCACGCCTGGCTACTGTGCTGGAATCTCTGTCAGCACTAGGCGCCTCCGATGACACAGCTGACCTTGTGTGCAGGTCACATCGCAAAGGCACTCAAGGTGTTTACTCTGCACACTGGAATCGCTGGCTCTCCTGGTGCTCAACCCACTCAGTCAATCCCACACACCCATCCAATATGGATCTCGCCAACTTTCTTGCCTTCCTCTCCTCCTCCAAAGGCCTCTCCGCTTCTGCAGTACGCGTCCATCGTGCTGCAATCAGCTCTACTCTTCGGCAACTAGGCGGACCCTCTTTCTCAGATGACCCCTGCTTAGGGCATTAGTCCGAGGGGCTTCCCTCAGCCACACACGTACATCCCCCCGGACCCCTTCTTGAGATCTTTTTCTGGTCCTACAATACCTCCGCAAGGCACCCTTCGAACCCCTTGCTATAGCTCCCTTCAAGCTACTCTCAATGAAGACACTCTTTCTCATCTCACTCGCCTCAGGCAGGTGTTGTAGTGAGGTCCATGCCCTCAGTGGCGTCACACAGGATATAGCCTTTGAGCCGGACGGATCTATCTCACTTAGATTCCTCCCTGAATTTCTTGCCAAAAATCAGACTCCCAACAAATATTTTTTAGGAACATATCTCTTTTGTAGCTGATCATAACTGGGACATTCCATTATAAAATGAAACTCATCACCAATCACAGACATGTTACAAACCTTACAAAGCCGTAACTCTCGTGGTATCCCTTTGAGTCTCCCTGTTTCTATTTCCAGCTTATGATTACTATTTCGAAATCTGAAGAAGCTGATAACGTATTTATCAAGCAATGTTGACATTCTTGCAGAAAGTTTCCCTCTCCAAGAAGAACTGAGCATCCCAAACACAGTCATACCCTGCTTCTATTAAAATTTGTCTGATACAACTCATCCATTTTGAAGAATAAATACCATTTCGATATAAGTCAAGTGATATCAAATATATTTTCCCAGAATATTTTTCTGTGTTTGATGTCACTAAGCTGGTCCAAAATCGAACTAATCTCATTTTCACTAACACATTAATTGGATAAATACCAGTTTCTCCATAAACAATTTGGGTCATAGTATTTCTGTTCAGTTTGAACAAGCGTTTCAAAAATTTCAAATCTAATTTGTCAAGTATATCTACATTTTCATAACCCCATATTTTTACACCATACAACAAAATAGGAACAATCATAGACTGGTACATGTCCAGAATGATATGTAAAGATAAATCTTGATTTCTGGCTGACTGAAGTAACAAAAACATAGCTTTTTGGCCCTGTTCATAAATAATTTTTTTAACTTTGTAAAAAGTTCCGTTTCTACTAAATTTGGTGCCAAGATATTTAAAAGAATCAACAACATCCAAACATGCATCACCAAACTTAAAAACTGGACAAATCTCACCTCTCAAGAGTGTGTAGACTTTTTTAATAAAATAAAATGTGAAGCTAAATACTGATATAAATGGGCTTAGATCTCCATATTTGATTTTTTTTTTTTTTTTTTTTTGGGGGGGGGGGGTGGGGGGGGGGGGGTGTATGGGGAGGGGGGACATTATTTTTTTCATGAGTAACATTCTCATTTCTCCTTTTCCTCTCAGTTCTCAGAATTTAATACAGGTCTGTGCCATTTATTGTGTGAAAAGGAAAAAGAAAGGAGTAAAAAGCAATGCTGGAAAGGTGACTTTCCCTTGAAATCAAGCCTGTGTGATTAATTTTTCTTTAGTTCTTCAGTCAGTGTGTTTGGGACACTAATGGTACTGAAAACACTTTTTTCATATCTTAAACACTGCCTTCCACACCATCGGGGAAATACCCATGAAACGGGCATCAAGAACCAAAAATCTTTCTTTTTTATATTTCTTATAAACCTTGTTTAACAGACACTCATTGTCTGCTGAATCACATTTGTTTTCAAAGCCAAGGTTGACAGATACTCCTTGTTTGCTGAACTCACTCAGCTGACACCATATTCAATCAATTTACATCCTTTTTCTTCATGTGCAGATGTACACTGCTGACCTAAAATTTCAGGCCTTTAGGTAACATCTTTCCTTTTTCATCTTCATCTGATCTTGGGAGAATAAAAGCAGTTTTACCATGGTGCCGATGTAACTATATGTTCTTTTAATTAACTTTTTAAAAGTCAAGCAGACACTAATTTCCAGTTGTGTTTATTGAATGAAAGTGCATATAAGGTAAGCAAAAAGTAATATCATGCAACCTTTGACAAATCACAATTGCATTTTTCTGACAATCGCATTTTTGTGACTTAATGAATCATTTGAACTGACATACCCTGTTATGTCATGCTGTAACCATTGACTTTGATAGTGACTTTCTATATGGTTTTTACTTGATCATTAAGTCTTCTTAAATGCTTTAACTATCAGTTATTGCATGCTGTGTTCAAGTCTTTTAACACCTACTCTTAACTTTCAGTGGGAATCATGCTGACACAATGGTACAATTCTGTTCTAAATATAAAGACTGGATGCATAATACAAGTTCTATTGCATTTATTGGCTATATCCCCTATGAATCTCTTGACAGAGACAACAAGCAAGATGGAAGATAGAAAAGACAGCAAGTACAAAGTACAGAAACACTCTGGGAAATACTTACGTGTACAGGTGGTACCATTCCCAAGGTAGCCATCCTTACAGACACAAGTGATGGTACCACTGGCTCTGTTGCAGGTGGCATTGATGCCACAGGGATTGCTGACATCACATTTGTCTGAACACAACAAAAAGTGACAGTAGTGAATGTTAACATCAACAAAAATATAAACCAAAAAATATTAAAACCAACTGCCACATCACACTGGATGGCAACATCACCATTTCATGAAATCATCATTTAGAACACTGTTGTTGTTTTTTGTTTTTGTTTGTTTGTTTTGTTTGTTTGTTTTGTTTTGTTTTTATTTTGGGTTTTTTTTTTTAATCAATTCTTCAGATTTCTTATCTTCATGTCTGGTGCATTATGTTCAAGGAAAATCACATATCAACACTGTCTCAGTATCTCCATGCATTCTGTTCCAAAGCCTCTGTCCAGAAAGTCACCCCAGTTCAGAACGCCATCCTGGTACCTGGGTGAAATTTTACACAGGCAGGTCAGGTATCTATGTCCAGAGTGAAATAATTCGTCACTATGTGAAAGTAAGGTTTGGGATTGGGTTTACTGCTTTCTTTAAAAGGTGTATACGGTGAAGCTGGGAGATCACCAATGTCAAATGATGCTGGGACAAGTGACTTGAGATGCATGTCAGTATGAACCTGTGCTGACCTTGCTATAAAAATTCACTTGATTTTGACAGTTTTATAGGTGCTGAATCCAAATTGGTGGTCACATTTATGTATACTTATTTTCCCTACTCCACCTTGTATAGTTGCAGCACATTATACAAGTGACCACTCAAACTGAACCCAACACCTTACATTACGAACAGCAACAATTTGTTCTTCAGTGGACATGAAAATGTAACCTGCCAGTAAAAAATGTCACTGAGGGAGACATTCTGTAACATGGTGACATTTTGTACTTACATTGAGGAACTGAATGACACCAAGTGACATTTCAAACAGCAACAGATTCCCCACAATACACATCACATCTTTACAAAAATCGTGGGAACACGAAATTGAACAGGAAGAGGTCTGGATTCAGAATGAGAATTTGAGAAGAACATTCTTTGAGTGCAATTAGAAAGATAAGAATTAAAACAAGTGAGGGCTGTACCAGATATTCCAAAAGAAGAGAAGAATATCATGACACACAAAAGTTCAAGCAGACACAGAACCAGTAATGGCAAAGTCTCCTTTATAGCAGACTTTAAAGAATTTATTAAATGCCCAAGATGTACCAAAATAACATGATTTAAACAGTGTTATAACCTCACATACCATAACCAATCTATCATGCTAAAAAAACAACAGCATGATTTAACATTATTTTCTAATGTCATTTGGAGACAAAAGTTAGCGGTGCGTTTAAGACAGTTTCCTCTCACCCAAACATGTATGGTTCAAACCTGCTTTTTTAATTTTTTTTATTTTCTTTTTTAACCCGAAGCTTTATAATATCATTTTAACAATTTAAAAATAATAAATAAATCTTATTTCATATTTTTCATTTAACTTTTTTTAAAGTGTGTATCACAAGTGGGTCTTGTTTCAGAATGTTATCCATCAACTTTTTGTTTAAACTTCTCGGAGAGGCATAAACTTAGTGAAGGTACAAAGGGAGATACAGAGCACAGAGGATATCCAAAAAGAGAACAAACCCAAGCATTGAGAGAGGGATGTGGACCTGGACTGCTGTGTCACAAAGCCAGGAGGGCACGGCACACACATTGACTGGCCCGACCTGTTCTGAAAAGTGTTCTGCTGACAGTCTTCGCATCTCTTACTCTGGCTGTCGAAGTACTGGCCCGGGTTACAGGTGGCTGAACAAGGAAGAAATGGGGAAAAAAAGTAAAACAGCACATATCAGTAGCTGACTATGTGTGGGCAGAAATGGGCATATTCATTATCTTGAATCTCAGTTTCTTCATTTAATTGATAACCTGCCTGTTTATTTGTTCAATTCTGTGTGTGAATGTTTGTGTGCATGTGCGCCTGTGCATGAGTGTGTGTGCATGCCTATGCCTACATGTATTAGTTGTTTATAGTTGGATGAAGCATCCTACTTGTATTCTGGACAAGACTACTGATAGTCATAGCAAGACTCACGTATGGAGCACTCTTGTTCAGAGACAGCACCCATGGTCTGAGTTGTCAGATCTGGGGGGCACTGCTTGCATTCTTGATTCTCTGACTTGTTCCTGTAGTATCCCTTCATACACTCTTCACAAACAGCATTCACCAGTTGCTGACCACTGGGGCAATCCTCTGAAGAAACACACACACACACACACACACACATACATACACACACACGCACACACACACACACACACACACACACACACACACACACACACACACACACACAGGTGGGGGTTTTTTTGTCGCAATTGTACCATTACATTTAGAGGGGAAAAAAAGAAAGAATGAAACAAAGAAAAAAGACACACACACACACACACACACACACACACACACACACACACACACACACACACACAACATACATATTCAACTGTAGAATGAATAACAACTGACTCACTCAGACACAGAGTTTCATGGTCTGCTCCAAGCTGATAGGTTGTCAGGCCAGACTGGCACTGTTTGCACTGTTCTTGCCATTTCTGTGGCTGGAACTCCCCATAACCACATTCTGTGCACTCTCCACCACGGCTACTGTCTGCGTAGCTGCCAGGTTTGCATGCTCCTGATATAAAATAGTGAATTAATTAAACTGAAACCATGCTAGTCACACAATTAAGTTAGAAAACTGTGATTAGAAAATGTCATTATGCAAATGTTCACATTTAGTACTTATGATGTAGTCCATGGGGTAAAACGATCAACCAAAATCAGAAATTTAAAAGAATATGTTTCCTGGGCTGGGTTGTATAAGCTATTTTAGCAGCATTCCATGCTTATCTTAGCAGTCTTAATTGCTTGGCATAATGATATTTTTTAAGTGAACACTAATTCCACAAACTTCGGAAATTTCTTAATGCTAAGTAAACTTAGCATTGCTGAGATTATCTGTGCAACCAAGTTCTGATGCTGCCAAAAACAAGAAAAGGAAAGACTTGTCCGCTGCAGAGTGTGTTCCCCAGCTGGTGAGAATTATGGAAACAGATTTTGCCAAGATTAGGCATTTCCAGACAATCAACATAGCTGTATGTTCTACACAGGGGGATCTTCAAATTCATGAATCCATACAATGTTATGAGCATAAATTTGAATTAGTTTCCCATCATACATCCCAGTCTCCTCAAGTCAGCACCTTTGTGTCAGCCACCCTTGTTCTGTGGTTCATGTTGGAGCACCCCTACCCCCCTGCTTCTGTATTGAAACAAGATCATTCTTATTCATGAGGAAAACCTTTAGTTTCTGCAGCTGTATTTCAATAGGATTTCACACCCACTTATCCTCCACACCCTTTCCCACACCCCACCCCACCCCAAGTAGAATTACAAATTCTGCTCCATTTTATGACTTTGTAATGTTTAGCAGACATTTCTCTTTATCAATGAACAGAGTGCAACTATTGAACATGAATATAAAAAGTATTACAGGAAGAAATGAAGACCTGATATTTCAGCCTCGTAGAAAATGGTAAGTCCAGGAAAGTACTCACGAAGACTGCAGTCAGACTGGCTGGTGGACCCATTGAAGCGAGTCACATTGCCAGACGGGCACTGTGTGCACAGTGTTTGTCCCTCCTCATCCTTGTAGTAACCTTGGCGGCATTCTATGCAGTCCTCGGTGCCTCCAATATTCTCCTTACCCACTGGGCAGCTCACTGCATGCACAAGAACACTGATGATAGCAAGTGCTGTGCACATGTAGTGCACAAACAGGAACACAAACAAGACATGCACTCATAAACTCACAAAGAGAGAGACGGTGGAGAACCAACAACCTTACAAAATCACATAAGACCATCTCCAACTGAAAACATGTAAGAACAAACAGGAAAATAACAAACACAAAGAAACTGAACATTACTTAGAGTCTATTCAAAACCAAATAAATGAACTGGGGAAAAAAATCAATGAAGAGGCAACACCTTCATGATTTACATGCAATGCCTACTGAATTGACAGAAATTCCTTTCCTAATGATAACTGATTTCAAAATGATTTATTTGACTTTTGTTCATGTTTTGTTTTATGAAAATATCATTTTTTCTGAACATACCTTAAATCCTTTGCACTGAAAAATGTGTACATTAACCATTTGTGTCCGCTTTCTTGAGTTCACTCACTCCTCCGTGCCCAAAACATAATGTCCAATACATTCCCAGATAATACTTTTCACCAGCTGCAGCCTGTCAACATGCTGTCAGAAAATACTGTTACTGCAGAACTGTCATACCAATCATATTAACCCTTGTGCTTTTCCTCCACTGTACAGCTGTATGCACATGTTGCTTGTTGAATGTCTGCACTGATACACTTCTAAAAATATGATTCTGTTCTATGAGATTTACTCACAAATGCATTCCTTCTCAGTGACAGCACCCAGTCTGGAAGTATTTTTGTCGGAGCCACAGGGAAGACAGGATGACTGCCACCGAAGAGGCTGGAACTGGCCAAAGTCACAGGGCTGGCAACTATCACCTTCAATATAGTAGCCCTCTGTACAGTTGCCTACAACACACAGGTAAAATTTTCAATAATGATGGGAAAAAAGTTTTGTTAAGCAGTATAATCATGAATGAATACCTATTTAAGCAGCATATATATACCAAGATTACACACACACACACACACACACACACATACACACATATATATATATATGGTGGTGTGTCCATCGAGATCGATGATGACCATCGTTGTCATCCAGATGGGGGATGGGGGGAGGGTGGTGGTGGGGTGGGGGGAAGGATGCTCATGAGTCTATCTGTGAGTGCGCAGATGGCTGAATAGTCCAATCTGCGCACGAAATGTTCGCTGACAGTTGGGGCAGACAAAGACAGGCATATCATTGTCAGGGAGCTTGTTTGCCCGTGACTTTCTGGCCTGCCTCTTCTGAACAGCTGCAGCAGTCCTGTTGGCCTCGCACAACTTGGCGCCTTTGTGCACAGCAGCGCGCCATTTGTTACGGTCCACTGCAGATTCCTCCCAGGAGTCAGGGTTGATATCAAACGCTTTCAGAGAGACTTTCAGAGTATCTCTGAAGCGCTTCTTCTGACCTCCGTGTGATCTCTTCCCTTGTTGCAGCTCGCCATAGAAGAGCCTTTTGGGCAGCCGATGGTCTGGCATGCGCGCCACGTGTCCAGCCCAGCGAAGCTGGGACTGCATCAGGATGGTGAAGATGCTGGGAAGGGTGGCTTTTGCGAGCACCTCTGTGTCTGGGGTCCTGTCTTGCCACTTGATGTTCAGTAGCTTCCTGAGGCATGTTGTGTGGAAGTGGTTCAGCTTCTTGGCATGTCGTTGGTACACTGTCCAAGTTTCGCAGCCGTACAGTAGTGTGGGGAGAACTACTGCTCTGTAGACCTTTAGCTTGGTCTCAAGACTAATGCCTCTTCTGTTCCAGACATTTGCACTGAGTCTACCAAAAGTTGCACTTGCTCTTGCAATCCTTACATTCACTTCATCGTCGATGGTCGCATTTCGTGACAGTGTGCTGCCAAGGTATGTGAACCGCTCCACCGCACTGAGTCTCTGACCGTTGACTGTGATGTTGGGCTCAACGTAGGGTTTCCCTGGGGCTGGCTGATGGAGAACTTCAGTTTTCCTCGTGCTGATGGTAAGGCCGAAGTTCCTGCTGGCAGTGGCAAACTTGTCGACGCTGAGTTGCATGTCAGCTTCAGATCCAGCGTTGAGGGCACAGTCATCAGCAAACAAAAAGTCTCTGATGATGTCTGTCATGACCTTCGTTTTTGCTTGAAGCCTTCTGAGGTTAAACAGCTTGCCATCTGTTCGGTACTTTAGGCCGATTCCAACATCGCCATCTCTGAAGGCATCAGTAAGCATTGCAGAGAACATGAGGCTGAACAGCGTTGGAGCCAGGACGCAGCCTTGCTTGACACCATTTGTGACAGCAAAAGGAGCAGATGTTTCGCCATTGTCCTGGACTCGAGCCTGCATGCCTTCATGGAATTGGCTGACCAAGGAAATAAATTTCCGAGGGCATCCGTACTTGGCCATGATCTTCCACAGTCCCTCTCTACTCACGGTGTCAAAGGCCTTAGTGAGGTCGACATAGGTGGAGAACAGATCAGCATTTTGCTCCTGACATTTCTCTTGCAGCTGCCTTGCAGCAAACACCATGTCCGTGGTTCCGCGCTCTTTCCGGAATCCACATTGGCTCTCAGGCAAATGACCTTGGTCAAGGTGTGCTGTGAGGCGGTTTAGTAGGATCCTGGCAAGTATCTTGCCTGCGATGGAGAGCAAGGAAATGCCCCGATGGTTATCACAGGCTTGCCGGTTCCCCTTTCGCTTGTACAAGTGAATGATAGATGCATCTTTGAAATCCTGGGGGATCGTCTCTTCTTTCCACATGAGTGAGTACAGCTGATGAAGCTTCTCAGTCAGCACAGTGCCTCCATCCTTGTAGACCTCTGCTGGTATGGAGTCTGAGCCAGGTGCTTTGCCACTGGATAGCAGACGGATTGCTTTCTGGGTCTCAAGAAGTGTTGGCGGATCGTCCAGTGCTTCGTTGGTGGGGACTTGTGGGAGACGGTCTATGGCTTCATCATTTATGGAGGAAGGGCGATTTAAGACACTGTTGAAGTGCTCAGCCCATCGTTCGAGAATGTTCTCCTTCTCGGTGATCAAGGTATTCCCATCTGCACTGAGGAGGGGGGATGATCCTGAGGATGTGGGGCCGTAGACTTCTTTTAAGGCATCATAGAACCTCTTCATATCGTGCCTGTCAGCATATCCCTGGATCTCATCAGCTTTGTCACTCAGCCACTTATCCTGCATCTGGCGTAACTTTTGCTGAACAGTCCTGCGGATGGCATTGTACGCATCCTTTTTTGATGTGGACTTTGGGTTGCTCAGGTGGGCTTGATGCAGACGGCGTTTCTCATCCAGAAGCTGCTTGATTTCATCACAGTTTTCATCAAACCAGTCTTTGTGCTTTCTGATCATGGGTCCCAGGGTCTCTGAAGCTGTACTATAGATCAGCTCACGCAGGGTCCTCCAGTCAGACTCCACATTCTGGTTGTTCAGAGAGGCGGATTCCAGACGATCTTCCAGCAGCTCCACAAAGGACTGTTTGATGGTGATGTTTTTCAGCTTAGCGATGTTGAGCCGTTTTGGAGCCTTCTGGCCTTGGGGGCGTCTCTTGGGCTGGATTCGAATATTCAGCTTCGAGACTACAAGGCGATGGTCTGTCCAACACTCGGCGCCGCACATGGTCTTTGTTACACGTACATCTTGCCTATTCCTTTTCCTGACGATGACATAATCGATGAGATGCCAATGCTTTGAGCGAGGGTGCATCCATGACGTCCTGTTACGGGTAGGGAGGCAGAAAACTGTGTTGGTTATCAGCAGTTCGTGCTCTGCACATGTCTGAAGCAAAAGCAATCCATTTGGGTTGCAGTGGCCCACACCGTGCTTTCCAATCACTCCATCCCAGGAGATGTAGTCAGAGCCAACTCTAGCATTGAAGTCCCCAAGAATGATGAGCTTGTCTGCTTTAGGGATGGCAGCAATGACAGAGTGAAGGTCCTCGTAGAACTTCGCCTTCACTTCATCCGGGTTGGTCATGGTTGGGGCGTAGGCACTGACAATGGTGAGGTGCTTCTGGCCAGATGCCAGTGGGAGTTTCATGGTCATAAGCCTATCGTTGACTCCCTTTGGGATTCCAGCTAGCTTGCTGACAAGTGCTGTTTTTACTGCAAAACCAACACCAGCCTCACGTCGCTCTTCGCTTCCTCGTCCACTCCAGAAGAAGGTGTAACCAGATCCCCGTTCACAGAGCTCGCCTTCGCCTGCAAGCCGAGTCTCACTCAAGGCTGCGATGTCGATATTGTATCTGGCGAGTTCGGATGCAACTAGTGCGGTTCTCCTTTGGGGTCTGTCCGCGTTATCTCTGTCCAGGAGAGTCCTTATGTTCCAAGCACCAATGGTGAGAGGAACGATCCTTGCTTTTTTCTTTTCTTTCTCTTTGTTTCGACCGCTGATGTAGGGTCCCCGCCAGCCGCGGTATGCTGGCCAGGGTGATATGGAGCAGGCAATTTTTAGGGCACCTTTTCTAGCCCCTTCCTCATGCCAGGGAGGTGAGCAGTGCATTCCTAAAGAGGGCTGCTCAGACGCTCAGACGGCTGCCGAGCTCCATCGCTGCTCCTGTCGACGAAGAACGACCCTATGGCCTGAACCGCCTGCGTGCAGGTCTGCGGCTGCGACTGCCAGTGTACCCACACCTGTCGTTTCGTCGCTCGCCTGTCGCCACAGGACTTGGGGGTGATGAAATGATGAAGGATGAAAGGTCATTTTGGATGACTGATGACTTGCGCGATGAGTTTGTTTAAAGTGAAGAGGAGTTGCGCAACGTCGACCTCACTCTCTCGTCCGGGTCCACCAATTTCCAGTGGCAAGACTAAGTCGAGACGACTGGAGGATGAGCACGGATGCAGTGGATGACCAAGATATCCTTTCGGTGTCTCATCTTGCTCTCTGCACTCCACAGTGCATTGCTGTAACCGCCTTCCTCTCCGTTGAACCGATAGGTTTCTTCCGCAGATTCTGCCGGATCCAGACTTCGCATGCATGGGTAGACACACCCCGGGGGCCAACTGCGTGTGGCATGCACACAGCACGGTGGAGCTAGATGGCTGTCGGTGGCTCTCCTGAGCCGACGCCCTTTTATGGATCTCCATAAGGGTGTCTAGCCACCCGCCTCACCAGTCCCAGAAGGGAGTGGTGGGAGTGCCGGTTTAGTCGTCGGCAACCCGACCCTGAACAGGTTGTACTGGATTACAGGTTACCAGTAGCAGATCTACACACACACACACACACACACACACACACACACACAGACTGAATACATATTTCTTCTTCTTCGTCATCGTTCACAGGCTGCAACTCCCACATTCACTCGTACATATACGAGTGGGATTTTACGTGTATGACTGTTTTCACCCTGCCATGTAGGCAGCCATACTCCATTTTGGGGGGTGTGCATGCTGGATATGTTCTTGTTTCCGTAACCCACCAAACACTGACATGAATTACAGGATCTTTAATGTGCGTATTTGATCTTCTGCTAGCGAATACACATGAAGGGGGTTCAGGCACAAGCAGGTGTGCACATATGTTGTCCTGGGAGATAGGAAAAATCTCCACCCTTTACCCACCAGGCACCTTTACTGAGATTCGAACTTGAGACCCTCAGATTGCAAGTCCAAACTTTAGCCATTTGGTTATTGCACCCGTTGAATACAATATAAATTCATTTCATCTCCACTTTCACACACACACACACACACACACACACACACACACATGCATACATGCATGCATGTATTCATGCACATAAACACAGATTACAAACAATATAGATGAGGGCTGGAAGAAATATTTGAGACAGAGAGAAAAGTAGAATGTGATAGAGTGAGAGAGAGAAAAAGAATGAGAGAGAAAGAGAGAAGAGTTTTTCTAACACACATTGAATATGGTATGTTGTTACAATAAATTATATACTAAACATGCTCAACTTTCTTCATCCCTATTCTTTTCTGTTCAGTCCATCTCTGCATGTTATAAGAGAAGCTTGAAATGAGGACAAAGTTTTGAGACTGATGAATATAACTGATCTTCATGTACGGTAAATCACAAATTCCAAACAGAAAGCAGCTGTAGATTCTTGCAGCAAATCTACTTCCAGTTCAAAGGACACTCTGCAGTGTTAGGAGAGTCTCGTGACTAAGTTGGGTGAGAACTTCATATTACAGAATGAAAGGTCTGTGGAAAATCATAACATTAATTTTCTTTTAAAAAAACATTTTCATTGTTGAATCTGCAACTACATATACATGAACAGATTCAGAGGACATCACAATTTGATCTCAAGGTGAAAACAAGAGGTTTCTGAGAACTCCAACTCTGAATTACAAGGACCTTTCACTTATCAGTGGATGAGTGCAAAAACTGTCTCAAAACATGAAGAACACAACCAGCATCGTGTGCTGGTCAGCATCACAAATTTCAGTGGAAGGGGAAGGGGGGTCCAGTCAAATTAAACTCTATTCATAGCTGAAAGATTTGTCAGCCACAGGAGGCTCCTACCCAAAACTTTGAGTACTATGAGCCTAAACTGATATGCTTTGTGACCCTCAACATGAAGACAAAATGAGCTGGCAAGCACTATATTTTCCTTATGCATCATTGTCAGCCTCGTCTGATGTCTGCAGGTTAGAAGAGATGACAGTTGGAGCTGTTGCCACATCTTTATACCACAGCCCTGGCCCCTGGACTTGCTGCCTGATGCTGCACCCTCTCCCACATGTCAGCATCCTGCTTCTTGGGGTGTGGGTTCCACACAACTGCAGTATATACCAACATGGATCTGATCAGTGCAAGAAATGCTGTGTATCAGCAGTCTGGCAGACAGTTTTGTAGTTTCTCCTGAGAAAACCAAGGGTTGGTGAAGCCTTTTTTGTTATTCCTGATATGTGTTTTGTCCATCTGAGGTCAGAAGAAATCTGAACACCAGGATATAGGAGGATCACATGTAACTGGTAGTATAAGTGGGAGTCATTTTTTGGCTGACAGGATGCAGACATCTGCAAGAAGATGTCCTGTTGATGTAACAGTCTGGGAGGTTGTTGATTTGACAAAGGAATAGGAAAGAACCAGTACTATGCCCTGGGGTACCCAAGAGTCCGCTGTTCTTTCATCTGTTTCACCCTGATTAACGACTCTCTTCTTCCTCCTTGTCAGACATTGCATGATCCACAAGTGGACCCATAGTGGTCCAGTTTGTGCAGAAGCTTCTGATGTGGCACATTGTCAAAGGTCTTTGAAAAATCCAAGATGGCAATATTTGTCTGCTTGACTGCATTGTAAAATAAGAAGGTTGTTGGTTAGAAGTTGCATTTCACAGGATTAACCACTTCTGAACCAGAATATAAGACTAGGTAGCAAAAAAATCCTTATATTCTTTAATTAGATGTATATCTATTTCTGCCACCATCACCCATTAAAAAAAAAAATTGGTGGAATCATGTACATACGGACAGTGCAGTTGTCTTTACTGGTGGAGGCATTCATAGGAGTAACATAGTCTGTATGGCAAGGTGTGCACTCCATGAAAACATCATCCTCATTGTGCTTGTAGTACCCACGTGGGCAGACATCACACTCGCCAGTGACAACATTCTTCTCTGAGCCAGGATCGCAGTATGCTGCACATAAAGGTTACAAATAAGAATTATACTATGCCATAGCTTTGTTCAGAAGGAGGAATGTGTGAAAGAAAAATACAATCAAGAGCATAAAAGAAGGTTCCATGTATAGGAACATCAAAAAATATGCACAACTCCCAGAAATGCATCATTATCTCCATGTAATTTTGTATGAAGGTTGCTGATCTTTCCATTAAGAGCAGAAAGAAAGAAAAAAAGGCAAATGAAATTTGTCCTATAATATTAACTGTGCCTTATATCCTGAAAATGACAACGATTGTGAAGAACAGAGCAGTAGACATATTGTATTAGATGTCCAAGACAAACAACAAAAAAGAGTGAGACTCCCCAAATCACATAGCACACCACATAAGTTCATAGTGGCATTTGGTCCAATCAAGTTAATTGCTCTTCAGAAACAATGAACAAAATACATAGGAAAAGGCATCAGCTTACTTTCGCAGTCACTGACAGATGTGGAGGCTTTCTCTCGTGTACTGTTGTTCTTCCCTATGCAGGGTATACAGTCACTCTGGTAAGCCTTGTCCTGGTATGTGCCTTTGGGACAGGATTCACAGCCACTACCACTTATCTTGTAGCCTGCAGTGCAGTAGGCTGGAAAGAAAGACACACATAGTTATGGCATCTTACATGAAGCTTTCTCACACGATGTTATCTGTTCATACTTTTGTTAGACACATGTTGTCATCACAGTGGCATCTTAGAGATATAATATTCACAAACTAGGTTTTCTAGTTCTGTGCATATGCATGTAAGAAGAGGAAGAATTTTGTTTAATGTCCCGTCACACATATCAGTGACTGAAGACATTTTGTTAAAGTATTTATGAGTACATCTGAGTATTATCGGTTTGAAGGGGTGAGAGATGTGGATGAATGGAGGGCTGGGAGAAACTGGGCAAATGAGGGTAAAAATGTGGGTGAAATTTGGAAGAAAAAAAACAACCTCTAAATACAGTTACAGGAAATTACTTAAAGGACTTCGTAAAAGAGAAGTCGTTAAACTGACAAGCGAAACAACTGATATGCATGTGTTTGTGTGTGTGTGTGTGTGTGTGTGTGTGTGTGTGTGTGTGTGTGTGTGTGCATCCACATGCATGTGTATGCATGTGTGTCTATGCATGTACATGTCTGTTAAAGATTAACAAAAGAGCAATCTAACCACCACTGTAAGAGTTAGAGTAACAAAGAGATGTTACAAAGCATGATTTTCAAGTTTCAAAACGCGTAAGTATTCAAACTGTGTCTCTTAATTTTATGACATAAAAATCTAAGAACAGCAGAAAGAAAACAAATGCAGAATACTTGATATGTGCTTCTTAGATGCTGGCATATATTTCCTTTAGGATATGATTCAATTTTTCCAGGCTATATTCTGGGTACTTTTGGCATCCTGAGAGCTAATCTGACATGAGAAGGGACTTTTGTTGTTTTGTTGTTGTTGTTGTTGCTGTTTTGTGGGGTTTGTTTTTATTGTTTTGTTGTTTGTCTTTTTTTTTAATTTCTTGTTTGCTTCTTTTTGTTTTGTTTTGTTTGGGGGTTTGTTTGTTTTTTTGGTATTGAAAGCTGGGATGTAAGAAAGCAGCTGTATTAACTCCACTACCTTCATGAAATAAAAGCTTAATTTGTGTCCTCTCTCTCTTTCTCTCTCTCAAACTTAATTTTAGTTTTGCATATTGTGATATTGCAAATACAGCAAAAAAGGCTGTTGTGGTTATCCTTCAGATTTAGTATAAATTGGATTGTAATTCATTTGTTGTTGTTTTTTTTAATTGTTTGATACTCAGGTGCAGCCAATCCTGCAATATGGAGCAGAAATATGGGCGTTAGAGAATAATGTAATAATAGAAAATGTACATTTATATGCCATGAAATGCTTTTTAAATGTAGACCATTGAACACTTAATGATTTTGTTTATGGAGAACTGGGTAGGCATCCCATTTATTTAAACTGTGTGTGAAATATATAAAGTACTGGCTTAACCCTTTCAGCCCTGAGTTCCTGAGCAATTTTAACCCTTCTGCCTGGGCTCCCGGGCCAAAATTTGCAAATAATTGGTATTAAACCCCTTGAGCCCTGACCACTGCTTTACCGGTGGCAGAGAAAAATGACATAATGCCCGGCCACTGGTTGAGTGGTGTGCAAACACTTTTAACAAGAACAAGAACAAAACTTTAATCTCCAGGCCTCCGGCCCCTAGAAAGAGGTCAAAAGTACACAATATGGTGATCACTCAACCACAACAATATGTAAAATACATACTAACTTAACCTGTAGAACAAAAGTGCTTCTCGTGCATTGTAAATTAATTCTAACTTTCATCATTGTTGTCACAGAATTCCTGTCGTATCTTCAGGGCATTAAATATATAAATGCATAGTTTACGAATACTGTAAACAGAACCATTCTTAATCAAGTGAACATACGATTGACCTTCAGAGTTCAGATGTTTTTGCCGCAGGTCATTGTAAAGGACACAATTGTTTATAAAATGGTTTTCATCTTCGATTACATTACAACGTTTACATGCGTAATTTGAATTACATTTGAATGTTCTTCTAAAAAATGATCCATTTATTGGGAGCAAACCAAGCCGTAATTTTACTAAACAGTCCCTAAAACACTTTTTATCCACATATTCAAAATATTGCTCACACTGAAAACCAGTTTTAAACAGTCTGTAGTTATGATATATATCTTTAGACATTACTGACTCGTCCCACTCCTGCATAAATATATCTTTCATTCTTTGCTTAAATAATGACAAAAATGTTCGCTCACAACCAACGCCTTGTTGCAACCAGACATATCCAAACCCAAGTCTAAATAAAGTATTTTTTACTAAAGACACCCAGCATTTTTTTCCCCTTTCGTCTAAGTTAAACAACATCAAATATGCCTGTCTGGGTAATCGTTGCACATTAATATTCAGCAACCTCAACCAGTACTTGATACACCTTGTTGCACTATTTATATATAGTGGATAACGTCCTAATTCGCCGTATGCAAACTTGTTTGGTACTCTAAGTGTTATGTTCAAAAAACGTTTACATGCAAAGGAATGAACTTTCTCAATATTATCAAGTCTGTTAAGACCCCACATCTCAGAAGCGTACAAAAGAATGGGTTGTACCTGAGCATCGAATATTTTGAAAAAACATCCTTTGGAAATATCATTCAGCTTCGTTATATATTTTATACAGTCAATGCATGCATGTTTGCCTTTTGCTGCTAAAATCCCTACTCCTTTGTTTATACTCATTTTTGTTGTAAAAACAAACCCTAGATAATTATATTCATTCACTACTTCTAGAGCATTTCCATCGAGATTCCACTTTTCATATCTTCCCAAAAAGCCACCTTTTCGAAAAACCATCACTTTAGTCTTGTCAGTATTTACATTCAAGAAGAGTGTTTTACATGCATTATTCAGAATATTAATTTGATTTTGCAGACCAATCGCAGTGTTAGATAGCAGTACAATATCATCTGCGAACAGAAGAATGAACAACTCTAATAAATTAGGCAAAAACTGAATTCCATGAATACCACTGATTTCAACTGCTGAAGCAATTTCGTTAACAAATAACAAAAACAATATAGGGCTCAACATACAACCTTGCCTTAAGCCAACGGGACAATCAAAAAACTCAGTTAACTTATCTTCAATACATACGCAAGACGTAACACATTTATACATAGCAATGATAGCGTTCATAAATTTCCCCTTTATACCTTTCTGAATCAAAATATCAAACAAAGGCTGACGTTGCACAGAGTCAAATGCTTTTCTCAGATCGACAAAACAGGCATAAAGCTTGCCTCCCTTCTTTGATAAAGATTTCTCAATAACCGCGTTCAGAGTAAAAATATGATCTGTTGTGGCATAACCACGCCTGAATCCAGCCTGTGACTCTGTTAGCATATCATTTTCTTCAGCCCATTTGACAAGTCTTCCGTTTAGCACTGATGTATAACATTTGCTAATAAGACTGAGCAAAGACACACCCCTATAGTTGTCTGTTGATCTACTATCTCCCTTTTTAAAAATTGGAACAATTATTGCCTTCGCCCATTCATCTGGATACGTGCCCTTATCAAACAGAATGTTAAACAGTTTTGTTAAAAAATGTACAGCAATATTATCACCTGATTTTAACATTTCTGCCAAAATACTGTCTACACCACAAGCCTTGCCTTTTTTTAATTTCCGAATAGCATCTGCAACTTCTTGTTCTGAAATATCATGACTTAGTTCATCAGATATATTTGATTCCTCTGGTTGCACTTCACTAATGGCTCTGTTATCAGTAGTGATAACCTCGTTCTGAGTAAATAAATTCTGAAAGTGTTCAAACCATTCATTTTCTTTAATGTCTTTACATACTCCTATTTTCCTTCTTCCAGACACTTGCTTTGCTTCTTTCCAAAACTGTTTGCTGTCTTTGCTCAGTGATGCTAGACATCTGGCTTTATCACGTCTATAGCTAACTTTCTTTACCTTACATAAATCCTTATATTCCTTCCGAGCTTTCACATAGGGTAATCGGTGCTTATCATCCTTGGTTTGTCTTAATATTGTTAACAATTGTCTGGCTTTGTGTTTTGCATCTTTACATTCAGCATCAAACCATGGGGCATCTCGCTGATCACTCCCAACACACACACGCTTCCTCATACATTCACTCGCTCTCAGCAATACATTACTGAATAGTTCCAAAGCCTCATTTACACTGTAATCCAAAAGAGAAAACGCATGTACACACATAGTCTGTAAATCGTCTGAATAAAGATTTTCTCTGAAACTGTTCTCCTTTGTTTGATCCCAAGCTAATCTATTAATCCATTTAATATCATTTACTTTCTCAGTACAAGCAGTGTCTTCACTTTGAGCAATTGTAAACGATACAGGGAAATGCGGTGAGTCAATAAATGAAACCACCTTAAATGAGCGTACAAAATTCATAACACACAACTCTCTGGACATTATAACATAATCTATGGTACTTCCACCTGTAGACGAGACAAATGTTAATGAATCATCAAAACCAAAATGACATAACCCATTCAAAATAACACAATCAAATGCGGTGCGCAAACACTTGAAGCGTGCAGAGTCTCAACCTGGCCCGTCAGGGCAGAAATCAGGGACAAAACGTGCGAGAAAACAACTGTGCACAACACAGCAAGTAATTGATATGCTTGATGATTTATTGGAAGTAGAGTATGACAATGATTACTCTGACAGTGAGGTGGAATTTGAATCGGATGATTTTGCTACAGATAGTGATGGTGAAAATGAATCTGAGCATGCAGAATCAGTTGATCAAAGGAGGCGTGTCAGGTTGAGACTCTGCACGCTTCATGGTAGAAATCAATCTTTTTTATCCAAAGCACATGCACAAAACACAGTGAGGGGGCGTGGCAATGTTGGTACTGCGTTCGCTGGCGTCGGAATATTACAGTTTTTCTGATTGGCTCTTCAATATAAGTCAACCAATAGCAAAACACGACACAAGTGTTTACACACCGCTCAACCGGTGGCCAGGCATTATGCCACCCCTCCCCACCACCGGTAAAGCGGTGGTCAGGACTCAAAGGATTAAACTTACAAGAATGGGTGAATTTTGATTATCTGTTAAGGCTTACAAGTTATTGCGAAACTTAGATGGTAACAGTAAGACATGGGCTTCTAATATATGAAAATGTCTAAATTCTTACGGATTTGCATTTGTTTGGGATAACCAGGGTGTCCAATGTATTTTGGGTTGGGTTTTTTTTTTAATGTTTGAAACAAAGAATAATTGATTGTAGGTGGCATGACTGGCATGACCATATGTATAACAGTGACAGATTTGTACAGTATAGACTTTTCAAGGCAACGCACAAGATAGAACCTTACATTGGAATAAAAATGAATAGATATGTAAAGAGTGCTTTAAGATTCAGTGTCTTTGATATTGCTTACCATTATTTTAGATACAGAAATGTAAGTGAACAAGAACTTATGTGCCACTTGTGCAATCAGGTTAAAGAAGATGAAATCTATTTTTTGTTTTGTTGCCCGGCTTTTCATGATCTTAGAGTGAAATTAATTCATTCGAAATACTATACAGAATCATGTCTTTTTAGACTAAATATTTTGTTGTCAACAAGAAATGAGACAGGTCTTTGTAATTTATTCATGAAACAAGCAACAGGCTACGCACTGCAATCTTTCAATATTCGTTTGCAGACCTTACGTCTTTTAACTGTTACCTTTGTTAGTTAGTGAGAATTATGTTTTATGTTCTTTTGTATTAGCCCCTTCAGTATGAAGCCATGGCCTTATCTGAATAAACATTCATGTTCATGTTCTCTCTCTCTCTCTCCCTCTCTAGTTTAATTGTATAAGCAGTTGAATGCTTACTGCCAGTTGCGGTAATGTCTACTTATCTTGTTATCGCTTCTTATTCATATGGGGCTGTGGCCTTAATAAATAAATCATCTGTGTCTCTCTCTCCATCAGAAAATAATATTTATTCAATTCTTTCTCAAAAGCATAACAACATTTAACATTAAAAACTGATTAGTGTTGGGGGAGAGGGGATGTAGTAGTGAATAAATAAATCTCTCTATCTCACACACACACACACACACACACACACACACACACACACACATGCAAGCAAGTGCACTTATGTGGGACAAGTAACATGGATGTGCATAACCTACTGATAGTGCAATTGTCAACAGAGATGGATCCTTCAGTGACAGATCTGGTGTTGTTGGGACAGGGTTCACAGGAACTGTACGGATTGGACCCAGTCCTGAAAAAGCCCACTGAACAGGGCTCACACACTTCTTTGTTCTCAACTTTCTGCTGACCTGCTGGGCAAATGACTGTAACAGAAACACACAGGATCACGAACATCAGCATATAAGCCAGATTCTTTTGCTGTGAACAATGCCATCTTAAACATAGCAAGGGTGGGCACAATGGCTGAGTGGTTAGAAGATGTTTCTTATCTCCACGGTCACAAGATGTTCAGACCTGCTGTTGCCTGAACCACCTGTGTGTGTATAAACATGCAGAACATTATGTTATAGTGTCAGGTTATGGTTGGGTTGTGGCATCCCCAAGTCACAATACACTACTCCTTGTTTACCACCTCCCCCGTACTCTCCCCCCCCCCCATCCCCACTCCTCCCCCACTTGAGACTGTTGGTCACAGGAAGTCCCTTTCCTCTCCACACCCCCCCCCCCCCCCTCCCTCTCTCCCAGCCCTCTCCTCCCATGCTGAGCCCACATGCCTGCTCTGTTGTTAAGCCACTTGCAGGCACCTCACAGTCAAACATAACCAGAACAATTAGCCTCTCAGACACCACTTCAACTCCCTCCTCCCCCCCCACTCTCCTCATCCCTCCCCCCACCCTTTCCCTGCTGAAGTGTTTGTAGGGATTAGGACAGTGTGTGTGTTGCATCCTGGCTATTGGTCATCCTCTTCTGACCAACCAGAGGTGTCCTTTGGAACATTTTATACACATAGTGTGTTTACAACCAATCAGGTGATGTGTCTCTAAATCATAGACACAGACGGAGTGTTGGGACCATTGGTCCATTGGGTTGTACCAGTTAGGAAAGCATGAATATAAACAGCAAGCTCACATGGCTACAGCTTTTTCCCTGCTGTTAGCAAACTAGGGAGCCAGACTGAGAGACTGAGGCTCCACTGAGAAAGACATCTGTTGACCAGGAGGGCTGTAAGCAGTGAACGAGGATCTATTTTTTGGACTTGGTTGAATGTTTGATTTCAAGTATTGGGTTCTGTGACTGACACACTGCCCCAGTGGGATTGTGTTCCGTCACAAGAACACGAAGTGAACTGAGATGTTTATCACATAAAAACTGATAGAACCATTGAGCTGATGTGATACTGCACATAAGTATAGGTGTAACAAACATGTGTTTGATTCAGAAACCATGAGTTGTGTCAGAGTACAGCCAGTATGTGTTTGACTTGTTGAGTGAAAGAAAAGTGGTTAAGGTATAAAATGTAGCCAATACTTTGCTGAATGGAAATAGTGGTTTGAGTCTTTGAGTATCCCCCCCAACCCCCCCCCCCCCCCCCACCCCCCACCCCCAACCCTTGTCATGCTATTTTGCTATTAGGTATTATGGTAATATGTTTTGATATTATGTTTTGGTTTAATTGGTGTTGTATCTTGGCTCGCAAAATGACAATGTTCAGTGATATGTCGGTTGTGTATCGGTTGTTGACCTACTGTGGGAACAATGTAAGCATTGTGCTATGAGGAGCTATAAAGATGATAATTGTGTGTAGTATCTGTGTGTGGAACAGAATGTTTTGTTAAGTTGCTCATGGAGTTAGAGATATTACCTACCTGTTTGTATGTTAGGTGGTGACGGTTATATTTAAGGCGAACAAATATACTGACTGTGTGTGGAGGATATTCCGTGTGTGTGTGTGTGTGTGTGTGTGTGTGCACCAGGGTGATACAGCAAACTGTTATGGGAGACATGTTTGACTAGTTGGTAGTTGTGATTCCCATGTGCTGTAGTCATGTGTTAAATGCCAGTGGGACAACACATAATTGTCATGTGTTTAAAATATTTCAGACCACTGAGAGTCAGTCCTACGTTAGTGCACACAGGTTGCTAAATATTTACCTAAGACAATTTACTTGGTACTATGATTACCAGTGAGATTCTTTGTAGAGACAAAGGGAAAATATGTTTGGTATTTTGTAAACAGTTATTATTGTACGTGGTTTAACTGTGGTTATAAAGACTGAGAGTTTGTATTTTAGTCAGTGACATGTTTGGTGCACAGTTTATATTAGTCATATATTTGGTACAATATTTTAGGTCACTAATTGTTGGTTGAGGATAAGCTAAAGTAAATGGAGCTTCTGTATTCTACATGGATTTCTTTGAGGAGAGTATACATTTGCATACGTGGTGAATCGGTCCGACGACATATTGATGTTTGCATGTTATTCTAGCCTTTCATGGCAATGATGTTTAGCATATGTTTTGGTATTGTTTTGACCTGGGTTTTGGTTTTTGCATGTGTTCCAGGTGTGCTGCTAAATGTTAGTTGCTGCTAACTGCTAACTGCAAAGTTAGGATGTGCTGCTAAGTTAGGATGTGCTGATAATTGCTGTGTTAAGTTAGGGAAATAAAAACCTCCAATTCATCTTACAAAAAGACCCTGCTGTGGTACGAGGAGAGAGTGGATTGTGCACCTATCCTCTGCCTGTTATCCTACTTACCCCTTCCTTCACCTCCTTTTACCCACACTCCCACACCCCTTTTTACATTTATATGAGCACACTAAATATCCTGTAATCCATGTTAGCATTCAGTGGATTATGGAAACAGGAACATACCCAGAATGCTCCCCACACCCTCCTCAAAAACAGACAATTGCTGCATAAATGGCAGAGTAAAAACCGGACATACACGCAAAAGCTCATTCACAGAACTGAATGAATGTGCAAGTTACAGCCCATAGATGGAAAACAAAAACAACAAACAAGCAAAAAATACATGGCAACATGGATTATGGTCAGGCTGCTGAAGCCAGATTTGCCTGAACATAATATCAAAAATAAGTACACACTATCTTACTGACTGGCTATCAATATTTCTCTCTTCATTTTTATTCCTGTTGCCCATCTTCCCTACCCTGTTGATGGCACTGTTCCACTGTCACTCATTCTGAACACCACATGCACAGCCATACCCAGTCACCATCTCGGCGCCAACAGTTATCTGTCAATATCAGGGACTGCAGCAGCCAAACCTTGGTGTGACTGTGCAATGGGAGGGGGGGTGGTTGAGGGATGGTGGATGTCCAGGATTAATGCAGCATAGGTAATGCCAGTTAACTGACACAGATGACAGGACTTACCACACACACACACACACACACACACACACACACACACACACACACAAACACACACATGGATAACCAAGATAAGATGATTACACAGACTCACTCTGTTTATACACAGGACTAAAAAAACACACAAGAATACTAAAGCATATAGCATACTCACTTTTGCAGTCTGTGTATGAAGCTGATGCCTCTCTCTCAGTTTTGTTATTTTCACCTACACACTGAATACAGTTGTACTGCCATTTCTCTGGTTGGTATGTGCCCACAGGACAAGGCAGCTGCTCTGTCGCATTGGATGGTGAACGGTAGTAGCCAGGTGGGTTGTCAACTGTACAGTAAACAATAACATACCAAATGGCTGGGGGATTAACCATTTGAATTCTTAGACCCATAGCATTTAGAAACACTGCATTTTATATTCTTGTTTCTATGCCATTTTGAGTAACTTTCTCACCATTTCTAATTGTTTTTTTGTTGTGCAGTAGTTGCAATGGTGATGATGATGATGAGGAGGAGGGGATCGGTTGCAGTGGTACAAGAGAGACATTCTGAAGGCAGCAGTTTCCTTTCAATGTTATAGTCCAAAATATACAAGCTAGCACACACTAAGCAAAATTCATGATCAACGAATGTCAGTTGTACCAGTAATGTGATAGCATCATAGCATGTCCTGATTCATGGCATTTATATATCAAGATACTGAAAGAAAATAATGATATAAATAATAATTAAATATTTCTTTAGTGTGCTTGACCAAAATCAATCACAGCTCTGAACACTTTACATCATAGTATAGTACACAAATCATTAACAAATAAGACAAATGTTTGTATACAACAGTCATGTCCAACTATGACCATCAGAACAGCAGAGGAGGCAACTGCTGTCCCAACTATTTGGGCCAGAATTTGATTAACAAGAGAGGCAAGGCCTTCAAGACTCACTTGTGATACACTTTAAAAAAAAATCCAAGCTTTTTATGTATTGAGTATAATTTCAAAATGTAATGTTTAAGATGAGAAAGATCAGTTTAAAGCAAATTAACTCCCCTAGCATTAATTACAGAGTAATTTCCCTTATTTACTATCTGCACCAAAACGTTTGCAAAATAAAATAAAAAAACTTCCATTCTTAGCAAAAAAAAGTTCCTGTTTGAACAAAAAATGATAATAATGACTGCTCTTGTTGTTGGGTCAGAATATCAGATCAAAGTGCCAAGTTTTGAGAATACAAAAAATATAAATATAACAGTAAATGCAGTTTGCATATAATTAGGCTTCATTTTTTAATTTTTTGTGCCCATCCCAGAGGTGCAATATTGTTTTAAACAAGATGACTGGAAAGAACTGAATTTTTCCTATTTTTATGCCTAATTTGGTGTCAACTGACAAAGTATTTGCAGAGAAAATGTCAATGTTAAAGTTTACCACGGACACACACACACACACACACAGATACCCGAACACCGGGTTAAAACATAGACTCACTTTGTTTACACAAGTGAGTCAAAAAGGAGAGTGTCTTGCCCAAGTTTCATACCCACTCTCTCAGCCAAGAGGGCTTCGGACAGTCAGCATTGGGATGGTTTCCAAAGGCCAACTAAGCCTCCAAAGCTACAGCACTATGCCAGTGCAATCTTGCCTCCTAGTTTGAGAGGCATAGTCCTTCACAAAAGACTAAGCTGTAAATGAATTGTCACTGCAGTGGAGTAACCATTGAACATACAGCTTTTTCTTTGCTGTTGTAGTTGGCCTGACTCTCATACAGGCCATGCACTGAGCACTGTGGTAAATTACAAAATACAAAAAAGGTGAATTTTGCACTGGCAAAAACAAGTAAATATGGAGATTGCATCCCAATACCACAGAAAACTACCTGTGAGTATGCTGTGAATAAGGTTGTTGTTGTTGTTTTTTTATCTGAAATTACTTCCAACTAAAAAAATCAAAGAAAAACACTACATAAAAGATATACCTTTGCTGGTGCATTTCTATAAAAGATTTTTAAAAAGTTTTTATCTTAAATAGAGAGGCAGGGTTTTCATGACTCACAAGTACTTTACAGAAACAGAAAAATGAAGAAAAAGAAGGTAACTCTGAACTCTCACCCCCTGCCCCCATCCCCCACCACCCCACCCCCCCCAAAAAAAAAGAAGCAAAACCTCTATGACTTTACAGAGATTGTAACTAATTTCCTTTAACCTCTTCAGTGCTAGACATTATTTTGACTTGTGCTTCCTATTTGCCAGGCGGTTTTAGGTTGTGGTGGTGATAATTACACAATTACACAAAATCCTAGCCCACAAACTACTGCAAGAAAGTATATATAACCCATCCTTTTCTGTAAGGAAAACAGACTATCAAATTCTGATGATTAGAAGTTCATTAAACACAATGATTGTATATCATATACACATCCTTCAACTGCATCTCCAGCATGTGCCATGCCCACTCAAAGAGTTCAAAAATGACCCAGTTGGCCCACAGTGCAGAGGGAGAGGTGGTGAGCACTGTTCATAAGTTTGCATGCAGAGGATAGCTCTTTGATCAAAGCAGCATGCTTTTCTAAAACTATGCTGTACATGTAATTCACCACTGGCACAAAACTGTTACCCCCCTTTCATCACTCTCCCCCTCCCTGCTCTAAGATGGATGGTTTGCATTTGAGGTCATCTCAGCCACAGAGCTATATTCACCACCTGTTCCACTTTCTCTCCTTTGCTGGCTGCATCTAGCTCTTCAAATAACCCCACCCTCCCTCCTCTCTGAAAATCATCAATCTAACTTTCAGTCACATCAAGCGAACCATCTGACAAGATTTTGCCAGATCTAGCACTCAATTTATTGTCTTCAATGACTTGTAAAGCTTCTGCAACATCTTGGACAGCAAAATAGCAGTTTGTTTTTGTTGTAACACACTGCTGTACAATATACGTCATGGGGCACTCAAGAGGCTAACAAAAAAAGGTCATCTCCAATCCCTCCCCCTTACCCCCCCCCCCCCCCGCCCCCCCAAAAAAAAAAAGAAAAAAGAAAAGAAAAGAGGAGCTGGCTGGTGGCAACCAGCAGCTAAATAAACATAAAGTTCACAATAATGTGCATGAGATCAAACAGTCACTCTTGTAGAAATCAAGAAGTTAATCATTCTGTGGCAATGATATTTCTGTACACACAGCATTACAACATTTACAACAAAGAATTGATCCCATACTGGAATAGGAAGCACATACTATCATAAAGCTGGACGAAGACTAAGAAGAGCGGAAAAGATTATGACGGGGACAATAAAAAATGAGATGGATTGTGTATGCTGACAGCATACATACACAGAAACAATGTACATATATGTTTCCAAATATTTCATTAATTGACACCAACATAAGCTACAGGTTTGAATAACTTTTTTGTTCCTCCCCTGTACTCAGATTAATATTTGCTGTTTCTTTTTTCATTTTATATTGAGACTGTGCCTTTAGAACGCACGCAGATAGTTCAGTGTATAATGTAAATACTAGCACAGCATTTTTCACAAACAAACACAACATTTACAGTAAGCACACAATAATCTGACTTTTTAATTTCAGAGTCTGTGAAACATCACACACAAACACTGCCATCCATACTTACCAACATTGCAGTCATCTTGGCTGTCAGCTCCTTTCTCAGTGGTAACAAGACCATCTGGACACTTCTGGCAAACAGTAGGCCCTGAGGGTTTATAGAACCCTATAGCACAGTCTGCGCAGGTACCATTCTCAGTCAGCTCCCTTCCAATGGGGCAGTCATCTGCAATTATATATGTCCTCTTATTTCCAACATGTTTAGCTCGCACAGTTCTTCTGTTTTCTTCAGCACTCTTGTATTCAATTTTTGGAACAGATCTACATGTATTAAGTCTGTACATCAATGAACACATTTCTTTTAAGGTGGACCACTCCTGTATTCAATGTCTGTTACATATCTACAGGTATCAAGTTTGTGCATCAATGAACTCATCTCAAAGCAGGTTTTAACACATACATCTTGGTAACATATCCATACTTTTCATGGGATAATGAACATAATTTTATGTTCTGCTGTAAATCATAAGCCATGAACTTTTTTCTGTTGCAATCTGTAACTGTATACACACTGCAGTGTTTAGAGATGTCAATAATTCAAGGGCTCTTCAAGATCTAATAATGGTCAAGACACTGTATGTCACCAAATATCATAACATATCATAAAATATCATAAAAAAAAAACAGCTCAAGCATTTGTCAACAAAATGATGTTTTACCAATCATATATATTCCACACACACACACACACACACACACACACACACACACACACACATTGAAACAGGGCAAATACAAAAAACATGTACATATCTATGTCCAAAACTAAACAAAATTAGTTTCCTTTAAAAAGCTGAAATGTCAAGATCATTCTGCCATTTTTGCAGGTTTGGATTCAGACTCTTTTCTGAGAGACTGAAAGGCAAAAACTCTGTTGCGGTCACTGTTGCACATACTGCATAAGCTTTACTTGATAACATTTTCTATACCACACTGAAATTCTCACTGAAACACAGTGCTTGAGAATTGGCTCCTTCCTCCCGAGTGGTCTTATCTGCAGGACAAGGCAGGCAGTAGAAGAGACCAGACACATTCTGAAAGAGTCCTTGGCCACATGGGGCACAGTCATCCTTGTTCTTGTCGAAGAACTGACCAGCTGGGCAGATTTCTGCGAAGGCACAATTCAAAGCAAATGGGTTATTTTCTCTCACTCACATACACACACACAAATTGAATGCACACACGTGCACACACACACACACACACGCACGCACGCACGCACACAAACACCCAAACACAAACACACCACTACATCACAGTGTCTCAAAGGATTCTACATGCATTCCAAGCATGAGGAACCATAACAGTTATGATACTGAATCACTCAGTTATACTACAGAATAGTCCACTCTGGTAATTCTAGAATATTGTCACGTAATGTTTTGTTTTCTAGTATTGTACTATTCATGACATTGAAAATTTTGTAAAATACTATAAGATATACAAAAAACATCAGAAAAACAAAACCCAGGAACTACTAATTTTGAATGAAAATTCTGTATCATCCACCACAGATTCTTGGAGCTGAGTTGATGATGTTTGACAGATATGACCTGGAAGTTACACATTCAAATGCTTTTTGTTCAAAGAACAAAAGATCAGGTTGACTGGCTCTCCTCAAATTATTACCTCACATATATGTTACAGTAACAATTATTTGGAGGACAAAGACTTCCTGAATGTGTATTTGTACACATGATATGTGACGCAGCATGCAAATCCCTGCTGAAGTCGCAGCCAGCTATTCTTAGCATTGCACAAAAACACCTCATGAGGGTCAAAATAATGAAAATCAAGATTTTTACAAATGTTGCAACTTTGAAGTCTTATTTTTGCTGTCAGTAAGTATCTTAACATAAAACTGCCTGAAACTGTTGTATTCTTAATGCTTTCAGGTGCACGGGACTGCTGCACACATTCACCATTTACGTTGCAATGTTCAGTACATCTGACTCCAGGCTTTCCTGAAATTACATCAGATACTGATTTGGGCAATATACTTAATGACTGCAGTTGGTAAATGTTACTTTGATCTGGGGTCTAAAGATGAAGTTCAAAAGATTCATCAGCATTACGGGAAATATTCTTTGTTCCAACACAAATGCGGCCTTTGTCTCTCATCTGAACATTCACTGTTGCCGTTGACTCTGCTCTCTCATGGCATGACATCACTCCTGCACTCACCATTCTTATATTGTTTAAGTACAGTGACAAAATATGTTTGTTTTTTCACATAGAAATTTATAGTTAACATAATTCTGAATCTTTTGAAACCAAATATATTTTGTGTTTGTATTTGTATTTCATTTTATCACAACAGATTTCTGTGTGCAATTCGGGCTGCTCTCCCCAGGGAGAGCGCGTCGCTATACTACAGCGCCACCCTTTTTTGTGTGTGTATTTTTTCCTGCGTGCAGTTTTATTTGTTTTTCCTATTGAAGTTGATTTTTCTACAGAATTTTGCCTGGAACGACCCTTTTGTTGCCGTGGGTTCTTTTATGTGTGATAAGTACATGCTGCACACGGTGCCTCGGTTTATCGTCTCATCCGAATGACTAGCGTCCAGGCCACCACTCAAAGTCTAGTGGAGGGGGAGAAAATATTGGCGGCTGAGCCATGATTTGAACCAGTGCGCTCAGACTCTCTCGCTTCCTGGGCGGACGCGTTACCTCTAGGCGATCACTCCAAACATGTTAAAGATAATTCTTGTTGTTAAGCAGGAATATGTATTGGCATTTTTGTGAGCCGATTTCTCCATTTGTTCTTTTTGGGCACACCAACTTCTAGATTAAAAACTATCAGAGATAGATCAATTCTGTTTTTGTTTGTATGTTAATCTGTAATTTTTCAACTTTCTGAAAGTACATAAATGTCAAAAATTATAAATTATGGCTTATGGCAGGTTTTCACAAGCTGCTAATTAAAACAATCAGAGCAGACTGGGGATTCCAGGATATCATCACATCATTTAGACATCTGCAGACCAGTTGTTTAGCAAAGTGGAATGAACAATTTACTTTGTTCTGTGTGTTTAACCAGTAACATGTTGTGGTGCTGGCCACTTGTAAATTGCTAGACATGAACATATTTGTGAAATATTAATGTTATAAACTTGTACATATTTGTGAAATATTGATTTCATAAACTTCATGTAACAATTCTTTTTTATCATGTCTTAATTTAAAACATAATAAACATAGCAAAATGTATGAACAATCAAAGCAAAAGAAAAGTACACAGACATGAAGGCATTAGTCTGCTCCTGTTAACCCTTTCACTGCTAGGTTTTGCTATAGCCTGTGCTGAGAAAATTTTCAGAAAAACAAAAAAAAACACGCCAATGATTTTAATTTGCTTATATTTCAAAAAGTACTGAAGATAAATGCATAAAAGTATATATCAAATAAAAGGAAAATGTTTTGTTTTTGTTTTTAATACTCACATGTTCAAATAATGTGTCAATCTGACACAAAAATTCCATAAAATGCAATAAAAAAAAATTGGGACTGTCATTCCATCATGTAGGTGCTACAACATCAACCAGGTTATCAACCAGTCTTTCTTGTGACTGTTGTGATCAACCACACACACTGTCAAAAGTTGTACAACAGTGTCCAGGTCCATAAGTCTCCAACACAGTCCACACAAAGAATGAAAAGGGTGTACTCACCCAGCATCTATCGCCAGTAAAAACAATGTGTGTGGTACTTGCGGAAACAGTCTTCAAAACACAGTGCGGTTTGCTGGGGCAGTCTGGGCAGTAGAACCTCACATCCTTTCTTTGCCCTTTCTTCCAGCAGATTCTGCACCTCCTTTGTAGCCGGGCTGTCTGTGGGGTATGTGGGATGACATCAATGAAGTGTCGTCCACACAGACGAACAGCGTGGTCATCTTTAGCAGTGTTTGGTCACCAAAAATCATGGCACTAATTGCATCCTTCTGAAAGTCCATGAGTGTACTGCTGTTGCCTGCTTTTTTGTTGAGGATGTGTGCATTCAGCATGGCAATTTGTAGAAAATGTACACACAGATATTTGTATCACTTCAGGGTTTTCCTTGTGGCATCGTAGGGCTGAAGTTGTTGGTCATGATGGTCCATGGCACCCATGCATTTGTTGTAATCCAGAATTGCTGGAGGCTTGTTTACTGCCCTGTGGTCTTGCTGCTGCTGGTCTTCATCTGCAGGTTTGTGGCAACTTGAAACTCCAGATGGTCCAGGACGAACATCATGATCATCACCATGCTGCATACCTGAAACATACTGCATAAAAGACTAAGTTTGTTGGGTTTTTGTTTGTTTGTTTTTTTTACATATAAAAAGGTTATGAAATGGTACCATTTTATTTCTGATTGTTTTCAGAAGCTGAAATACAAACACACACACCTACCCCCCACCCCCAAACCCAAACACACACACACTGAAACTGGTTCATGGTATGCCACACCCCCTTCATTCTCTTTCTCACACAAAACAAAATGACAACACAGACACACACACACACACACACACACACACACACACACTTCTACAAGTGTTGCATTTACAAAATAATTTAAGCATGCAATTCTGTATATCAATCTCTGATTTCAGTTTTGTAAACATCTCCTTCCCCCCCCCCCCCCACCCCCCACCACCACCCCCGGCCCCTCCCTCATTCACACACACACACACACACAAACACACAACAACAACAACAAACCAATACACACTCGGGAACGAATTCACAGAAAGTTTTAGGCGAGTGACACACACTGTTATCAACAATGAGTCAGCCAGCAAGCCACGCCCCCTCGCGCAGCGTTGGTCACACACAGTTCACACGTGACTGACTCTCTCACACACACAGACACTGATCAGTGACTGACAAAGCTACTTACCACAGCTAACACATTCAAAACACACACAATGCAGTTATATTTATTGTTACAACAAACAGAAAGCAAATAATAAACTGACAAACCTTGTAAACACCCACCTGCATCTTGAATCAGCTGAGCTTGTCTGTTCATTTTCGTCAAGCAACCCCACCTTCCACCCCCCTGCATGTCAAAATCGGCATCTTCGGCATCAATTTCACGCAGTTCTATCTCATTCAGTCCACAATCTTCATCTCTACTATTTGCATCGTGAAGGATTTCTTCCAATACTCGTGCAAGTGTTGGGGTTTGTCTGCGTTCAGCCACGGCTTTGCAAACACAACATGGCTTCGTTCAAACTTGTAAAACTTTCGCCATAAATATGACAATAAGTGAATATTTTTAGCTAATGGAACTCAGGAGATATAGAGCTCTCAGGGGAGCTAATTTAATGGTTAGCAGACTTTTTTCTGCAATGCGGGACTCAAAACATAGAACGTCATAACATGACATACAGCGCACATCAATACAGCATTGGCGAGTGACATTTCATGACGTACGCCGTACGTCAACAGCGCAGTCAAGAGGTTAATAACAATTTGCAAACACCAGCAGAACCCTCATATTTCCTCAAACTTGCTTTCATCATTACAGTTATCCAGTTATAAAAGAATACCTACCCCCAACCCCTCTAGGCCCTCTGCCCCCCACCCCATCTTCCAAAAATCAGAATGATGCTGAAATGCCAATCACTCCAACAGAAAAACAAGAAGACAGATTCTCTCTCTCGCTCTCTCTCTCTCTCTCTCTCTCTCTCTCTCTCTCTCCACTCTATAAATATCTAATAGTCATGATACAAGCAGGAGAAGGCAATGATGAAAATGAACTTCAGCAACAGCTGTGTGCCATACTGATAAACAAAGACTATATCCTGTATCAAACTATGGTGAAGCAAATAACCTCAAAAACAGAACATTTGAAACCAAAACAGAACAAGCTTTAAGGACCTAAGAATATATGGGTGTGAAATCAGCTCACCTAATTGACACTGTAAGAAGTAATTACAGACAAAATATTGTTCTAATGTCAAGTACATATGCTTAAATAACCTGACAATTAAGCATCTAATTTTTGACTGGTTTGATGAAGCCTTATCTGCACGAAAGTGTGTCTTCACAAGTGACTGAGAACACTGATGTTTTTGACTTTTTGCATTCATTATCAGTTGTTTCACTTGTTAGATTAACAACTTCTCTTTTACAAAATCCTTTAAGTAATTGTATTTGGGGTTTTTTTTCAGTTTTTCAAATTTTACCCACCCCCCTCCCTCATATGCCCGGTTTCCCCCTAACTCACCATTCATCCACTTCCCCCTCCTCTTCTAAACGATAATACTCAAATGTATATATTAATACTTTAATAAAATATCTTCAATGATTGATATGTTTGACGGGACATTAAATAAAATTCCTCCTCCTCTGTAAGTAGTAAAAATCCCAATCCTCTAACTGCACGAGCGCACTTACTTCCGCACTGGCTAGGGCTGGTGGACCCAACAGTTTCCGTGATGGTGCCACCATCACAAGGTATACAGACAGTCTGGTTGCTCTGAGGCTGGTACTGGCCAATAGGGCAGAAGTCGCAGGTCTTTGTGACGTTGTTATAATAAGTACCTTCACGGCACTCCACTGGACCACAGAAAAAGCCAATAAATTTCATTACATGTTCTTGTTGTTTGTTTTTTTATCAACTATATTTTTCACTGTATTCCAGGATCTGTGTACATTTTTTTCACTCAGTACTGCTCCCAAAATTATAAAACTTCCTTCCTTTCTTATTCTATCATCCAGTGAGATGATGAAAGTATCCATATTTTTTTGTTGTTGTTGTTGTTTGAAATTTGCACACACTGATATCTTGTAAACGAATCCAGGAAAACACGTACAGTTCAAAACACTGAATTCAGAACCCTGGTAAGGCCCTTTTGTCTAACTCTGTTGTCTGCCTTGTGAATAAGAAACTGGGTCAGACTCCATTGTTAACATGCACAGTTCAAGTGAACTGGTGACTTAGAAAATGACTCTTGCTCACAAGCACAGCAACACACTCTGCATTTATTGGTTGCAGTGGAGAGTGGAAAGGTCAGTTAAAATATTTGTAGCTTATAAAAATAATAATAATAATGACAGTATTTATATAGCACTGAATCTTGTGCAGAGACAAATCTAAGTGCTTTCACACCAGTCATGCATAACTCTAAAACTGAAGAAAACTGAAGACAAGGAAGAGGTAGGTGAGGGAGGCTATCTTGTAAAGATATAAAGTAATACTGCAAATCAGACGCCACTCCAAAATTTTCAAAACTTTCTAAAACCCCTGATCAGGCTCCTTCCTCTGAAACAGTTGTAAACAGTAGGGCTTTCATTGGGACCCATAGTCTGGAGTAAGTTCATATCTATCTAGGTTGATCTATATCAGATCAGCTGTAATATTTATTTGTTTAAAATTATCTCTTATTGAATGCAAATCCATGTAAACCTCATCAATCTTGTACTCTCCGAAGATCTTGTATTGTCCAGCTCTCCCTAGAGTTTCTTATCACTGTTATTTGATTCCTGACTTACCTGCCTGGTTAAGAGTAAAGAGTTTTCCAACGTCTATGGAAACAGACATGCAGGTCGATTTGTAGTTTATCATCCTCTGTGTTTTTACACAAATACTCATGCACTTTAGAGATCCTGCAATCTATGTCATCATTTGGTGGGTTACTGAAAAAAAAACTCAGACACAGAAGGCATACACCCAACCCTGAAAAAATGCTGAATGGAAGGGTGAAAAATGGCAATCTGCATAAAATGCCTTTCAAACAAAACGAGTGAATGTGAGACATACAGTTCACAAATGCAGAAAAAAAACATGTGAACTAAAACATAATGATCTTAAGATCTGGGCATCCCTTAATGGAAGGGATATATTGTGTAGACTGTGTATATTAGGAACGTAACAGACTGATGGATAAAAACAGAAAGACAAAAGAAACCCAAGTACAGAAAGATGAAAACAGAGCAATAAAAAGACATAAATTACACACACACACACACACACACACACACAGAGAGTAAAGGGGGATATTGCACACTGCATTATTGCAGAAGAAAAGTATCTTACTGTTGCAGTTATAATAGAGAAACAAATCAATCAATAACAAAATAAACGTACCACATTTTTCATCAAGAAGAGCCAATGGGGCCTGACACAGAAGTTCAATCTCCACTATCACTTCATCTGGATCTGGAATGGCTTCTGCAATCTGTGCCTGAAATAGGAAGATCAACACCAAAGCCACACTTCACTACTGAATCAGAATGTTTCTCACCCACTCAACACACTGAGTTTAGGTGTGTTTCAGGACACCACGGGCCTTTTTACCTGTTCACCTCAAAAGCAATGGGTCATTTTAAAAATCAGTAGGTCAGGAAACCATCCCCTTACTCCCGCCCCCAGCACCACCCAAAAAATTCTAACTGAATTTGTACTTTGTCCATCACACTCACTGGTGTGTGAAATGGGAGTTTTATACATACATACCGACATACATACATACATACATACATACATGCATACATACATATATATATATATATACATACAAAAAGGTATTATTCAGATCTTCAGTTAACTGTCACCTGCGTCAGTCAAATACCACTGTTTTAGTAATTTAGGAAATCTAAATCTTCATATATATAAATGTTTGTACAATTTCCTAAAATATATCTACCATACCAGCATAATGTGTGTGCTGTTTCATTCTGTTCTTCATTCTGTTCTTGTGTATGCACTGTAAACATAATGATATCTATGTCAGTGCATGTAAGTTGGATTACAGAAACATGGAACACACCACAAAAATGAAGTATGTCTGCTCAAATAATGAAATAAAAATGGTCATGTATGTAAAGGTGTGCTTGTACATACCTTGATCGGATCTCAATTTAACTCAAAAGGGTCACACTCTTGCATAAAATCAATGAAGTAAATGCTTAAGTTGCCCACGAATGCTGAAGAAATATCTCAGATTCTCCAGATTATTGCAGACTGTAAGAGATTTCAGCTGTTCTGAACACTAATTCGACCTTTCTCTACATCCTCGCTTCTCTTGTTGCCATCTCCCTTCTGCCACTACCCCTTTTTCTCATCCACCTCAAGTCAGGCCCTCAACCATTGTTATGTCAGCTGTTAGTGAGATGGATGGCAGGGCCTGTGGGGGACAACACTACCCACACTCACTCACACAGGCAGTCAGAGCTTGAGTATCTTGGTGAGAATGAGAGTGAGGCTCAAGACGGTGACCAAGGTGAATCAGGTGAGAAAAAGGAAATTGTGGAGGAGGATGGTTAGTTTGGGAGAGTAATGTGGAAAACGACTGAATATGCCTGGGATATTATTTGTTAACTTCAAATAATATTCATGACATTGTTCTTGCACCTTCTCCTTGACTTGTTCAGACATGTTGTTCTGTTTTGTTTTGTTTTGTTTTGTTTTGTTGTTTTCCTACAATCCTGCGACAAGTAAAACTTCTCATACACTCATGCACTGTGGTTGTTAGTACCTCTGCCTGGATCATTATAATCATCATCATCATCATCATCAAAAACAATTGACAAAGCACCTTTCATTGGAAGGATTACTAAATCAAAAGAAGAGAAAATTCAATCTAATTCAGACAGCCAACTTACTTCAAAATGAAACACTGTGTCACTGAGTATCAACTGCCGTAACAAGTCTTTTGGGGGAAGCTTCAGGGAGGTATCAGCCTTGTTTGTCAATTCGCTTCTGCAAAAACAAACTACATTCTTTCATTCTTTTTAACATAAAAGATTTCACTGTTTTACTGTTCATTCTGACACAAATCCCATTTTCCATACATTGGTAGCATTCTATTAGAAAGGAAACAATGTTGTCATCAGTCATCTCTTTGAAGGTCACTTCATCACAAATGACAATACCCTTAAGATAATGTGCAATTTGGCTTGTGGGGCCCAGAATGAACAAAAATCAGACAAAAGTATCCCACTGACATCAAGTTCTTATGGGATACATTTACCTACATCTGATGCACATACATATTCAAACATAAAAACAGTAGGCTGAATAGCCATTATCATCCTATAATCAGGAAAAGTGAGCATCATGCGATACTGACAACAGCAAAACACCAGAAATGCTTAAACCAAGAGAACAATACACTTCTTGAAAATCTTTATGTACTGCTGACTCATACCCACAAGAATGTTACTTACACGACATCATCAACTGAGATGGTGACTTCAATGTCGGTTTTTTCTGCTGAACGCTTTGGACTTGATGGTACAGAGCACAAAATAGTCAGCTGAACATCAGAACAGTCATTTGACTTGCACAAAGCAGGTGTCCATTTAGAGGTCTCCTCCTGAAGGCGTGACCTCACTGCCTCTGGCAGATAGTTTTCAATGTTTCCACATTCACGAGATGGAACATGATAAACGATCTTGGCAACCAGACGATGTTTCGGGGTTGAAGTTGCTGTGGTAAAGGAATAAAAAATCCAGAGAATAATGGCTGCAGGAAACATAGATCATAAGTCACACAGAGACACACACAAACACGTAAAAAATAATAATAATAAAAACAAAAACACACACACTCTCTCTGTCTCTCTCTCTCTGTCTGTCTCTCTCTCTGTCTGTCTGTCTCTCTCTCACGCACTCAAATTCATCATAAAAAATAGCATCAAAACCACAGCAGTGCTGATCTATCTTTATATCAATATATCTATCTATCTATATATCTATATCTACACACACACACACACACACACACACACACATACACACATATATATATATATATATATATATATATGTGTGTGTGTGTGTGTGTGTGTATATATTCCCTTCTACATCCCCTCTACACCAACACAAGTAAGTTTTTAAAGTTAAATGTTGTTATGCTTCTTCCCACTCCCTATGGAAGACGAAGACATTGGGGCCTGGATTTATTATTGACTGTGTCTCTGTCTCTTTATGTGGCATGTCAAAACCATAACCACAAAGTAACCAAGAAACTGGACAGAAAGTTAATAAAAACATGATTCACCTCCACAAGGTGAAAGCACATATGGCAGGTAGCGATTAGGAGGGTCCCAGCTGCCAACAGGTCCACAGGTATGAATCACTGGAGAGGGAATCACCTGTACATCACCCTGTTTACAAACTGGATTACACTGTTTGTACTTCCTTTTCTCTTCATCAGTGAAACCATCACAGTAGAGATTCTCGGCACTGGCAGGTTGCCTGGGATCTCCACACTTTGAGTCTGAAGAAAAAACATTAACATTAAAAAATCAGTAAAACTGAATTGCTGGCTTGAAAATGTAACACAAAGTCATAAATATTAAAAACAAAGTAGTCATGAGTGCTTTCTAACACTATTCTAACACGGGCAAAAGCTAAGAGGTCCTCAGCTGGTATGGTTTTCTCACAGAAAAAGAAAGAGGACAAATGTACACAATGAAAGAAATCTTTATAACTGACATAACCTCACAAGAGCTTTCAATCTCATAAGCTGAAACTGTTCTTCAAAGGCAAGAGGGCAAATTCGGGAAAAAAAATTGTCAAATTTGTGCAACAGATGAAAACAACATAGGTAAAAAATGGGTCTGTGGGTGGACATATATATAATTGAGTGCATACCATGTACAGGAGTGTGTCTTTGCAAGCGCACAAGGGTGACATGGTGGAAGGTAATGTAAGTGGTGTGGAGGTTACTCTTTGGTGAAAAGTTTAAACAACTGTGTTTTCAAGGCTTTTTTGAATACTGTTGTGGATCTGATTTACTGAATGTTGTTAGGTGGTGAGTTCCACTAAGTGTGAAGAAGAGTATATATTCCCATAGATAATTGGTCAAATCATGGATGAACAGAGTTGTTGATAAAGTGAACAGAAAAGAGTTGAGAACAGAAATGCACGGTAGAGAAGAATGTGAGATGAAGTTACGACAAAGGGAAGTTTATATTGAATGCATGCTTCAAATGAAAACCAATGTCAAATTTAAAGCAGAGACCTGACATAGTCATCACAGTTCTTTGAATCTGAAAATAGCTGAATCACAGCTTTGAATTCCACACCTTTTACAAATTATTCCAGCATTGGTGAGGACAGGTAGTAAAAAAAAAAAAAAGACTTGCCATACTCCATAGTCAGGTCTAGACTGGGCAAAAGGACAAACTAGTGTTTTCATTGGTGTAACTTAAAATGGAGATGAATGGAGCTCATGTGATGGAAATGAAATAATGACTGGCATGTTATCAGACATAAGGAATAAAATTTACATGCGAATGGAGATTTCAAGAAAAAAGAATAATAAAAATATATATATATATATTTTTGTTTAAATATATACATAAAAGTCAAAGCCTTGGATTAGTCATTTTTACTTAATTTGCACTGTGCATCCCAAAAATTTGAAAGTGACATCAGCTGACATCAGTCACCCATAGCCTCAGACACACAAGGTAACACGTGTTAGCCTGTCATTCTCATAATAATTTTACTTTTCAATCTCATGTCCTGAAATTGTTCTTGAACACCCAGAAAGATCTGCTTGGACAAAGTGTAATAAATATACCAAAATACAAAAGGGAACAAAAGACTTACACTGAACATAAATGTCAAAGGTACACAATGCCTTGTTGCCATCCGTGTTGGAAGCTTCCACCACAACTGGATATTTTCCCCAAAGCACCAGCTCACCTGTCCACAGAATACAGATACACTGGTAGTGGAAAGCATACAACTGCATGTGAAAAAATACTAAGTAAAACAAAAATCTGCTTGTACTCTCTTTTGTAGCAATCTTTTATTTTCAAAAAGGAGTGAAACAGACACCACAGTGTTCATTTCAGAGTCTGAGAAAAAACAAAAACAAAAAAAAACCACAAGTGAGTTATAGCCTGCATCACTCACGTGTGATTCTTTCTAAATTTCACAGAACACACACACACACACACACACACACACACACACACGCCGAACACATAAACAAACTCAGCAAAAACAAACAAAATACAAACAAAAAAGCATTTACCTTTCTGTGTGATTGGTGTGCTTGCTAGTCTGTCAATTCAGACTCTTTAGGTGGTTCTCAGACACTAAGTTTCCAGGCTGGATATCAAAATACCATCTACCCACAGCCGAAAGGTGGTCTTGATAACTTTCTGAGACTACGTATTATCAATGGAACGATGTTGAAAGAATAGAAACACTCTCTACCCTTGTTACGTGCTCCTAGAAATGTATCCCACAGTCACCTAACCAGAATTGTACTTTATCATGTGATTGTTTTCCTTGGCATATATGACCTAATGGCATGGTTTTGACTGAGACTGATTCAACAATAAAATCAGTTGCACATGGTATTACTGCCATCAAAATAGGTAAAGCACTGGACATCATGACATGCAACTTTGTGCTAAATCAGGCAGAGCTATCAAGATGTAAAATGACTTAAGAAATGCAGAAGTGATTTGCATGCAGTGTTTTATGTGTGACCAACTGACCCAGACACACACAAACAGAATTAAGTGCAAGACTCTCCAAGTGTGGCAGTATCAAAATGATGTTGAGACTTAATTGGTACGTCTGAGGCCACCTTATAATCCAAAATCACCTTTTTTTTCCATATGATATTCAACATGCTTGCTATAATAATCCCTCACATCTATTGTCTGTGCCATCACATTTCAGATGAAAACAATCTGTATGCACACAACAAAAAGCTGGTCAAAGATGAAGCAATGAGGTCAGTGAGTGATGATATCACCGAGCAATCTATGTGTGTGGAGCACACCAATCCATATTGATTGTTCAGCTACACTGATTAACTTGCGGGTTGCAGAAAAAAACCTGTTGTACATAAGATTTTATTACAAGCGACAACTTTTATTTTCTTTTTGTCATTAGTATCATTATTCTAAAGCACTGAAGTTATGTAAATATTGCTCCCATATAGCTTTCTAATGGCTTGAATGAATACACATTGGCAGAATGATTTTATCTTGATAAGACCCATTTCAATTACTGTTGTATTGGCCAAAAAATAGATTGCTTTATTTGTGTTTAACAAAGCAGAAAGCAACAGGGATAATTCATGATAAGTTCAAAAAATGCATTCATTTTCAAATGTCAAAATCATTCCTGAAACATTTATCAGTATTGATGTAGCCAAGTGCTCAGCTGGCTACTAACCATAGTTCAACTCACAGCACAAGCCATAAAGCAGATGACAGTTTCACTGCAGTGACAGTGTCCAACTATTGACATGGGAGGTAACTTCTGTGGCGTAAGGCTATTAACATTTGAATTTGAACTGAAAACTGTTGCGTGTCGGCCGGTCACTTTACCAAGGTGCCGCACTCAAGCAACATCAAACACATCACACACAGCCAGCATCAGGTGTGGTGCTGTGGCACCTCTGTCAATGCCAGCTGCTCCAGCTCCTGATGCTGTGATCCCACAGGTGTCACCCTCACCTGTACTCAGCCACACACAGCAGAGGTACAGCCAACAACACGGCTACATTAAGACTATCACTGATGTGCAGCGTCTTCATAACAGTGATGGCTAGACAGATTCTGCTGGTATCTATCACCTTTCCAAGTTTAGTTTTTCAACCACCTGTGGTTATATGCTAAAATTTACCACCAACCCACCATACACATGGACAAAGACAACTAAAACAGGGTTATTGCACAAGCACACCTTTTGTCCATATATGAAAAAAGAGTTACTGTAAAGTTTGGTCTATAAGCCACAACTTTTTACCCCAGCTTCAACCTCTGCGGCTTACACAATGATGCGGCTTATTTGTGGATTTAAACGATCCCAGGAGTGTCACGTTCTCGTCTATTCTTAGCTGCCCTTCAACTCACCAAAATTATGATTTCTGTCCATGAATTTTTGAATGAGCTTCAGGATAGTGTGCTAACTGTTCACGTTTTATAAATCAAATCCGCACACATTAAAGCCTTCAGATCAGCATTCAGTTCTACTCTGCTCAAGCGAACACCCTCATCATGCCGAAAACGCGACGTCATGCCTATGATGCAGCCTTCAAATTGAAGGTGATCAACCTAGCAGACGACAGTGCAAGCGACGAACCAGCAACGACCTCCACCTTCATGTTCATGAAGTGAAAGTGAGGCTAAGTCAGTGACAAGATGGCGGAGGAAGCTGTGCTGGTTCTCTTCAACTCAGACACTGAAGACGAAGATTTTAATGGATTCAGTGAGCAGGATGACGTTGAATAAATGTGACTATCCCTAAATTATGGATCTTATTTTCGTTGTATTTATTATTTTTTGGTGGCACTAGCAGTATTTTCGCTTGCTTTTGTGTTGTTCCCGCTTGTGTTTATTTCATAACCTACAGTATCGACAGCTTTTCTGTAGTATCAGTATGTGTTCCGGTACCGGAAATAAGTGCAGTTTATAAACCGGTGCGGCTTATGTATGTATAAAGTTGTTGTTTTTTTCCAAAATTCAGTGGGTGCGGCTTATATACCAGTGCGCTCAATAGACCTAACTTTACAGTAAATCTATGATGGGCATTGCCCTTCCCTTTTAAATTTTCATACATTACACATGCATGAATGAATACCACAGCCTACCGGTATATGCTAACTTACATGTGCAAGAATATAGTTTCCCTGTGCATGTGAGTGTATGTGTACACATACCTTCATGTGCATGTGTGTGTGCATGTGTGTGTGTGTGTGTGTGTGTGTGTGTGTGTGTGTGTGTGTGTACATGTGCATGTGTGTGTATGTATGCATGTATGCATAACCAGAAAACTCAGAACTCAGTAGGGTAAAGGGTGGAGATTTTTACGATCTCCCAGGTCAACATATGTGCAGACCTGCTAGTGCCTGAACCCCCTTCGTGTGTATATGCAAGCAGAAGATCAAATACGCACGTTAAAGATCCTGTAATCCATGTCAGCGTTCGGTGGGTTATGGAAACAAGAACATACCCAGCATGCACACCCCCGAAAACGGAGTATGGCTGCCTGCATGGTGGGGTAAAAACGGTCATACACGTAAAAGCCCACTCGTGTGCATACGAGTGAACGCAGAAGAAGAAGAAGAAGAAGAACTCAGTAGGGCAGAGACAAAGAGGCAAATTATGTACGTGTAAAAAAATTTAAAGATTTTACTTCTACTCCATTTGTTTCAATACAAGACTGTACATAAAGAATGAAAACATACTCACTTCAGCAGTGTTTTGTCCTTAGAAACTGATGTGTGAATGCCAAAAAGTTTGAAAACAAACCTTTACATATCTTCTCACAGAAGTGAAAGTCACTTACCTTGCTCAGGTGAAGACTTAGGTGTTTTGGTGTTGCCTCTGAACTGGACATCTGGCCATTCAAGTCGTGTGACTCGATTTGTGCTGTGCATTACGATGTCGGATGGACATGAGTCCTCATCAATGCTCACCATCTTCTTGCCTGGAAATCAGGGAATAACAAATTATGAATAACACTTTTTTTCTTTATTCTGTTCCTGGTAAACATTTTGTCAGTTTTCTGTTTCAGTGTTTCAAGGAGGTGTCACTTCATTCGGACATATCAATATCCACTACATATCTGCAAGGCAAATGCCAGACAGTAGCTTAACCAAATGCTTGTCAGGCCTTAAGTGAATGTACATATACTTGTGTGCCTATCAGAGTGGATTTCTTTGGCAGAATTTTGCCAGAGGACAACACTTATATTGCCATAGGTTCTTTTCCAGTGTGCTAAGTATGTGCTGCACAAAGTGTAGAATTTGCCGTTTGTGTACATGGGGTTTACCTAAACTGGCCTTGGAGTGTGGCTTGATAGAAGCAGACATTAGTCTCTGTGTCTCCGGGCTCTCTGTCTTTTTAAACTCTCACTGGCTAATATTGTCAATACTCCGGACTTGTCTTATTTGCATACAAACAAGGACGATTACTCTACATCCCCTTTACTGAGGCTACAAATGTCAACAATAACAACATTTCACAGGTGCTTGTTTCCATCTTGAACTTGCTGAACTTAATAAAGTTTTCTGCTAATAAAATCAAACGCCAAAAGAAGTAACTAAACACAACTAACGTCTTTCAGTCAACAGCTGATTTTACAAATTAAGTTTTTGGGACTCGAACATGTCGGCCACTTCTTGTAGTTACAGCAGGTGTTGACTGGATGTTGGCAGTAGGTTGAACTTCTTGATTGATGTCTTGAAAGTCAACTTCTGCCTGGAATTCAGAAGACATGCAGTTTTCCTGTTGTTGACACTGCTGTTCTGGTAGAGTAGATGTTGCCTTGAGTTGAGATGATGCATTTCCTAACTGCTGGCTATTATTTCTGTACCGAAGATGATAGCGGTTTCTTCTCTGAATTCCTCTTTTTGTTTGCACAGTGTATGATCTGCTGTGTTGAGATGATGTTGGTGATGACTGGCTTACTACTACAGCTTCAGCATTTGTTGGCGTTTTGACCCAAACAGCATCTCCTTTTTTTAGCTGGGACAGTGGTCTTGTTCTGTGCCTCCGGTCAAAATCATCTTTCTGTCTTTGTTTCAGTTTTACATCTGTCTCCTGAAACTTCTTCGCATTGCTTCCTCCTGGTACATGTTGTTTAGGGAGAGTTGGTACTTTAGTTCGCAGTTTTCTTCCCATCAGCAACTCTGCTGGACTAAATCCATGTTGGAGTGGTGTAGTTCTGTAATTCAGAAGAGCTATATATACATCATCTGCTTTGTTCAACAACAATTTGATGGTTTTGACCGCTCTTTCCGCTTCTCCATTTCCTTGTGGATGCAACGGACTGCTCTTCAGGTGGGTGAAGCCATATGACTTGGCAAACTGTACAAAATCCCAAGAGTTGAACTGAGGTCCATTGTCTGAAACTACAGTTTCCAGAATTCCATGACGAGCAAATATTGATTTGATGTGCTCGATGACAGTAGATGAGGTAGTTTGCTTCAGATGGGCAATTTCAATCCATCGTGAGTAGTAATCTACAATCATCAAATATGGGTGATTTTTCCATTCAAAAAGATCAATCCCAACTCTCTGCCATGGAAAATCTGGTTTTTGTGGGTTGTAGTGGCTCTGGATAAAGTTTCCTTTCTTTCTCACAAACTGGGCAATCTTTGATCATCTTTTCAATCTGCTGAGAAATCTTTGGCCACCACACACAGTTTCTGGCAAACGCTCTGCATTTCACAATACCTTGATGTCCTTCATGCAGACGTTTAAGAATGTCTTTTTGTAGACTATCAGGAATGACCAGGCGAGTTTGAAAAAGTAATAGTCCATCCTCCACAGTCAGTTCATTTCGTACCGTCCAGTACGGTTTTAATGCTGGATCACTTCTAGCTTTTCCTGTCCACTCTGACTTGCAGTAGTTTTTTTACTTTTCTACAGATCTCATCTTGATCCTGTTTCTCCCTGATCTCCTGGAGTTTCTGATCACTTGCAGGAAATCCTTCTGTGACTGACTTGACACTCATTTGAGTCTCAAACTCCATAAACTAATCCTGTTCAGCAGGAATACCGACAGGAACCCGAGACAGAGCATCTGCTGTCACAAGACTTTTTCCTGGAACATGGATGATCTTGTACGAGAAATGCATCATTCTCATCCTGAATCTCTGTATTCTTGGAGTCAGTTCATCCAAATGTTTTGTCTTCATCAGTGCAAGAAGAGGTTTGTGGTCTGTTTCAATTGTGAAACTGGACAGTCCGACAAGAAAGTCTTCAAATTTTTCACAACACCACGTTACTGCAAGCGCTTCTTTCTCCACTTGAGCATATCTTTGTTCAGTATCAGTAAGTGACCTTGATGCATAGAAGACAGGCTTCCAATCTTCTCCTTCTTTTTGAAGTAGGACACCTCCCATTCCGTATGATGATGCATCAGCTGAGATTTTGGTTGGTTTTTCAGGACTGTAATGTATCAGTACGGGCGTCGTACTCAACTATTTTTTCAGTTTCTGAAAGGCGTTCTCTTGCTGTTCATCCCAAATCCATGAAGTTTCTTTTTTTAGAAGATCTCTAAGAGGTTTTGTTGTTTCAGCCAAGTTTGGTGCAAACTTTCCAATATGGTTGACCATACCTAAAAATCTGCGGACTTCAGGTACATTTTGCCGTCTTGGAAGTTTCGTGATGGCTGTTACTTTCTCTGGATCAATGTGGATTCCTTCTTTGGAAATGATATGTCCGAGAAACTTGATGTTGTCTACAGCGAAGACACACTTTTCATTGAGAGTCACTCCAGCTTCTTTCATCCTTTGAAGAACTGTTCGGAGTCTGTCATCGTGTTCTTCTTGATCCTTTCCACTGATCAAAACATCATCTATATCGCAGATGACTCCTGGTATGCCTGAAAGAATGTGTGTCATTTCTCTCTGAAAGACTTCCGGTCCTGAACTTATTCCGAAAGGAAGACGTTTAAAACAGAACTTTCCAAAAAGAGTGATGAAGGTTGTCAGTTTCTGAGGCTCTTCGTCCAATGGAACTTGGAAAAATCCACTGTTACAGTCCAGTTTGCTAAAAACAGTGGCTCCAGAGAGTTGTGCAAGGAGTTGATCAGTTGTAGGGAGGGGAAAATTTTCTCTTTGAACACTTTCATTCAATTTTGTGAAATCCGCACACAATCTGATCTTTCCATTTGCCTTTGGAACAGCAACTATAGGAGATCCTGCTTTTCCATCTCTTTCAGTTCATCTTCTACTTTCTTTCTGATTGGAATTGGAAGACGACGTGGTACTGCAATCGAGAAAGGTCTTGCATTTTTATTCAAAGTGATTTTATAAGCATTTTTCATTTTGCCTAGACCTTTGAACAATTCTGGGAATTCTTTCTGAACATCCTCTTTTAATCCATGTACCTCTTCTCTTTGCTGGTGTACTTCATTTACTCTTTCCAACAAATGTAGAGCTTCAATAGCAGGTCTTCCTAACAGAGGTTCTTTCAAGTCATTGACTACATAAAGATCCTGCTCTGTTGAAGTGTTCTCTATTGAGAGTGTTGCGCGCACTACTCCCTTCACATTAAGTGAATTGTGTCCTGGGCCAAACAATTTCTTGTCTGTTTTCTTTATCAGAGGAGAATTCTTCTTGAAGAATCTGTCTGGAACAACTGTGACATCTGCTCCAGTGTCTACTCTGTATGTGACAGGTTTTCCTAAGGTCATGATTTTTACATGCCACATGTCATCTTGAACAGCTCCAATGCAGTCTGTATTTCTTTCAGATACCACTGAACCTAAAACAAACTCATCTTCCTGTTCTTTTACAGCACTTACAGTTGCCTTTTTGCTCCTGCACATCACAGCATAATGACCTTTCTTTGCACATTTGTGACATTCTGCTTCTTTGGCAGGACAGTTTTTTTTATCGTGCATGGGACTTTTTCCACACCTTTGACACTTTTTGTTTTTGCCACTTCTAAAATCTGAAGTTTTCTTGTAACTTTTGTTTTTGCTTTGCTGCATTCTATTGACATGCATTCCTGATGCTTCCTGACCATTACTGATAGTCTGAGACTGTTGTCTGGATGTTTCATGTGCTCTGCCGATTGACAAACACTTATCCAGAGTGAGCTTTTTATCTTCAAGAAACTTTTCTCTGAGACTTTCTTCTCTCACTCCAACAACAACTTGGTCTCTAATAAGACAATTTTCCAGTTGCGGATCTCCAAAGTTACATGACTTTGCTAGCTGACGAAGTGATGTGATGAAAGCTTCAATTGTTTCATCTGGTTTTTGACGGCGTATATGAAATTTGTAGGATTCATAGGCTTCGTGTGTCTCTCCAACATAAAAATTTTCAAAAGCCTGCATGACAGTCCCCAAATTCCTTTTATCATCTTCGTTTTGAAAATGAAAACCATCAAAAATGTCCATTGCATCTTCGCCCACTGTAGCGAGAAAAACAGCACACTGAAACTCTTCTTCTTCTTTATTTAAACGGGTCGCGATCGCGTAGTTTTCAAACTGTCGCCGAAACTTTTTCCAGTTTTGCGCAAGACTGCTACCATCAGTGTTCAGTTTAGACGGTAATGGAACATTAGCTGTGTACTGTCTTGGATTTGCCATCGCGATATGTTTGTTTTCAACTTCGAAAACGAAAGTTCAAATTTTCGCTAACGACCGTTGTATGTAAACAAATGGCTGATGACTTCGTCACTCATTCCAAGTTGAACTTGAAGTTTGAAAGACAGGCAGAAAATGTCCACTTATTTGTCTTTTCACGTCTATTCATGGTAGCCGTTTTTTTTCTTGCTTCTAAGAAGATCCCACTTCTGACACCATGTAGAATTTGCCGTTTGTGTACATGGGGTTTACCTAAACTGGCCTTGGAGTGTGGCTTGATAGAAGCAGACGTTAGTCTCCGTGTCTCCGGGCTCTCTGTCTTTTTAAACTCTCATTGGCTAATATTGTCAATACTCCAGACTTGTCTTATTTGCATACAAAAAAGGACGATTACTCTACACAAAGGACCTCAGTTTATCATCTCATCCAAATATCTAGACACTCAATTTGATTTTCCAGTCAGACTTGGGTGAAAGGGCAAGACTGAGATTCAAACCCAGACCCTCGTGGACACTGTATTGACCATACCAAGCATGCATGCACTCCCCAAAACAAGGTGTGGTTGCCTAAACAGCACAAAAAAATCATGATACATTAATTTTCATCGTGAAATCGCATCAGAATCCCAGAGCTATCCTCTATGTGGACCACATGTTTCAGAAGAGGCAGGACACCAGGCCAGGCTGCCTACTGCATGAGTCCATTACTGTAAAACATGGAACACTTACACATAACAAAGCATTCATAATTCAAGTACAATTAATATCCATTACAAAATACATATTGATACGTTTTGCCTCAACTTCAACCTACATGTCTTAAAAACAGGGCATCTAATGTGTGGTTAAATCTTTCAGAACACTGTTGTCATTCAGAAACATATCTCCAAACCCAGTCACTGACGTTCATGGCAGTGACAATAAATGAAACCTTCCTGTGACACAGCTTATGAACACCTCACATTCACACAAATAACATACTATGAGGAGTAGGGACAGGAGAGATTCAAGGAGGGAAGGAGGGGAAGAACTGAGCAGGAAAGCAAGCAGATGATGTAACAGGGCCTTTACATTGACAAGCTGAATATGCAAACATGGATGCAACAGCAAAAGTGACTGACCCATCAATACTTGACTTCTAATCATTTTGATGTGCACCTTACAATGAAGCTGCACCCTATGTATTGTTACAATTAGTATCTTTTCCAAATTTGGTGGATATGCCTTATGATCTTAAGTGCCTTGTACTCCGTAAAATATGGCAAATACTTGTGCTGAAATATTACGGTCAGCAATTTTATAAACATTACCAAAAGATACCATCACAATTACCAGCATGGATACCAGCATACTGAAATCATTGCAACAAAGTAAACATACGAAGAAAAATAACTGCTGCTCACCAGAAACAGGTGTGTTACAACTGTCATAGTTGTCAAATCCTGGTGGACATGCTTTATCAGCCCGAGAGGGGGAGATGCGAGTAACTCCCTGATAGTGAAGAAACTCGCCCCAGGCCATGACTGCATCAGGAAACATGGCAAAAGGATCCTCATTGCCCTTGATGGTCAACTCTTCTGTAAACTTCAGTGTCCGGTTATACAGCGTCACTTGACTGACAAAGCCATTGAAACCTTGGCCTTTCACACACCCGTCAGAGCCAGTGTTGTAGTTGCATCCCAGTACCATCCACACACTGCACATTACAATAAGTCACACCATTTTATACAGTCACATACATCTCTCTCTCCTCTCTCTTTCATCTCTCTCTCTTTCTGTTTATTTCTCTCCACTTTTTCCCTTATCAAAGTGCTCAGGATTTCCCTATGTTCTGAACAACATGAATTTGCTCATAATGCTCACATAGTACTTGGAATGGATATGTGGCAAAATTGTTCTCTCTGCCTACTGATGGTTGCATAGCTAAGTCTATGGAGAAAATGAAATATGCAATGTGTACAGACCACATAAAGCTGTCTTGTCTTGCTTTCAAATATATGTGCAACTACCTCCTGGTGTTGACATGGTAATGACATGGCTATTATCAGTTCCTAACAGGAAATGAGGAGGCTTCTTTACTTTTACCACAGAAAAACCTTTGAGAAATCATGTCTTTCTTTTAATTTTCAGCTACTCTGTGTGTATGTATGTGTATGTGTGCATGTGTGAGTGTGTGTGTGTGTATGAGTGTGTGCAAGTGTGTATGAGTATGCACAAGTGTGTGTGTGTGTTTCTGGGTATATGTGTTTGTGTTTGTGTGTGTGTGTGTGTGTGTGCACAAGTGTGTGTATGAGTGAGTAAGTGAGTGAGTGTGTGTATGGGTGGTGGAGGGGACATGTGTGTTTTTGTCAGCGCTGCTCTTTGCATATCTGAAATACTACTTCAAATTACTTAGGATATGAATATTAACCTCACTTAAATACAAATCATGTGTTCATGTATGCATAATACTGCTTCTGTTGCCACTGATGTGAACATCTATTGACAAATTTTAATGATAAAGCCAGACTTAATTAATCATTATGACATGATAATCTCATCTTAAAATAATACTGAAATTAAACACCTTAAATCTAAAGAAAAGTTTAAATCTCTGAAACCAATATCCAGGAAAAAAACAGAAGTAAAAAACAGTATACTCACAACATATCCAAAGGCATCCCTTGACTGACAACTATCTCATTTCGAATAGTGTCAACAGTGAGGGCAAAGATCCCTGTGTCCTTGTTCCATGTCAGTGCAATATAGTGCCATTTTCTGTCGCCATTGAGCTCAACACTGGGGTCCACGTGTACACTTCTACTGTTCAGTGACACTGTAGCCCCACCATGATCCACTCGGATCAGCTCTTCTTTTCCTGACAAACTATGGCCCTCCCTGTAATCAGGAAAGGCAATAGGGTTCAGGTAAACAACACAGACTCTTTTCCCAACCTTCCAGAGGAGAAGAAAGAAACTGGCATTTCTGTGCATTGTGTAGCAGAGTAGCAGCGGTATTTGTACAATGTTTCTGTTATAACTAAACCAACCTAGATAGTTCATGGTCTGTCTCAGAAGTCCCTTCCATCCTTTCAGTTCCGACATGTACACATGAAAGTGAGCTCAAACTTCTCAGCATCAAGTAAACTTTAAACATCTGAAAAAAAAAAAAAAATTTAAGGTGTTTACAACTCATGCAGTAGTACACTATAAAAAAAAAAAAGAGCTCTTAATTCAGCCCCCAAATTATATAAACTGTTTTGCTAATTGAGAAGACATTTAACATCAAACACAAACCTTCCAGTTCTAAAATGTAATACAGACAAAGAATACAGCAGGAAAATTGTTACACCAAAAATACAAATAGGCACTGTGATAAAAACCTTGCAGTTCATGGCATCAATTTTTATGTCTGCACATAAATATTTCAGTTAATACCCTGTACAGGAAACCATAATAAAAGGGAATCAGTGCAAGGTGGCAGGAGCGCTTCAGCTAACAGCTCAACCAGCCGTCTACCAGTGACCAGGAAGCTCTACAGCAGATACCCCAGAAGCCTACACAGGGGGACCTCGACCTACCACCCACTGTGGATGAAGTCAGGATTGTCATTAAGTAGATGAACTGCAGAAAAGCACCAGGAAAAAATGGAATTCCTGCTGAAATGTACAAAGCACTTGGAACCACAGCTTTCAAAGCATTCCACCACAATGTCCTCTCGACCATCTGGGAGGAAGGAGACATGCCAGCAGACCTCCGAGATGCTATTATTATGGCACTTTACAAGGACAAGGGGGCAAAATCAGCTCAAAAGGAATTACCAGCATAGAATCAATAAAATATCAATAATAGCTCTGGAGAATCTTGGAATGGATACCAATATTTTCAGCTTCTGCCAAAAAAAATATTCTAGACAGGCATTTCTTATGAATACAAATTACAAATCAACATACTTGTCAAATGCCAAATAAATGTTTAAAACAATCTCTATATATCTATATTCAATGAACCCTCCACTGTTTCACCATCTACAACAAGGTTAGTTACAGGTAAAGGACAGAGAGGGAGGGAGTGGTAGTGTGCAGAGGGAAGAGGGGAGAAAGATGAAGATGGAAAAGACTTCTTGGAGCAGTTTCTGGTAGGGCAGATTGAATATAGATCTTCATTCACAATATCACATTATTTTAGTGTTATAGTGTGTCAGGCGCCTATGGTGGAAGCATGGGATTTTCTCAGACACACTGCGCACTGATGGACCCCTCCTTTCTGCCTCCCTACTCTTCTCCCTCCACCCCCCTTTCATGGCATCTATCCCCACCAACACCCCTCCCCATACCCTCTCTCCCTTTCCCCCCCCTTCCCTTGGCCAAGTGCAGAGGGAGCAAGTTACCAAGAAATACTAAGTAAAGATGGTATCTTCTCTGACCACTTCCATCACCCTCAACCCCGTCCCCCCCCAACCCCCCTCCTTACCACCCCCCCCCCTACCCCCCCATGTCAATCTCTGGCAGGATGGCATCTGCCTCAATGGTCACCACATGGTGTGGTGTGTTTATCATGAGCTGTTTAGAACAGAATCAGGGCTGGGCGATCTTTCCTCCTCCTTCCCTTCCTCTTTTCATCACCCCCCCCCCTCCCCTCCCCTTCTCCTTGACAATGCTGGGTTCTGTGAGAAAAGTGCTGATGTGCAAGTCTAGCACTGATGGTCCCAGATTGGTCTGTTAACTTCAGCCAATTGGAAACGTTCTGGGTTGGAAGATAGTTTGCATACAGCGCCAGCTTGTGAAGAGGATAAAATGAATAGGCAAGTGGGATTTCTTTCTTTTCCTTCCTTGAAGCAGGCCAGGAGAGCCAGACGGTCAAGACAGTACCATGGGGGCTGTGTGCTGTTAAGTTAGAGAAATAAACACCTTAATTCATCTTTCTAAAAGACCCTGCTGTGGTACGAGGAGAGAGTGGATTGTGCACCTATCCTCTGCTGTTATTCTACTCTACCTCTTCACCTTCTACACCTACCCGTACAACCACTCAACCCCTACCCCCACCACTACTACTACCCCTTTTTAACAACTTGGCGTCGCCAACAGGATCAGCAGGTGAGGTGTCTCTTAGCTTTAGCAGCACACAGCCCAACACAGCCCAACACCCCAACACAGCACAGCACAGCCCAACCCAGCCCGAGGATGACCATGCCTACTACCACAGCACAGCAGTCCCCCATGCAGTGGTGTGCAGCACCCACACTGCCAGTGTTCACTGGTGAGCCAGACAAGACGTCGGCTGAGGACTTCGTCACTGAGGCGGAGAGGGTCCTGGCCGCATACCCCATGGGAGACGAGATGGCTGCATACCTCATCTACAGCCATCTGCAGGGAACCGCACGCAGAGAGCTGATGCTGCGGGACCTGGAGGACACCAACACCCCAGAGAAGGTGACCGGCATTCTGCTGGGGGTGTTCGGTGACGGACGGCGTGTCACCACACTACTGTCCATACTTTTCAGCAGGGTACAGCAGCCGGAGGAGTCCATCATGGACTACTCTCATGCTCTGCGCAGCATGGAGAGAACCATCCAGATGAAGACGACTGGGGCCCTCACCGCTGACATGCTGAGGGACCACTTCATCAGTGGCCTCCGGAACACCTTGTTGAAAAGGGAGCTGCGCCAGGTAGTGAGGCGAGAGCCTCAAACCACCTTCATCCAGGCAAGAGATGAAGCCCTGAGGCTGCAGAGAGAGCTGGAAGAGGACCAACAGCAACAGGCCAGGGAACAGATGGCACGACTGGGGGACAAACTGTTGTTGTTAGAGGGAAAAGTTAGGTCCATGCAGGGGCTAGTGTCAGGTCTAGTTGGTCAGAGAGATGTTTTAGTTAAGAACAGGGCTGTGGGCAAAAAGAAAAAGAAGAAAGTCAGGAAAGGAAAAATCCAGTCAGCAGTGGGGAATAGGATTTCCCCAAACCACAACAAGGGTAAGGATTTCCCCAAAGTAAAGAGCAAGGTTTCCCACAATGAAATACACAGAGACTTCCACAATGGTCTCAAGGGGCGGGATCACAAACTGAAAGAAAGGATTTCAGATAAACTGATGAAGAGCCATTCAGTAGGTGACTGCAATGGTGATGATCCATGCCGAGATGAATGGGTGCTGCTGCCCATGCCACCTGATCCAGGGATTCATGGTCAATGTTGGAAGAGGGAGAATGACGCAGACTGCCAAGCTGCAGTCAAGACTCCCAGACCATCACGCAAATCAGTGTGCACTGGTTTGTGTGAGACTAGCACCAGGTTTCATCTGAAGCCTGAAATACACATGTCTTGTGGCTCAAAAGGTGCTAGAATGTCGGCTCAAATGGATAGGAACTGGGATGGGAGACTGACAGGATCAATACTCCCAAAATGTAGCGCTATGTACAAGACTAATGTGAACCACTTTTCAGTGAGTAGACTTGCTGCTGTAGCCTGCTAGTGGATTTGGTATTTTGCGTACAGGGTGGTGTTTTAGCTGCAAGTTTAATGCTGCTTTTCATGTTTTACGGTTATTCAGTCTATTGAAGTTACAATTTCTATACTGGCCTTTCTTGTTTGAAGGTTTTTAGGTACTGCTTTTTTGTTGCTGACAATGTTCTGCATTTATTTGTAATATGTAAGGGTGACATACATCAGATAATGTATGATGACAGGGATTCCTGTAAGATCCTTATGTATTAATGTTTTGCTAATACTCTTCGTTGGAGAATTTGTCTCACCATTTGCATGAAGCAATTGATTGGTATGCGATCTGCAGCAATGAGGACATTGCTTTCAAAAGCAAGGGGTGGATGTTATAGTGTGTCAGGCGCCTATGGTGGAAGCATGGGATTTTCTCAGACACACTGCGCACTGATGGACCCCTCCTTTCTACCTCCCTACTCTTCTCCCTCCACCCCCCTTTCATGGCATCTATCCCCACCAACACCCCTCCCCATACCCTCTCTCCCTTTCCCCCCCCCCCCCCTTCCCTTGGCCAAGTGCAGAGGGAGCAAGTTATCAAGAAATACTAAGTAAAGATGGTATCTTCTCTGACCACTTCCATCACCCTCAACCCCGTCCCCCCCCAACCCCCCTCCTTACCACCACCCCCACCCCACCCCACCCCCACCCCCCATGTCAATCTCTGGCAGGATGGCATCTGCCTCAATGGTCACCACATGGTGTGGTGTGTTTATCATGAGCTGTTTGGAACAGAATCAGGGCTGGGCGATCTTTCCTCCTCCTTCCCTTCCTCTTTTCATCACCCCCCCCCCCCTCCCCTCCCCTTCTCCTTGACAATGCTGGGTTCTGTGAGAAAAGTGCTGATGTGCAAGTCTAGGTCCCAGATTGGTCTGTTAACTTCAGCCAATTGGAAACGTTCTGGGTTGGAAGATAGTTTGCATACAGCGCCACCTTGTGAAGAGGATAAAATGAATAGGCAAGTGGGATTTCTTTCTTTTCCTTCCTTGAAGCAGGCCAGGAGAGCCAGACGGTCAAGACAGTACCATGGGGGCTGTGAGTGTCAAACTAGCATCTATTTTTCGGACTTAGTTGAATGCTTGATTTATAGTATACTTGGATTATGTGACTAACACACTGGCTCAGTGGGATTGTGTTCTGCTACATGAATATAAAGTGAACCCTGAAACATTGGGGGCTGTGAGTAATGCTTGTACTGGTAATTTGCTTTGTTGACAATTTACTTTATGGTTTTTGGAAACAGTTTGGAGTTTGTAGAATTGTGATGTTGTGTCACAAGAGTGTTGAGAGATCCTTTTTAGCTGATGTGGTATTTCACAGTTAATGTAACTGGAATGTGTTGATGCAGATACCATGACTTGTGAGAGAGCATAGCCAGCATGTGTATGGCTTAATTGTATTTGAGGCTAGTGACTGAGGGAAAAGTGGTTAAAATACATAATGTAGCCAATACATGACTAAATGGAGTACTGGTTTAGGGTATTTGGGTATCACCCCCCCCCCCCCCACCACCACCACCCCCCTTTCCTGTTTCCTACAGGTTGATATTATGGTATGATGCTTGGACATCATGTTTGGGTTTACAGGTTGTGTGTCTTGGCTTACATAAATGATAATGTTCAGTAACATGTCAGTGGTGTGTCAATTGTTGACATACTGTGGGAACAATGTAAGCATTCAGTCACAAAGAAACACAGGGATTATGTGTGGGTTGCATCTGTGTAGAATGTTTTGGTTGCAACAGTTGGAGTTATTTTGAGGTATGACATACCTATTTTGTATGTTAGGTGGTGATGGTTATATTCAAGGTGAACAAATCTACAGGCTAACTGTATGTTCATGTGTTTCCATGTGTGTGTGCACATGAGTGATAATGCAACATGGGGAACATGTGTGACTTGGTAGTTGTGATTACCATGTGCTGTAGTCATGTGTTATATGCCAGTGGGGTAACACATAGCTGTATGTGTTCAATAAGATTTGAGACCACTGACAGGCAGTCCTATGTTGGTGCACACAGGTTGCTATATATTTACCAAATTACTTGGTAACTATATGATTCCCATGTAAAAATTTTACCAATGAGATACTTTGCAGAGACAAAGTACAGATTTGTTCAGTCTTAATGGAAACAGCTGTTACTGTATGGTGATTTAACTGGAGTTAAACACTGGGAGTTTGTAATTGTCTGCCACATACTTGTTGCAACAGCTATTATTCTATGGTGGTTTGACAGGAGTTAAATACTGGGAGTTAGTATCTGTTAGTCATATATTTGGTGCACATTAACTTATATGCCACTGATTGTTGATGGTAAGCTATATGAAGCTTGTTTTACATTCTTACATAGATCTCTTTGAGAAGAGAGTGTACGGCTAGACATTGAGTGTCAGAATGGAGAAAGGTTATCTGTGGAATTGTTTACTTGTCCAGACAACATAATGATGTTTCTGTTACATCCGTGCGATTATGTTTAGCGTATGTTTTGGTATTGATTTAACCTGGGTTTTAATATTGTGTGTGTTCCAGGTGTGCTGTTAAGTTAGAGAAATAAACACCTCAATTCATCTTTCTAAAAGACCCTGCTGTGGTACGAGGAGAGAGTGGATTGTGTACCTATCCTCTGCTGTTATCCTACTCTATCTCTTCTACCTTCTACACCTACCCTCTACTCAACCCCTACCCCTACTCTACACCCCCCTTTTACATTAGTATCATCCACAGGACAGCTACGTGACATACTCCTACAGAGGCAGTAAATGCAGTCCACTGGATTGTTCCCTATGACTGCCAAGTAGAGTGTTGACACATGTCAGGTGGCCTGGCATCTGAACAGTGAGAATGAAGTTTGATCTGGGAGGGAACTGTAAGGGGGTGGTGGCATGGGTCTTTTCTGTCCTCACCTGTGAATTTTGGAATACATGCTTTGCTGAAAAAGCATGTCTATGTTCCTTCCTGAATGCAGTCAACTTCACAACAAACAACTTTTTAAATGCAGTATTTTAACTAAGGCTGTTCATTTCCTGCTGCTCTTACGTAACTCTGTCATTGAAACAGGTTTCTGGAGTAGCAGATCAAATTTTTCTCCGCTTTCCTCCACTGTCATAAAACCAACATTAACTCAGTACTTCCAGTTAGCTCTCCTGACTTACCCACCGATGACCTATTTGTAAGGGTAAGAAATAAAACTGCCAAAAAACAAACGTTAGAATCTATGAACTGAAAACTTCCAAAATGATCAGTAACATAACGAGTTAGTTGGGGGCAAAATATAAAACATCCTCCCTTCTTATGCTATCATACAGTGAGATGATGAAAGTATCCATATTTTTTGTTTGAAATTTGCACACACTGATGACTTGTAAATGAACCCAGGAAAGCACACAGAGTTTGAAACAGATTAAGTTCAGAACGTTATATAACCATGATAGAGCCCCTTCGTCTAATTCTGTTGTCTGCCTTGTGACTGAGATGAAACTGGGTCAGGCGCCATCACTGACACGCACTGTTCACATGAACCAGTATCGTGAAAACAACTCTCCCACTCAAGAGCACAGCAACACACACTGCATTTACTGGTCGCAATGGAGACTGGAAAGGTCAGTTAAGATACTCCTAGCTTATAATGTCACTTTACAAATTAAGTGCCACTCCAAAAATTCAAAACTATCCAAAGCCCCCAATCAGGGTCCTTCATCTGAAATGGATGAAAACAGTAGGGCTCCGATTGGTGCCCTTCGTCCGGAGTGACTTATGAGAACTCTCTCTACATACCTGTGACATGACCTGAAACAAAGTTTGATTAAAATCAAATTTGTTGTGCAACCAATACAGGCTCCAAACTAAAGCATTTGAAATCAAGCTGAAATAGGTTCATATCTGACCAATGTGTTCAGTTTGGAAGGTGGAGAAAACTGGTGTCCAAAGGCAGAATATCATGAAACTGCTCACTGACTACTCACCTGACTTTGTACAGTGTGAAGAAGGTGCCAGTATCTTCTCTCTTGAGGTACTGGATCCACATGGTGATGGTGAAACCACTCCCTGCCAAGTGCAGTGGGTATCCCAGGGCAGCCATGCTGGACTTGTCCGGGGTGAAGAACATCAGGTCAAAGTCCCTATCAGTGTCTGATTCCAAACAATCATGCCTCGTCAATTTCAGTGGTGACATATCAATAAATTGACACCCATTAATTCAACAAATCATAAGCATCTATGTAACATGGCTGCATGAACCTAAACAAAGAACATATTGTAAAGACATTTATTTGTGATGATACTTAATATGAAAGTAGATGAAACCATATGTAAAGAGAGATGAAACCATATGTAAAGAGAGATGAAACCATAATTATGTAAAGAGAGATCTGAACATGATGTAAGAGCTCTGACATTGCTTCAACATATCCGTGATTACACTACAACAGTAATTAAGCCATCAATGCTTGACTTTTCATCACTGTATTGTGCACCTTATAATATACTGCACCATAATTATATATTGTTAAAATCAGAAATCTGTAAAATCTGGAGGATGCGCCTTATAACCCAAAGTCTTGTAGTCTGTAAAATATGCAATCTTTTATGCAGTGGATACTGCTGCTTGGGGGAAGATATGTAGGCGAGGTCTGGGTAGTGCTGAAGTCCTAGGAGAATGTCTGTCAACCTATTCCCTTTATTTCTCTTCATCACAGACCGCTGAAACAGGCTGTCATCCTGTGCCCCCATACCACCAATCTATCATTTTGACTGCCAAGCAACATTAAAACAGGAGTATTGAAGAGTGAGGCAAATATTGCAATCAGTGTAAGATGATATCAAACAAAATGCAAATATTTATATGCACTAATCAAAGAAAGAGACACCACAACCACACACACATTTGTACATGTATACACAAGCACATCTGCAGATGTGTCTGCAGATACGCACACCGAGGTTTAATACACAGTTAGTACACATGTAAGCTGAGAATCAAATATGTTGTGTAAATCACACTCTTTACTACATAACTTAAAAAAATTAATAACATTCAGGATCATGTGTATGTTCAGGACATACCTATGTCACAGTTTCCTCCTGACTTGCCAACTGAACATCGGCAGAAGTGCTGGTTGACCATGTCAATGCAAGTGCTAGCAGGAGGACAGTTCTTACAATCGTCAATGTTCTCCTCACAAAAACGGCCTCTGTAGCCTGGAAAAATATATGTTTCCATGTGAAACTGTGAATGAATCTGTTGAAAGGTAAATAACAGACAAAAGAAATCATGCTGCCAAAAGATACAGGATCCTTGATCTTTCCCAACTCTCCTAAATCCATGAAAATAAAGTAATCTCCTATAGAGTCTCTTCCAGTATTTCTCCCTATCAACCTATTAACTTCATTGAAAAAAATATTTGAAAAATAAAAACATGTACACATTTCAAAAAATAAAAGTGAAAAAATGAAGGGAGAAAGAAGTGGACAGAATCAGGGAAACAGATCAAGTAATTTGACAGCCCAATAGGTATGCATTATCCTAATACATTAAATATGCTTTATTTTGATAGCATGCTGGAAAACCTACCTGGTTTACAGGTGCAAGAAAAGGTGTCTTGGGAAATCATGCATGTGGCACCATTCTGGCAGGCAGGGTTGGTTTGACTGCACATATCTCGACGAATGTGACAACCATCCCCAACAAACTCTGAAACATAAAATGCACCATCAGTATGAATGCAATTATTTTACTTCGTAGCTACAACCTGCGTAACATTTCAAATAAACAAAGATTAATCCCATGTAGAAACCACTGTAGCAGTTCTCTCACCAGTTATCAGACTTGGTATTATTTCAGCAAGCTCAAACCAAGGAAGTGAAAGAGTAATGCAAAAGGGAATGGCTTCACCTGGAAGAAATGTCTTCTCAAGGTGAGGGTTTTCAGACAAATTTAAATGATCCAGATGGTATTCAGCTTTTTGAACAGTGAAGTCTTTGCCATGGAAGCTATTTTTTCAGTGACAGCCTGCAGTGCTTAAGCTAAATCTAACTTATATAACTTTACATTTCTTTCATAAGCGTGTGTACTGTTGAACACTGAATGAGTAAACACTGAGAGGTTTAGAAATTAAAACTTGTCTTGGCCAAATGCAATACTGATATTACTATGTCCGCCTTTCACGGACATTATGCCCAATACTTCATTTGATATTGTTTTGACCTGGACTTGAATACCCAAAAAGTATCCCATGTTAACACCTGAAACAAAATCACTCCAGGTGATCCTGCTTGTGGTGTGAGTCAATGTCTTCTGTCTACAGTGCACAGTGCACTGTACACCAATTCTACTCCTTTGACAGTGAAATGTCTGAACAACTCACCGTGACTGCATTCACACTGTGCAACACCCATTGTCTCGTTACAGAAGCTGCTGTGCAGACAGGGGTTGGCATTGATGCAGATGCTGGGTGCATTGTTGCAGGTCTTGCCATAGGTGTTCGGATGACAGCTGCACAACAGTCACTCAAATGGTATTCACAATAAATGAGTCCTGTTGTATTTTGACATGTTTGGACATCTATACAATGTTATTTTGAATTTACATCACATAATATATATATATATATATGCATCAGACATCAATAGAACAAACACATTGTTATGACCCACAGGTAAAAACATGCAAGTGCCTATACTTGGCAATTCTACACTTTCCCTGTATTCCTGAAAAGAACACTCGTAGATAGGGCACCAGATGTGAGATGGCTTCCTCTCTCATTACATGTATCAGAGCACTAACCAGTCCTGAGTGCAATATAAAATGTAAATTAATTCTACATAAGTTGAGAATTTTTTTTTTAGAATAATTTTTTTTTATGTCAGTTTGATCACACTTGATGTTTGTGTGTGAGCGTGAAAATGCACACACTTGTGTCCATGTGCATGCTTCCATACATTCATGATGTGATGTCTTCATATAGTTGTAGATTACAGTATATGCTCAGAACCTTCACTCAAAAACATACTGTAGTGCTGTGTAAAGACACAGTTGGAAAACCACACTAACATCATTCTATGCCCACCCAATCCCTGTTGCCCTTTTTCCAGACAATTATTAAATGAATATCTTAGATTCCCTTTTTTTAATTGGTAGACCCTGTTTGTTTTGTTTTGTTTTGTTTTTTCAATGTACATGGCAGACATTTTATTTGAACATTCTTTTTTTTTTCAAATATCACAAAATATTAAACATATCAGACCATGCTACACCTCTTTTGTGTAAATGTACACATACACACACATAAACAGACAGGAAAGAACTTCTGTACATGCTTGTCTACTCAGGCATACTGTAAAGTTCGGTCTATTGAGCGCACTGGTATATAAGCTGCACCAACTAAATTTCAAAGAAAATTGAACTTCATACACACATAAGCCGCACTGGCTTATAAGCCGCACTTACTACCGGTACCGGAACACATACCAATACTACAGAAAAGCTGTCAATATTGTAGGTTATGAAATAAACACAAGCAGAAACAACACAAAGAAAAGCAAGCAAAAATACTGCTAGTGCCACACAAAAAAAAAAAAAAAAAAAAAAAAAAACGAAAATAAGATCCATAATTTAGGGATAGTCAAATTTATTCAACATCGTCCTGCTTAATGAATCCACTGAAATCTTCATCTTCAGTGTCCGAGTTGCAGAGGACCAGCACAGCTTCCTCCGCCATCTTGTCACTGACTTCAGCCTCGCTTTCACTTGATGAACATGAACATAAGGTGGAGGTCTCTGCTGGTTCGTCGCTTGCACTGTCGTCTGCTGCAGCACACAGTCCAGCCTTATGAAATCCATTGATAATGGTGGACTGCTTCACTTTTCCCCATGCTGTCAGGACCCAATGACAGACTTCAGCAAAGCTGGCTTGTCATAAACAGCCAGTTTTTGTGAAGGACTTTTCACCACTTGTCATCCAAGTTTCCCACTTGACATGTTAAAATCCTCAAATAAGCCGCATCATTGTATAAGCCGCAGAAGTTGAAGCTGGGAGAAAATGTTGCAGCTTATAGACCGAACTTTATGGTATATAAGTACACAAACATTTATTTAGTGAGTGTATGAAGGCAAAGTGCTAACAGATGTGCATGTGTGTGTGTGGTGAGCATGCGTGCATGTCAGAGAAAGAGAGAATGAGACTTCATGTATGAATGTATCATATTTCTATGCATCATGCATTACCGTGGAAACATGAATGTGTGTGTGTGAGAGTGTGTGTGTGTGAGTGTGTGTGTGTGAATCAGAATCAGAATCAAAACTAATGTCAATTAAACCTTAACAAGGTTTGTAAGACACGCATGCAAAGTTACGTACATTTGTGTGAGTGTGTGTGTGTGTGTGTGTGTGTGTGTGTGTGTGAATCAGAATCAGAATCAAAACTAATGTCAATTAAACCTTAACAAGGTTTGTAAGACACGCATGCAAAGTTACGTACATTTGGTATATACCACACACACAAAATAAAATAAAATAAAATATAGAACAAGAGACTGAATTACATCTCCATGCTTTGGTGTTTTTGGCAGCAATTATTGACACATTTTCCGAACATTCCCACAAGTTTGTCTTCAAGTATCAGCTGACTGGGTTTAATAATATTTGGAAGTATTTTTGAATTATGTGTATGAATTCTACTCTAATTTCTCTGTGTGTGTGTGTGTGTGTGTGTGTGTGTGTGTGTGTGTGTGTGTGTGTGTGTGTGCGGGTGTGTCTGTGTGTGTGTGTGTGTGTGTAAGAGAGAGATTGTGGATGCTGCATGCTTGCACACATGCACTTCATGTGACAAAGTACCTGCAATAGAAATCGTTGAAAAGGTTTGCACAGGAGCCTCCTTGGTGACAGGTGTTGTCATTGCACAGTTTCACCTTTTCCTCACACATGTTCCCTGTCCATCCAGGCATGCAGGTGCACCTGAACCCAGCCTCTTGGTCCATACATGTCCCATTGTGCAAACACGGCTGACTAAGACATTCATCTATCTCTGTCTGCAACATCAACATGGAAGATTCACAACCACTATAAAGACCACAAACACATAACTCTAGGAGAAATAAATATTTGGCATAATTAATGACTGGTTCTGAGTAAAAGAGTAATCATTAAAATGTTGGCTGAAAACTGTATTGACAACTTATCATTTCATCTTTACATGTTTTGACAGATGTAATTGTAAAAAGGTTTAATCAGTATGCTGTCATGATAGGTTTCTCTACCACTTGCAGTTCCTGAGAATATGCCTTTTTCACACACACACACACACACACACACACACACACACACACACAGCCATACAGCAGTCAGTCAAACAAGTGCTCTTTACAAACCTGACAATACTGTCCTGTGAAACCAGGTTTACACTGACATTCATATTGATTCACATGGTCCAAACACCTCTGCGTGCCTGTGCTATTGCAAAGGCCTTGCACACAGTCGTCCGTATTAGTCTCACATAGGTCTCCTGCACAAACATAAAAACATGCACATAAATTTTGCTAACTGTTGCTACTGTCAAAGTGAGTCAACTTGTGCATTAACTGCACCTCCTGAACAGGTTTCTTGGCTCTTTTGATCTGATTCAATTGTGTACCCAGATGTCCTGTGACTGCATTAACTTGAACAAGTACAGGAAGGGTGTTTGTTCACAACAGCCATCCTATTTTTCTCTTACATGCGTTTGTTATTCTTGTGACCTACCTTCAAACAAAAAGGGAAAGAAGCGGGGATAGGGAGGGAAGAGGTAACACCTACTGCTGTCAGTGCTATCATGTTTTGCCTTTGGCTTAATCTTTCTTTTTCTTTTTTGCCATTTCTGTCACAATTTTGGCATATTAGAATTTGTAACTATTATTCCCACTCAGCTTTGTTGCTGGCAGGATGAAAAAATTAAATACTTGTAAATCCAGCCTGATCTTGACAGAATCTATTTCAATTACTCTTATGCTGATTAAAGAAAAGATTGATATATATAGATATGGATATATATACATATATATATGTGTGTATGTGTGTGTGTGTGTGTGTGTATAAAAGTGTAGAAAGCATTAGGCATAGTTTGTTACTGGTTCAAAAAATGTAAGTGCAGAAAGCATTAGGCATAGTTTGTTACTGGTTCAAAAAATTTAAGTGAAGCATCAAAATAATTTCTGAAATGTTGATCAAGATGACAATGGATATCTGTTGTCCTGCCCAGTTTGGTTTCTCTTCCACTTAAGTTTGCTGAGAAAAATGCAAACATTAAGTTTACTGTGAGAACACACACACACACACACACACACACACACACACACACACTAAAAATGTTTTTCCGGACTCTGCCAAATAGAAAGAAACATATTTCAACCAGCCGCCGTGGCAAAGTGGTTAGTGTCACGCTGCATTGACTGACGGCTGGGAGGATGCGGGTTCGAATCCCAGCGGAGATGGGGTTTTTCAACCCACAGCTGGCTCCTACCCAGAGCTGAGTGTGCTATGGGCTTTAATGGGAAGACTAGGACCACACAGTCAAGTATCATCCACTTCAAAGATGCGTCTTTTGGTGAAGTGCTCAAATTTCCAGACCAAAACTGCAAGTATCTGTATCTCTCAGGCCTGGCTGACACTGGGATGTCATGACAGGATGCATAAAGTACAGCCTTATCACATAGTTTGAAACCTAAATGGACCTTCATAGCATCATCATCATCATTGTAATCCTCTTCATCCTTCTTCATCACCAATATAAAAAAAAAAGTCCCAAATTATGTGGCCTTTCATGCCCTGCTCTCATGGTGACCTCAGTTTCAATACCGCTCCACATACACACTTGGGGTGAGTCTTGTCAAGGTCTTTAGTGTCGGTAGATTCATGGGGGACTGGCGTTGAAGGGACATGGTGGCAATCTCCACTCTGAGGTAGACGCTCACTCAGTCTGGCTCCACAAACTAAGCCATTATTGTCATCAGTAGGGGGCTTCGTAGGTGGTGTCCTAAGTACATAAAATCAGAACAGGCACTACCAAGCACCACCAAAGTGACTCAGCAGCAGTGCAGGCTCTCCTCTGGTGTGTGGCCTCCTGGTGACCTAACATCAATGGTTCCCTGTGGACTGCCGGCACTGGGACTGGGACAGAAGAACCCAGGTGTGGCCGTGTATAGGAGACTAAGAATGAGCGGTGTGGGAGTAAAGCCACTGTAATGGTGCAGAAGATGGGGCAGCAGAAAAAATGAACAATATTTCAATTTGAAACTTTTAATCTTTTTAATGCTGGTTTGGACCTAAATTTTTAGATTTTTTATATATTCCATATACATTCTGCCTACGCTGCTGAAATTTTACACAAAGAAAAACATCTAACCTGACAAAGCACTTTTCCTTTAAAAACAAAATAGGTAAAATATGCTAGTGATTGATAATGCAACATTTACCCATGGACAAAGACCTAAAGTCACCATGCTTAAACATGCTTCTGGACACATATATTGAATTTGTTTCACAAAAAAGTAACAAACACTCTTCCACACAGGAGGAAATCTGAGCAACCCTCCTAAAGACACATCAGTAAAGGGGACTGCTTTCAATTGTGTGTCATAAGTTTCCACACTGAGCCAACAGCACACTAACTGCTGGGCAGGTGGATGGTTGCAATACAGCTGATAATTTATTCTGGTCTCTCACCTTGATACCCTGGCAGACAGTTACATGTGAAATTATGGTGGCCGTCAACACAGGTCCCATTCACACAGGGATTGTTGGAGCAGTCGTCCCGACTATGCTGACAAAGTGAGCCAACATAGCCAGATGGGCAGGCACATGTAGCTTGGGTCTGGGCCTCAGTGCATGTCCCACCATTCTGACACACACTGTCACTGCTGCAGTATGTGATGTCTTCACAGGGAGACTCAGAAAGCACTAACACAGACAAAATAACAGTCATTATGATACCACCACCGCCAACAACAGCAGCACAGAATTTGCTACGTGGTACAGTGGTCCTCACAGAATGAAAGAAGAACCTTGGTTAACTCCTCTGTACAAATGCCCACCCTCTCCAAACTGCAATGATTGTGAACTATGCTTGCCAGTTAAATCATGGACAGCATGTTCTTGCACAATGACTCTCTTAATGAACTGAGAATAGATCACTCACATGATAAATTGTTTTGTTCTGCAGATAAAATTTCTCACACTTTCACAGTGTTTTTGACTGCAGTGGAATGAATGATTCCCTACTCCAAACAATGACTACCAATTATCTGACTTTTTAGCTGAAAAGGTTGAGAAGTTTTCTTTCATGGATCTCTAAACCAACAATTTCTTTACTGTTTTTTGTTGGGATTTTTTTAATACTTGCACAAACTGCCACTAAAACCCAAACCTAACAGTCTATATCTTGAAATACAAGGACACACACTTTGGTCAGAAAGTGACTGTAATGCACTTTGGGCCAAAATTTAACAAAATGCAATTCTGGCCAAAATTATCTTACATGCACTTAAGGCTGAAGTTTCAGAAACAGAACAGATTCAACCAGATGCACTTTGGGCAAAAAATTAACAAACTTTTGCATATATATTCCTTTTTTTAAATATTTTCCAAAGCAACACTGTCACTGAAAGTGTAGCCAGGTTGGCTACAATCTTCGTTGGGCCAGCTTAGCAGACGACGTTTGTGACTCGCCGAAGGTTACTAAGGAAGTTGTAAATCGGTCACAAGTTATCTCCCTTTACAGGGAACCGTATGATGATTTTCATCAATTTGTTAAATTGTAAACACTTCCTTATAGATGAGATTATAGTTTTATGTTATGGGACTTCAGAACGATCATACTTCTCAAATGTAATGATATCATTTGACCAGAAAGCCTATAACTTTGTTAAACTAATATTTATGTGAATGAGTTTTGGCGCGATCTTCGAAATCCATTCAGTTGAAACATACAAAATACCTTCGTTTTCTGTAACTCGGTATAGTTGCCATGGAATTTAGATTGTGCATTAAAATGTAAATGATTAAGCTTCTTCTCGTGTACTGCTTTCCGTGTACACCTAAGTTATAGGCATGCGATGGTACGAAATGTCTGACGGCATTTCGGCACCACAAAACTATCTCTTCTTCAAGCCATTGGAATTCGTCAGTGCCGATTTGAGCAAAATATGTTTTTACAATACCTAGACATTTTTATAGTGTGTCTTGCAGATGTTTGCATTTCTGTTATCAATCTGATTAGTATCGTGCATGTATAATTGTGTTGTAGTTGGTTTAAACGAAGTATTTCATTGTCGATCACAAGTGCCAAAAGCACCGCTAAGTGGTGCCGACACGGGAGCTGTCCGCTGAGTTTTCTCTTGAATTTTTACATAAAACATCTTTACTCTAGAAGCAGATTCTATAGATGATTTTTATATAGTTGGAAATTCAAGATGTTCAGTTACTTAATTGTTGCAATTATATTACATATCGCGACGTTTTAATTGTTGTAATGTACAAAAATGATACATGAACTCGTTAAAAGCTCGTTCATTCAGTGACTCTTTTTGTTTACAGTTTTTAACTACATTATTTTTGTAGAAAATGGTTTAGCTTAAGAAAATGCTTGTTTCTTGTAGTTTTGTGTGATATATAATATGTCTATGTTAGTTCCCCGAGCCTAAAGTCAGAAGCCGCTAAACTTGGTCAAACAAACACAAGCTTGGCCCCTCAAGGCTCGCGGAGGGCCGGTTTCGTGAGTTGCTTCGCGGCGCTGGCTTTGCGGTTCGGCAGAACAGAATATAAGGAGTGAGTGAGTGCCAGACAAATAGAGAACTCTCCTGGTCTGGAAGAATGAGAGAATAAAAGAAGAAAACAAGCGCACTGCCTTCCCGAGTCTACCTTGCCTGGCTGCGGCTATCTTCTGCTAACACCTTCTACCTGTCTTCACCTTCTCTAACCCCACCTTACCACCCTGTCTTAACTGGCGCTGCGAGCAGGATTAGGAGAAGACAGAGAGAAGAGAGTGCAGCAGGTACTTCAAGTCCACGCAGAAGTAACGTTGCCCATCAACATGGCCCAATCCAACTTCCTGCCCAAACTCCCGATGTTCTCCGGTGAGGAAACCGGCAGGGAAGTTGATGACTTCATCTGGGAGGCCAGACTGATCCTCCATCTGCAGCCCCTGGATGACGCGACAGCCTCTCTCTGGCTGATCTCAGCCCTTGCAGGCAGAGCTCGCCAGCAGATTGTCAGGCTGCTGGCGACAGAAGTGGACACGCCAGCCAAAATCCTAACACTACTCGAGGGGAACTGGGGAGAACAGCGTGTCACCAGACCTTGCCACTGCCTTCTTCACTAGGCAGCAGCAGTGCAAGGAGACGATTGCAGTGTACGCGTCCCATCTTCGGTACCTCTGGACCAAGGTCAACAAGGCTGAAGATGGGATGATGCAGGTGCCAGCGACCATTCTCCGCGACGCCTTCGCCAGAGGTCTTCAGCCAGCTGCACTCAGGCGCGATGTCAGGCGCTTCATCAGAGACCACCCTGACACCACCTTCGAGGCGGCGAAGAAGGAGGCCCAGCGATGGCTGAGGGAGGACAGCGACGCTGATGACAGTCACAACGCCACTGTTGCCTGCCTACAGGCCCAGCTGGCTACATTGACGGCTGAAGTAAAAAGTTTGCGACAACAGGAGCAGCAGTTCCTCATGCCAGCACACCGCCCACATGCTCCAGGACCAGCACATCATCCTCGCTGCTGTGCTGCTGACCGGGCCCCAGACCCTCCACACTGTGTCTGGTGTCAGCGGTCTGGCCACACTGAAGACCAGTGTCGGCACAAGCAGCGCTATATGAAGAATGCCAGGCAACAGAAAGCTGACCACCTGACTCCAATGGCAGTCAACAACCAGTGTGTTGTCACCAAACACACTGGGCAATCTGGGTCCATGCCAGCTGCTCCAGCTCCAAACCAGCGATGCAGGAGACGCCGACGCAGACGGAAGCGCCACAGCACCACACCTGATGCTGTGATCCCACAGGCGTCACCTTCACCTGTACTCAACCTCACACAGCTGAGAGGCAGCCAACGACCACCACCTGCTGTCACGCCAACTGACCCGTCCCAATGGTCCTGCCATGTCAACAAAGTGTCAGACTCTGACACTGACACTGACACTGACAGTGGGGTGTGGCTGTTCAGTCCCATGCCAGGGCCCAGGACATCAGCCCTGCAGGCAGCACCAGAGCCGCCTCCACTACCACCAGTTCCCACCCCTAGGCAATCTCTACGCCTGACGACGAAGCCAGTAACACGGTACACATCTGGTGTTCCTTACGTTGGTCAGTGACTTTGCTTAGTTGCTGTCTCACTTGAAATTTGAGGAGACATGATAGGTTAATGATGGACAATGTGTGGGACTGACTGTTCTCTTGTTTTTTTGTCATTGAACAGTTGAAATTTTTCAAAGATTGACTTTTCCCCCCAAGCAAAGCTGTTGAATGCTCACTCATTTTGGTTGACCAAAGATTGATTTTTTCCCCAAGCAAAGCTGTTGAATGCTCACTCATTTTTGGTTGATAATTGCATCAAATTGTATTGCTGAAACTGTTCACTGAACTGCAAATATGTTTTATTGGTGCTAATGAGTTGGTCAAAAAGAAGAGAGAGACAGAGAAAAAAATGACTAAAAGGAAACGATTGTTTAAAAATGACAACTCCTTTCTAGTCTTCGTTGGGCCGCTTCAGGTACTTCATCTTGAGGAATTTTGTTTCAGGTTCTCTCTAGTCAATATGGATGTAAAGCTGATGAAAAGGAATTATGTGTTTATACAACTATTTTCCCACAGTCAGTGTATAACATGCCGATATACATTTCAGTTAACATTGTTGGGACTTATTTTGTTATATTGGGAACACTGTCAATACAACAGCTCCCCTTATAACCTGTACTGGTTTTGGCTTTGGGGATTTGGATTTAAAATAACGCCCCTCAAGAGCATTTGATTAGAGTCTACCCACTGGATTGCCGTGTGCATTTTAAGTATTTCCTGAACTTTAAGGGCTACATTTAAAATGATGCTATTTTAAGAATTCAGTGTGGGCAAACCGTTTTGCCCTGACGTGGGTTATACATTTTGTGATAATCTTACTCTGAGGGTTCACGCTCAAGATAACGTTCCTCGAGGGTTACTGATTATTGTTTGAGATTTTAACAGATTTTGCATTTCTCCAATTTTTGCAGCTCAGTGTCTTGGGATTTCCACTTAAGATAATGTTTTGTGTGTTCATTGGTTTAAATGGGTGTATTAGTGCATGATTTAGGCCCCCTTTTATGTAGGCATGAAAAGTGCCAGCGAGGACGCTGGTTGTAACAGAGTAGGGGGGGATGTAGCCAGGTTGGCTACAATCTTCGTTGGGCCAGCTTAGCAGACGACGTTTGTGACTCGCCGAAGGTTACTAAGGAAGTTGTAAATCGGTCACAAGTTATCTCCCTTTACAGGGAACCGTATGATGATTTTCATCAATTTGTTAAATTATAAACGCTTCCTTATAGATGAGATTATAGTTTTATGTTATGGGACTTCAGAACGATCATACTTCTCAAATGTAATGATATCATTTGACCAGAAAGCCTATAACTTTGTTAAACTAATATTTATGTGAATGAGTTTTGGCGCGATCTTCGAAATCCATTCAGTTGAAACATACAAAATACCTTCGTTTTCTGTAACTCGGTATAGTTGCCGTGGAATTTAGATTGTGCATTAAAATGTAAATGATTAAGCTTCTTCTCGTGTACTGCTTTCCGTGTACACCTAAGTTATAGGCATGCGATGGTACGAAATGTCTGACGGCATTTCGGCACCACAAAACTATCTCTTCTTCAAGCCATTGGAATTCGTCAGTGCCGATTTGAGCAAAATATGTTTTTACAATACCTAGACATTTTTATAGCGTGTCTTGCAGATGTTTGCATTTCTGTTATCAATCTGATTAGTATCGTGCATGTATAATTGTGTTGTAGTTGGTTTAAACGAAGTATTTCATTGTCGATCACAAGTGCCAAAAGCACTGCTAAGCGGTGCCGACACGGGAGCTGTCCGCTGAGTTTTCTCTTGAATTTTTACATAAAATATCTTTACTCTAGAAGCAGATTCTATAGATGATATTTATATAGTTGGAAATTCAAGATGTTCAGTTACTTAATTGTTGCAATTATATTACATATCGCGACGTTTTAATTGTTGTAATGTACAAAAATGATACATGAACTCGTTAAAAGCTCGTTCATTCAGTGACTCTTTTTGTTTACAGTTTTTAACTACATTATTTTTGTAGAAAATGGTTTAGCTTAAGAAAATGCTTGTTTCTTGTAGTTTTGTGTGATATATAATATGTCTATGTTAGTTCCCCGAGCCTAAAGTCAGAAGCCGCTAAACTTGGTCAAGCAAACACAAGCTTGGCCCCTCAAGGCTCGCGGAGGGCCGGTTTCGTGAGTTGCTTCGCGGCGCTGGCTTTGCGGTTCGGCAGAACAGAATATAAGGAGTGAGCGAGTGCCAGACAAATAGAGAACTCTCCTGGTCTGGAAGAATGAGAGAATAAAAGAAGAAAACAAGCGCACTGCCTTCCCGAGTCTACCTTGCCTGGCTGCGGCTATCTTCTGCTAACACCTTCTACCTGTCTTCACCTTCTCTAACACCACCTTACCACCCCGTCACAGAAAGCATTTAAAAAATGGCAATATATGCTATACCATTACAAAATGATAGCAAAACAGAAGAACTATTCAACAAATAAAGCCAACCTGTGGAAGAAAGACACAAGAATCTGATCTCATAATCTTCACAATTTCCGTCCGTCTGATTGCTGCCATGACAAAGCAGTCCCTCTGAGGGGGTGCAGTGAATGCTCAAGGTCTCCTTGGGGGAGTCCTGGCTTGTTACCACACGACACTCTGCCTTCACAGCCTGCTTGCCATTGCATATGTTCAGTCCATTCTGAAACAATGAAACAAGATAAAAAAAATTCAGACAAAACTGGCCAACCTGGACTGTCACACACACAAAATATCTGATACTGGCTTTGCATGAAAGTCTCAACATGTATGTCAGATGAAGAGGTATCTGTATAGTCTGATTTGACTTATGTAGTTTAAACAGACGCTGTAGATTTCCATCTTCATGTTTATTCTCTTTATCCTCGTAGACTCTCCAAAGTTCATTAATGGGGACATGGAGTGGTTTGGATAAATATTAAGGCTTACATAAAGAAATTTTAAGTAAATATGGCTTGTCCAATACTTTTTAAAGCAAATAAACGTGTGTGTTGAGAAAAAAACATTATTTCTTCTTCTTCTTCATTCGTGGGCTGCAATTCCCACGTTCACTCATATGTACATGACTGGGCTTTTTCATATGACCATTTTTACCCCGCCATACTCAGTGGTGTGCATGCTGGGTATGTTCTTGTTTTCATAACTCAGCGAACACAGACATGGATTAAAGGATCTTTAACATGCATATTTGATCTGCATTGTATATACATGAAGGGAGTTCAGGCTTAAGCAGGTCTGTACACATACTGACCTGGGAAATCGGAAAAATCTCCACCCTTTACCACCAGGCGCCGTTACCAAGGTTTGAACCCAGGTACCCTCAGATTGAAAGTCCAACGCTTTAACCACTCGGCTATTGCACCCGCCAAAACTTTATTTAAATGTGATGCTTCAAGTAGTCTTGGAGGCCGCCATTTTGAAAAGGTTGTGACATCACCAGTATTGAGACTCACTTTCGCTTTTGGCTGACTTGTGAAGCAGAGCAAAATAATTTCTTACAAAATACTGTGCAAGGACTTTCCAAAAGAAAAAAATATATTGTGAAGGTCTATGTCAGGATGGATTACAAGTTGCTGAAACATCAACAACACAGACACATCAAACTTGCACGTTCAGCCGATGTGGAAACTGCATGTTTGCCAACTCTGTCATGCCCAAAGAAAGTACATGTTGCAGAAACAATGATTTCACTGTCGCAGCTTTTGAAAACAATGAATGTGATGGACCTACAGTTTCAATCACAGAGCAACCCTTGTATCTAACAGTTGTTCTAAACAAGCAATCCTGAAAGTTGGCTTTGAACACAGTCCATTTGGCTTCAAAACTCACCTCTTTCTGTTTCTTTTCTGGAGAGCGAAGCCCAATATGACAGTTAAAATCAATATGATTGCTGTAGTGTGCATATATGTTCAGTTTAATGCATAGTTCTGTAGTTACTAACCACTTGCCAGTTTTTTAGACCATGCTGCTGTTCTACTATGTGCCCCCTTCTGTGCTCCTCCTCTCTCTCACTGTATGAATTATTTTCACTTCATTTTTATATAAAACTTTTAAAAATTAGTATGACTAACAAATATGACTGACATGCCCATCAATGGTATCTGTATCATTTATCTTAAAAGGTGCCAATTCTGATGGTCTAAAAGAAAATTTAATTGAAAAGTGAACAAAAGTGTGTTCAGTCATCATCAGTCTATCATTCCATAATCACTTCAGCTTATTTAAGGTACCCTGGGATTAATAATTAAGGAATACACCAAGCCATGAAGCATCCAACTTCAATGACCTGCTAAGAGATCATGTACTGCTATCACAATCAATCCTGTTCACCAATAAATTATAAAATGACATTATTTACAGCACAGCATAGGTCAGCCATGACATCTCGAACAACTGAACTAAATGATACCAGTACTCACTTTCTTGAGAGTGGTCACTCGCTCATCATCAATGGAACCTGAAGGGCTGGGATTGGTAACATCATACCATGGAGTCCAGTACTTTTCTGGAGTATAAAAACAATAATTTAAATTTCACTCCACTGTTAAATGATAGAACAATTAAGTTCATCTAGTTTGATGTAATAAGAAGTTGATGCAAGAAGAAGTTGAGGAAGAGAAAAAGAAAACAAAGTCTTCCAAGAGCTGATCCAAAAGCCTGGTTAATTAGGCAGCCATTTCTGAACTGTTTAAAGTAAATACTTTTAACTTGTATTGAGATGAATACAGCCTTTGCACAACTGAAATCTGCAAAAATTATAACTAATTAACCAAATAAATATTATCTAGTTTAATTATATCAAGTCACTGAAAATATGATGTGATTGAGCTCAAACTTAAAGATGGGTCAAATCAAAATTATTGTTGATCTGACAGTTGTATAAGGAATCAAGTGTTTGTCATATAGGACTGTTTGCCACTGGATGGATAAAAGCAAACTAGAAAAACAGCTTGAAAAACAGTTAACAATGTGGAGGTCCAAGTGAGGTCTAGAATGAGTAAACTGTTCAGCTTGTATAGTGTTGTTGAAGAAGATTTGCATATTCCTTTCATGAAATAAATGAACCTAATGGTGTTAGATATGGCAAAATTGAACAGATCCTGTGGTTTGTTCTTGAAATGAGGAAAGTGGTTGCCAGGAAGAAGATACAGAAGAGCAGAAAAAAGAGGATTCAGAGTTCAAAGCAAATGCTTGAAATGTTTGAGCAAGACGGTCTGAAACGACTAAGTGATGTGGTCACAGGTGACAAAAGATGGATCACCTTCTTTGGATCCCAAACAAACTGTCTAATTAAATGTTGGTAGGTACAAGTGATGAAAAACCAGTTGTGCTGAGACCAGGTTTTCAAACTTGAGACTTTTCTCCATTTTCTTCAAAACACAAGGCTCTGTAGCTGTCATTGTTTTACCTGAAAAGTCTGTTCTTACTGCTGGATGCTGTGTAGAAAGTGGTTTGCCCAAAGTTGTGCAGTCCATACACTGGCAGCATCTGAATGTGGTTAGCAGCACAACAGTCCTCCTACATGACAACACCAGCATCCAAAATGCCAAGATCACTGTGACCTGTCTACAAGAACAATCCATTCAAGTTCTCCATCACACAAACCACAATCCTGACAACTCCATGCAACTTCTGGATGTTTCCCCCATCTGACAAGATGGCTGACAAGAATCTAGGACTCGGAAAAAAAGAAGTCATTGAAGTTGGATGCTTCATGGCTTGGTGTATTGTCTCAAGTCAGTTGATCAGACACACTTCTAGTTGATTATATTTTCAATGAATATAAGTGAATATATATGAACTTATAATTCTTATAATGCAAAGGCTATATTCTATTTCAATATATGATAAAAGTATTCACTATAACAAGTATAATAAACAGTTCAGAAATGGCAGCCTAACTGACAACACTGGATCAGCCCTCCTAATAACTCAGTCAAATCCAGACTTGTTTCCTGCCATCTATATCACTCCTTTTTCTCCCCCCCCCCACCCCCCCTTACATCCTCCCTCTCCCCCACCCTACCCCCGCAAAATATATATATATATATATATATATATATTGTTTAAAATAATCTAAGGAATATTATATATATATATATATATGTGTGTGTGTGTGTGTCTGTGTCTGTGTCTGTGTCTATGTCTGTGTTTCATATATACACACATATATATATACTTTTGGATAAATGATCTTACTAACCTTTCACTTTGTTGCAAACACGTTCATAGTAAGAAAGATTTCCTCCTGCTGTGGTTGACAGTGTCGTGTCATAGACCAAACAATGTGATGTAGTTTGGTCAAAGAGAATTGCTTTGCATGAATGCTGCTCACATTTTTCCAAACACTGCTCAACACTATTGCTGGAAACATTGAGCAATGATTGCGGGGATCCTGTGGACTGCTGTCCGAGAGAAACTTCATACTGGCATACAGTGCCTGTGGTCAGAGGAAAACTCTTTGAGCTGTAGAAATTACCACATGGTTCAATAATTCTCAATATTTCTTCTTTGTTTTCTGATAAAGAAGACCAATATCTCACTGGTATAGATGCTAAATAAGAGTCAGAGCCAAGAAATTTTGGGATTATTTATGACCATTGTGTACACATCACTAAGTATGTCAATGCACACACATGCCACAGGCACACAAAAAATGTACACACAGTCTCACTTACTCACACCCTCAAAATAATAAACAAATTTATTAATAATGTAAATGCTGATGCAGCTTAAAATTAACAGTCAGTATAAGCTGTACTTAAAACTGCACATGGCTCATAAAATTTGCTTAAAACAAACTGGGAAAAAAATCTGAAATTCTGACATCAAAACAAAGATGGGTTGTTGTTTTTTCCTATCAACTTTCACCCTACACTTACAGTGCTTAGAACTTCAAGAATATGTGCTATAGCAAGACATCTTAATAGATAAATAAATAAAATGATTTAGGTGGCCAATGTATGAATAACATTTCCATTCTGCCTCACCATAGTAATTTCCTTCAGGACAAACACAGTGGAAAGTGTTGGCATCATAGTCCTCCACACAAGTGCCACCAGCACAACTGTTTGGAGTGCACAACTGCTGACGGGTTTCACACTGTGTGCCAGAGAACCCCGATGGACAGGTGCAGTCAAAATCATTCAGCTTGTCTGTGCAGCTGCCCCCATGAAAGCATGGGTTAGAGGCACAGTCATCTGCAGACAAGAAACCCATTTGGTTTCACTTACGTGAAAAGTGCTTGCACAAGTTAGTTTTTATCTTGCTTGTTTTACTGGAATTCTTTCCTCTTTCTGGACCTGTGTACACACACTTCCTAACTTTATTTTCAATGTCCATTTATAAAATTACAGCAAAACATTTCTAGTTCCACATGTAACAACATTATGCACATTGATATTCTTTTATTGAAAAGATTTCATACCAGTGACTATGCTGAAAATTAAAGATCATACAATCCTATATACTCTCTCTCTCTCTCTCTCCCCCCCCCCCCCCACCCCTCCATCCCCAGGCCCCCCCACTCTCTATCTTACACACACACAAACACACATGCACACGAGCGCACGCGTGCGCGCACACACACACACACACACACACACACACACACGCACGCACACACACGCACGCACACACACACTAACACACACACTAACACACACACACACAGAGCCCAGAAATACAGCTAACAAAAGATCACTAGTAAATGCATTCAACATAGTGCACAGGAAACGTACAGCTTTTCTTTAAGATGACTGTTCATGACATCATACATATTTATCAAAAGAATGGTTCCCATATCAACTCTTCAAGACATGATTATGTTTCACTGTTTAATAGGACCGCTTCAAAAAGACGAGTATTGTGTAACTTTTTTTTTTTCAAACAAGGCAAAGTTTTATTCTCAGTTTCATATTTGTTCATCACAGTTTCAACAAAATCCTATCCATATCTCAGAGACATTTGTTTCCCTTTTTATTATCATTGTTTTTTAAACAGTCAATGGCAGAACTGATAATGGTTTCTCATTTTCTATGTACTGTGCTGATAGCCCCTTGACACAAGACTTACTAACAACTGGTCCAAAGAACTATGTTGTTTTCGTCGGGGGGGGGGGGGGGGGGGGGGGGGGTTTCATGCAAACATGGAAAATAATATCAAAAACAAAGAGAATTACAAAATAACCAAGAAAGATAGCTCTATACCTTCTTTGATCCACTTCACAAGAGCCTAAATTAATAACAAAAAGAATGAGATATTTCTGTACAACAATCACCGCACACATACGAAAGACTGGCATAACAACAAGAACCTCAGATCAATATCAACACTAAGACACACTGACTTTTACCAATTCTGTCAAGTGCCCTTAATATCAATGCCCACTCTTTTTAATGAAACCAAAAGATATTCAGCAATATGCAGGTACAAGAACAGATCAACTTTGAAAGGAATTTACAAGACCATGATATGTAAGAAATAATCATAAGCACCAAAAACCAAAATTCAACACTTACTGGTGTTGGTCTCACAGGTTGGATCCTCATATCCAGTTGGACACAAACAGATGAAACGAACATTTTCCTGGGAAACACAGGTACCTCCGTTTTTACATGGATTTGATGAGCAGACATCAAAGCTGATCTGGCACCTGAAATGATAAAATAAATAGGATATCAATAGTTCTCACGTCTGCCTGACATCTGCTGCCAACAGAAGTAAAATAATGTCAAGCATTCAGTCAGGCAAAAATTAAACAAAAGTTAACAACACCATGCTCTGGCTCTGCTTCCTTAAAAAAGTGTTTAAACACAGACATCTCATCTCCAGCAACCACGAACAAATTGCCAGTAAAACTTTGTCTATCATCATAGATTCTTTGACTCAGTCCAAGAAAAACAGGCCAAATTTGTTTGGAAAACATTATATGCAATGTTTAAACCAAGAACATTTTAATCTGGTCAGTTGAACACATTTCCTACAGCAATAACATTAAAAAATTGGCTGAGTTAAAATGCCAGAAAAAATATGCTCTTCCTATCAAATTTTGTTCATGTTAACAAACTGTTGTTTGCTGTGCACACTGGTGAAAATGGTTCTCATATGTAAGGTATTTCTTAATGGCTGTTGCCGGTAGAATATAAGTAACAACCAACTGGTGCAGGGAGGGAGGTGGCAGGATATTGGAAGGAATCAGCAGGCCCCTCAAGCTGGCTGGTTTATTTGGGGCAGCTGTCTTCAGCTGTCTACCCAAGTAAAGTGTATCCAGGGAATATTTCAGCCACTGATCTAGAAAAGGTCTTGTATGTTCACACAGGGTGTCCTGCAAGCGCTTGTAGCCTGGTGTTTGTCCTTGTGATGCAATATGTCTTAGCATGAAATGACTGCAACTTTGTGATGGCTGTCTCTACAACCATGGCTTTATGACATCTTCTTCCAGCAAACCTCTCTTTCAGCTCCTGTTACCTAAGCATTTTAGCATATAGGTTAGGATTGTGCCTGTTTCAATGAAACGTTGTCAGCTCAGAACAAAATACATATACTTGGGTGACTGGCGTTCTGTTTTTTTACAGAAGAAAAACAATAATACAACACATCCTTTAGAAACAGAAATGAATGGAAAATGTATTTAAACTGCATGTTAAGCTGTATCAAAACTGTGTTTCAAAACAAAACAGATAAACCATTCACTGAAATTATGAAAAAACCAAAAACACTTTTACTGGTTAAACATTAGATACACAAAACAATTGCAGTAGTTCATTTTGCACAGTATAAATCAGAAATCATTTCTACAATGTTTCACCTTGTACCAATATAAATAAGAAATATACCACTACTGCAATATTTCATCTTGTTCAAGTATATATTAGAATTATGCCACCATTGCTATGCTTCATGTTATACAAGAATAAGTTAGAAATATACCATCACTGCTTTGTGTCAGGCTATACCAGTATAAATCAGAAATATGCCAGCAATGCAATGTTTTATCAATAATTTAAAAAGCATATATCACATAAGCCACAAGCCTGTTGGGCTCACTGGATGATGCATGATATGCTACTATAGAAAGAATAATATATCCAAGCTGAGGTGTCCTTTTTTTCCACAAGCAGTGGAAGAAGCGCCAAAATAAGTCTTGGTTTAACTTTTCATCTTTAAAACTAATTAAACCTGGGATGGGGCAGTGGTTTTAAAAATCTCATTTGTGTTCATATTGGTTGTATTGTTCCTCCAAATGGGAGGTTAGTATGTACAATAGGCGACAGCTGTTAAACACTGTATAGTGCTCTTTGGATCTACTACCTGCTCCTGACTGCTGACTACAAAGAAACACTCACTCAAACAAAGAGAAACTCCCCATAGCATTGCAGGCACCTCTTTTTTGTTTAGAATATATTTCTCAAAAACAAACATGAGCAGACAGCTCAAGGTGAAAACCAGAATTTTAGATGAAACACACATCTTCATATTGTCTTGAAATCTTCAGGTGGAAAAATATCAGACACAAACTATGGGGCCAGTAACAAGGGATAACACACACACACACACACACACACACAGAGCGTGTGAATATATATGAATCTTGTGCAGAGACAAATCAAAGCGCTTTCGCACCAGTCATTCACACGCATGCATAACTCTAAAACTGGAGAAACTAAAGACAAGGAAGGGCAGGCAAGGGAGGCTATTTTGGGAAGAGGTGGGTTTTAAGACCAGACTTGAAAGAGCTGAGAGTGGAGACTTGACGAAGCGAAAGAGGAAGTTCATTCCAATCGTAAGGTCCAGAGACAGAGAAAGAACAGCGGCCAACAGTCGAGTGTTTGAATCTGGGTATGCGTAAACAGAGTGGATCCGAAGCCGATCGTAGTGAGCAAGATGGGGTGTAGAGGTGAAGGCAGCCACAGAGATAGGAAGGGGCAGTTTTGTGAATAACAAAACAATTGTAACAAAAAAATTGTAAAAGATGATTACCAAATGATTTTCATTTCAAAGGCTGTTTAAGTCAAACAACACAAATGCACACCATATGTATACGTACTGAAGCTGTGTCTATTGTGAATATTTATGTAAAGCATATACAGGTACTGTCATCATGCTTAAGTCTCACATTTGACTTTTCTTATATTGTCTGAATGTGTGTGTGTGTGTGTGTGTGTGTGTGTGTGTGTGTGCAGAGGGGAGGTGCAGGGGAGAAAGAGAGTGTGAAAGAAACGCTTAAGCCACTTCTCTAGAAATAAAATGTTAGCAGTTAAAAAATAATAGCAAAACCACACTAGATTAAAAGAACAAAAAAACACACACAACACCATGAAAATAATGAACAGGCAAAAATGTATGTGAGCTCTGTTGAACAATGAAGCCAGTCAAATGGTACCCCCCTCCTCTACACAACTCGTGTGGCATAGAGCTTGGCACTGCAAAGCAGTACTTTGTTCTCCTCTGAAAGCCACAGATAGTTTACCTGCAGAATTCAGTCCATCCTATATTTAACCCCTTAAATTGAAGATCTGATTTTATAGGCTGAATACATGTCAAAACACACAGAAGAAAATATAGCAATAAATATCCCAAAAGGTGAAATGCCTCTTTTCAGTTACAGTAATAAATAAAATCAGTTGGGAAAAAATCTGTTACAAGCAAGAATTAAAAGATTGTCTCAGACTTAACATAATAGAAGAAGACCTGGAACAGCATGGAAAAAGGTCTTCACCAAGTCAATACCAGGTAATAACATGTTTATGCCTGATATATTGTGTTGAAAAAAAATTATTCATAACCAGTTGGGACTGGTTTCAACTCTGATTTTATAGTTTGAGAAGACGCTGAAACTCTGAGACCAGAAACACAGCTTGATGAACTGGTTTTACCCAATTGTAAAAAATTGCTTATTTATCTCTTGCTCCAAAGTGTTAGCATAAAAAAAAAGATGCCTGAGGAAAGTGGATCTGGAGAGTGCAGAAGGTGCAGTGACCATGCCCTGTATGTAGGTAGACTGTGAAGTGGTTTCCCCAGTCCATATACATGTTGGTGCTGGAACATTTAGTTTCTCAAAATGGAGGACTGAGCTGCAATCATCTGTATCCACTGGACCAATATTTTTCGAACAGTACAAGCAAACACCTCCTCTGGTACCAGCCGCCGTGGCGAAGTGGTTAGCGTCGCGGACTGACGGCTGGGAGGACGCGGGTTCGAATCCCAGCGGAGGTGGGTTTTTCAGCCCGTGGCCGGCTCCTACCGGAGTTGAGTGTGCTGTGTGCTGTGGGCTTAAATGGGGAGACTGGGACCACACAGTCGAGTGTCATCCACTTCAAGGATGCGTCTTTGGGTGTGTTGCTCTAATACCTGACCAACACTACAAGTGTCTGTATCTCTCGGGCCTGGTTAACGCCGGGATATCATTATGACAGGAAGCGTAGAGTACAGCCTTGTCACGCAGTCCCAAACCAAAATGGACCTCCATAGTAACATCGTCATCATCATCGTCATCTTCCTTCTCCTTCATCGTCATCAATATAAACAAAATAGTCTCAAAGTCTCTGACCTTTCATGCCCTGTTCTCATGGTGACCTCAGTTTCGATACCCCTCCACTTCCGTGCTTGGGGTGAGTCCTGTCAATGTCATCACTGTCGGCAGATTCATGGGGAGCTGTTGTTTGAGGGGCGTGGTGGCGGTCTCCACTCTGGGGGAGACGCTCACTCAGTCTGGCTCCGCGACTAAGCCATTATTGTCGTTTGTAGGGGGCTTCGTAGGTGGTGTCCTAAGTACGTTAAAACAGAACAGGCACCACTGAACACCACCGAAGTGACTCAGCAGCAGTGCAGGGTCTCCTCTGGTGTGTGGCCTCCACGCGACCTAACATCGATGGTTCCCTGTGGACTGCCGACACTGGAGCTGCGACGGACGAACCTGGGTGTGGCCGTGTATGGGGGAATCTAAATGAGTGGCGTGGGAGTAATGCCACTGAAACGGTGCAGATGATGGGGCAGCAAAAAAAAATCAAAAAAAAAAAACCATCTCCTCTGGAGATCTCACAAGTATGAAAACCTCACAGTGAGACTTCCCACATCAGGTTCACTTTCTGACAAGATCTGACTACAGAGGCAGCAATTGCAAAGAAAAAAGATACGTACTTTACACAGTTTGTTAACAGATGCTTGGTTCTCACCCACCCACCCTCATACGCCCCACAAAAAATCACTTTCATACAATTTGTGTGTGTGTGTGTGTGTGTGCATGTGCACGTGTGTGCATGTATGCATGTGTGTGCATGAGTGCATGCATGTGCACATGTGTGTGTCTGTGTGTGTATATGTTACAGCTGCTGCTTTAAAATCCATTGTCACTGTTAATGATACAAACAAAACAAAAATATGCAAGTATATAATATTTTCTTTAAACAGCAGAATATTGAGATTCAACACATTACCTCTGTGCTTCACCACCACTGTCAAACAAAACATTAAATTTGATAATCTTAAGGCACAAGGACAGTGATCTTAAAAAAATAAAAATTAAAAAATACATTGAAGAGGGAGAGAGAGGAAGAGATAGTGAGACACAGAGAGGGGCAAAAATAATAGAATAAGAAAGCTGCACATGGAGAGAGAGAGAGAGAGAGAGAGATTATTCATTTTAAAATGTGTGTGTGTGTGTGTGTGTGTGTGTGTGTGTGTGTGTGTGTGTGTGTGTGTGTGTGTGTGTGTTTGTTCATTCGTTCTTTAGTTTAACACCTTTTCACTATCAGCGATATTAGACATGCCATGTTGGCAGCCATATTCCATTTTGGGGGGTGTGCATGCTGGGTATGTTCTTGTTTCCATGACCCACTGAACCCTGACATATATTACAGGAACTTTAATGTGCCTATCTGATCTTCTGATGTGCAAATACACACAAAGGGGTCCAGGCACTAGCAAGTCTGCACACATGTTGACCTGGGAGATGGGAAAAATCTCCGCCCTAAACCCACCAGGTGCGACAGGAAACTCAGGAAAGTCAGGTGAGAATCCAGTGCTCTAACCATTTGACCACCACATACACTTCTGCTGGCTTTTTTTTGTTTGTTTGTTTCTTTCTTTCTTTTTGATAACCAGAATCAGAAACACTGCATATGCCTTTTTCACAGCGTGGAATTTGAAGCTTCTCTGACAGCCAGTACAAGACACCTTTCTGACAGATAGTGAAAGAAATTCTTCACAGGTTTGGTTCTTTCAGCACTGCTGATTCCCACTGCACAGCACAAGGCTGAAGACAGCTGCTGACAATGTTTCCTGAAGCTGCTATGACAAAAAACACTGGTTCCCAGCAAGTGCACACAACCATCAGAGTTATACATACGTGTCCCCTGAATATCCAGGTTTGCAGAGACATGTTTTGCCATTGATCTCATTTCTGCAGGCTCCACCATTTAGACAATAGTCAGATGTACATGACTCTGCTATCTGTTCACACCGATCTCCTGTTGTGCCTGGTTCACATATAAAACAAGCAGTAATCAGTAACTGCATTTAAAAACAAATTATATCTAACAAGAGGCAAAGCCTTCATAACACATGTATGATTCCTACTGAATCTCTCATACACACATGCACGTATGCAAGAACACACAAACACACACACACACACACACACACACACACACACACACGTACACACACACATTAAAAGCAGAGCTTCTGGATTTTCTAGATTATCTGAGTGTCACATACAGTGTTATATGGGAAGGTTACAGTATCATAACATTTTTTTTTTTTTAAAACACTTGTGTGGTGAAATGAAAAGTAAACTTGAATTCATATTTTTATGATATATCAGCAAAGAAGGCTTGTGGATGATCATGAAGATGTTTGGCTGCCCCAGCAAGTTCATTGCAATCATCCAGCAGTTACATGACGGCATGATGGTTAAAGTTCTGGATGACGGAGACGAGTCAGAGGCCTTCCCAGTGACAAACGGCATCAAACAAAGCTGGGTTCTCACCCTGACTCTGTTCAGTATGGTATTCTCTGCCATGCTGACAGATGCCAGGAGATTGTTCAACCCTAGGTGCTTGCAGGTTGCTAAAAAGGTGAAAGAGACTGTCATCAGAGACTTCTTTTTTGCTGATGACTGCGCACTCAATGCCAGCACAGAGAAGAAGATGCAGTGTGAAATGGACTGTTTCTCACAAGCAACAACTTCAGTCTCACCATCAGCACCATAAAGACCGAAGTTATGTACCAGCCTGCCCAAAGTAATCCATACCAGAAGCTGCGCATCAGAGTGAAGGGGCAGAACCTTCAGGCAGTCGACAACTTCACCTACCTGGGCAGCATGTTCTCTCGCGCAGTGAGCACGGATGCTGCCAAAGCCAGCGCCACCTTTGGGGGACTCCTTGAGAACATCTGGGAACAGAGAGGACTCAGTGCTACCACCAAGCTGAAGGTCTACTGTGCAGTGGTCCTTACCACCCTCCTTTACGCCAGCAAGACCTGGACTGTCTACAGCAGACACACCAAACAGCTCGATCACTTCTACCTGAGCTGTCTTCGCAGACTCTTCTACATTTAGTGGCAGGACAAAGTTCCTGACACAGAAGTCCTAGAACGAGCTGGCCTCTGCAGTGTCTACACCCTCCTGCATAAAGCCCAAGCCAGGTGGGCTGGACATGTGGTCAGAATGCCAGACAGTTGACTGCCTAAGCAGCTGCTGTATGGAGAACTGCATCAGCGCAAGCACTCACTTGGAGGGTGAAGAAACGCATGCAACTGAAGCCTGGCGCATCACCAAGGTGCAACGAAAGCGTGCTGTGTGCAAGGCCTGAACAGCATCCACTTCCATGACAGCAACCACTGTGTCCCACATGTGGGCGAGTCTTCAGGGCCCGGATTGGCCTCATCAGTCACCTCTGTACCCACAGCCACCGACCTTCCATCTCATAGTTGAAGCCATGGTCATCTTCGAATCCGGAGACCATATATATATTGTTCTTTTACATAGGTGCATTTGTATGTAACCTTCCATGCCTGTACTTTACAACCATTACAACCATTACAAAAAGTATCCACCAACCTGTAATGCATGCACAGTTAAAATCAGTTCCATTCGCAGTGCAGGTACCACCAAAATAACAAGGATTAGATGAACAGGGATCCACAATTTCTTCACAGTACTGGCCATTGTAACCTGGAACCATAATAATATTACCAGTATTACACACACACACACACACACACACACACACACACACGTCTGTGTGGGGGGGCACACACACACATGCATGCATGCATGCACACACGCACATTCACACACACACACACACACACACACCATGCGCACACGCACACGCATGCACACACACACACATACACAGAGGTGAGCACACATACACATACACACATGCTTATGTGTGCACTAACATACTCATACACACTGGATCCATGGATAGGACATCTACAAACTGTTTCAGTATGTATGTACGATTGATGTGTCCGACTATGACCATCAGAACAGCATATCACATCTCTCTCAGCCAAGAGGGCTTTAGGACAGTTGGCAATGGGGATAGCCTCCAAAGGCCAACTAGCTCCCATGACTGCAGCACCAAGGGCCAGTGCAATCCTGCCTCCTGGTCTGAGAGTGACAGTCCTTAACAAAAGACTAAGCTGTAAATGAATTCCTACTGTAGTGAAAAATCATTAATCATACAGCTCTCACTTTGCTGTTGGCTGAAATGTAAGCCTTTGTCAATCTCTGATATAAGCCAGTATTTTCTCCCCATCCGCTTGACCCTGAGTGGTGGTCTGGATACTAGTCATTACAATGAGATGATAAACTGAGGTCCTGTATGCAGCATGAGCTTAGCGTATGTATAAGAACCCACAGAAACAAAAAGGTTGTCCCTAGCAAAATTTTGTTGAAAAATCCACTTCGACAGGAAAACAAATAAAATAGCAGGCAGAAAAAATGCAATGAAATGGTTGGCGCTCTCAGTGTAGCGACACTCTCTCCCTCGGGAGAGCAGCTCGAATTTCACACAGAAAATTCTGTTGTGACAAAAGATACAATACAACACAATACAATAAGCAGAGCAAGCAAGTTTCAGTATGATCATGAAAGCTTACCATCAGGGCATTCACAGCTGGCAACGTGGTTACCAGTGGCGCAAGTACCTCCATTCTTACACGGTGACCCAATATTGCAACCCGCAGCTGTAACCAAATTACAGACAATCAAGTAAAGAAAATAAAAGAGAAACAATACTGTTATGATTACAAATAACTTACATTGTGTGCAGTGCCAAATCATTTTACCATCATGAAATGTTACACTCAATGTCTAGCATTCAGCTGCAGGTACAACTCTGGGTCTCTCATGTCTCCTCTTCTCTGAATATTGCAAAATCTACTATATAATATACATTTGAAAATTCAGCACAACAGTTTACCACTAATGACCATGCTGGAAAATGCCAAAATATTATTTTTAATTATTACCACTTGGAATTATCTCAGAGGCTGTTAATCACAGTTTGTATAATTTGTTGTCTTGAAAGAGAATTTACTATTTAAATAGTTAAAATAATGAAGAAAAAGAAAACAATGTTAACAAAATTCTTAAAATAGACCGACAGAATTTCTACATTCTTACTTCAGCTGTTGAATACAATTTCTACATTCTGACTTCAGGTCATTTCCACAGATGCACATATTTTCCTTTAAATATTTTAGAAGTGACAGGTAAAAAAACACAATGCTCTATCTATATGTGACACAGCATGTGAAAACCCAGCTAAAGTCACACCCAGTTATTCTTAGCTGTGCACAAATCATGTCACTATGGTCCAAATAATAAAAATCAAGATTTTTACACATTTCACATCTTTAAAGTATTATCTTTGCTCCGTTAAGTCTCCACACTCAGCTCTTTCAAGTCTGGCCTTAAAACCCACCTCTTCCCAAAATAGCCTCCCTTCCCTGCCTCTTCCTTGTCTTTAGTTTCTCCAGTTTTAGAGTTATGCGTGCGTGAGAATGACTGGTGCGAAAGCGCTTATATTTGTCTATGCATAAGATTTAGCGTTATATAAGTACCATTATTATTAGTAGTAGTAGTATGCATTTTAGCATAAAGCTGCCCTGTAGTATTTTCATCGTTTTCAGGTGCATGTGTTGGTACTGCTGCACACATCTGTCATCTAAGTTGCAATGTTTATTGTATCTGACTCCAGGCTTTTATGAAATTATGTCAGCTGATGATGTGGCAATACACTATATTACTGCAGTCAGTACATATTATTTTGATCTGGGATCCAAAGCCGAAGTTCAAAAGATTCGTCAGCATTATGGGAAATATTCTTTGTTTGAACACACATGCAGCCTTTGTCTCTCATTTGAACATTCACTGTCACCGCTGATTGCTCTCTCGTGGCATGAAGTCACTCCTCCACTCCCAATTTTTTATTTTGTTTGAGTACAGAGAGAAATTGTGAATTTTCCTGTGCTTTTTTCACATTGAAATTTATAGTTTACTTAATTCTTAATCTTTTGACACTTTTCACACAGAAATTTATAATTTACTTAATTCTTAAATCTTTTGACACCACATACATGTTCAAGATAATTTTTGTTCTAAAGTTACAAGCAAGCAAATGTATGTTTTTTTTCAAGAGCCAATTTCTCTGTTTGTTCTTTTTGGGATTACCAATGTTGAAAAAATACTGAAAAAAAAACTGACAGATAGATCAATTCTGTTTTTGTATGTTAATCTGTGATTTTTAAACTTTCTGAAAATACAAAAATGTCAAAATTGAAAATTTTCAACTTTCACATCCTTTATCTATATCTTCTAAGTAAAATCTGTTTTGAAAAACAAAATGTCAGAACACTGAAGGCTCAATATTTGTTCTTTTTTCAGTCATCTAAAAAAAAAATTAAAAAAAAGAAAAGAAAAGAAGTAAAGAAAAACATGTAACAGGTAATGTACCTTGACAGTCGCTTTCAGAGGATGAACCCTCATTCATGGTGGCTTGGCTTTCAGAGCACTGTGTGCACATTTTAGTTCCGTTCTGATCAGCGTAGAAATGGCGGGGACATTTGGTACAGATGTGACCATGCCCATCAATGGGGTCGTACGTACCCACAGGGCAGAGAGCTACACAATATATCCACAAACATACAGCCAAAGAACACACCATTTCCCAACACACAACACACAACACACACACACACACACACACACACACCTATGCACGCATACATGAACACGCACATCCACACACACACACACACACACACACACACACACATCTATACACATATTTTATTTCATTTTTTTATTGAGACATCTTGCTATAGCATATATTCTTGAAGCTATATGCGCTTTATACACATTTACACTAAATGATAGGAACACACACACACACACACACACACACACACACACACACACACACAGGGAAAAAATCAAACCGTGATCAACAAAAAATATGTTTTTGCTTCAGAATAAATGGAGAAAAACCAAACTGAAAAACAAAAAGTACAAGTGGACATACGAAGGCACTCTGACGATAATTTGGCTCCAGTGTTCCTGGTGACGTGGCCTTCAGGGCAGGGTTCACAGAAGGTGGAGTTCAAGCTGAAGGTGTTCTTTGGGCACATCTGACATGGTGGCAGTCCAGTGGTGGAGTAAGTGCCAGAGGCACACATTGCTGCCACATAACATTTAAGATAGTCCTCTTCTTCAAAATATCTTCTTTACAATCCATGTATAGACTATAACTGTACAACTTGCTGCATGTACTTAAAAGGCCAATCTTTTGATAATTATTTAGGTCATCTATTTCACCTTTTCTTCGCAGAGTGATCAGATCACTGCTTCTGGCCACGATTCTGACTAAATCATCAAATACTACAACAATACTGATCATTTTATCAAGGATTTGTGGACAATAACTTCAAAAACATAATGGCTACACAGGTGTTACCAACATCTACAACTATTCTGCCTGGTATGGTTTCTGTAATACTGGCAGCAGCTGAGAAAATGCCAAAGTTCAACTCAAAGCCTACCAGAAACGCCTACATGTATGCATGCATGTGTAGCCGGGTTGGCTACAATCTTCGTTGGGCCAGCTTAGCAGACGACTTTTGTGACTCACCGAAGGTTACTGAGGAAGTCGGTAAATCGGTCACAAGTTATCTCCCTTTACAAGGACCCGTATAATTTTTTCATCAATTTGTTAAATTATAAACACTTTCTTATAGATGAGATTATAGTTTTTATGTTATTGGACTTCAGAAAGATCATACTTCACAACTGTAATGATATCATTTGGCCAGAAAGCCTATAACTCTTTTAAATTAATATTTATGTGAATGAATTTTGGCGCTATCTTTGAAATCCACTCAGCTGAAACATACAAAATACCTTCATTTTCTATAAATCAATATAGTTGCCGTGGAATTTAGATTGTGCATTAAAATCTAAATGATTAAGCTTTCTTCTCGTGTATCGCTTTCCGTGTACACCTAAGTTATAGGCATGTGATGGTACGAAATGTCTGACAGCATTTCGGCCCCACAAAACTATCTCCTTCAAGCCACTGGAATTCGTCAATGCCAGTTTGAGCAAAATATGTTTTTACAATACCTAGACATTTTTATAGCGCGTTTTGCAGATGTTCGCATTTCTGTCATTAATTTGATTCATATTATACATGTATAATTGGTAGTTGGTGTAAACGAAGTATTTCATTGCCGATCACTAGTGTCAAAAGCACCGCCAAGCGGCGCCAACACGGGAGCTGTCCGTTGAGTTTTCTCTTGAATTCTGACATAATAAATCTTTACTCTAGAAGCAGATTCTATAGATGATTTTCATATAGTTGGAAATTCAGGATTTTCAGTTACTTAATTGTTACAATTATATTACATATCGCAACGTATTAATTGCTGGAATGTACAGAAATGATACATGAACTCGTTGAAAGCTTGTTCATTCAGTGACTCTTTTTGTTTACAGTTTTTAATTACATTATTTTTGTAGAAAATGGTTAAGCTTAAGAAAATGTGCATCTCTTGCAGTTTTGTGTGATATATAATATGTCTATGTTAGTTCCTCGAGCCGAAAGTTAGACACTGCTAAATTTGGTCAAACAAACACAAGTTTGGACCCTCAAGGCTCGCGGAGGGCCGGAACAGAATATAAGGAGTGAGCGAGTGCCAGACAAATAGAAAACTCTCCTGGTCTGGAAGAATGAGAGAATAAAAGAAGAAAAACCGGCGCACTGCCTTCCCGAGTCTACCTTGCCTGGCTGCAGCTCTCTTCTGCAAACACCTTCTACCTGTCTTCACCTTCACAAACACTACCTTACCACCCCATCACACATGTATGCACAAATGCATCCATGCTCACACACACACACACACACACACACACACACACACACACACACACAATTTAAATAATGGTTGTTTTTTAGTCATGAAATTCACAGGCTTGGTACATCAAGTAAATGTTCCAACAAGTAGAAAAAAACCCATACTTTCTTCTTTTTTTCTTCTTTTTTTTTCGATTTCTTACTTCAGAAAATTCTGATACTAAATTTGGTACAGACCAGTCTGCTGTAAAGACAGTGGTATCATTATCAAGGACTCCTGTTTGAAGATAACAAGAAGTAATCATCAAGAACAGACAAGCAGGGACTGACAGGCTGAGAAATGGACAGGCAGTTACACTTCTGAATGCTCAACTCACATGCACATTCTCCATTGCTGACAGCCCCTGGTGCGAATGTAGAAGTGCCACTTGGGCAAGGAGTGCAGGCATCACTGTCAGGGACATGACTGAAGTGACCTACTGGACACAGCTCACAGCCTGTGTCCGCCTTTCTGGTTCCTTCTGGGCAACCCACTGATTCAAACAATAATATTAATGATTAATTTAAAAGGTATCCATTTGCATACAGAACAAACAGTCTGCAAACATACCACTGCACTCTCTCTCTCTCTCTCTCCCCCTCTCTCTCTCTCTCTCTCTATTCTTTGACAGCAATGAATAAATTTAGAATCGATTTACAATGCACAAGAATAATTTTTGTTCTATAGGTTTAAGTTAGTATGTATTTTACATTTTGGTGTAACTACGTGATTACCATATTGTGTACTTTTGATCTCTTTCAAGGGGCCAGAGGCCTGGAGATTAAAGTTTTTGTTCTTGTTCTTCTCTCTGTCTCTGTCTCTGTCTCTGTCTCTCTCTCTCTCTCTCTCTCTCTGTTGCCCTGTTTTGAGTGACCTTAGACAAAGACTGATTTAACCAAAATATTATAGAGATCCATCTAATTTTAGGTTCAATTTTCTCATGTCTTCAAGACACGAAAGTACTCTGTATAACCTAGTCATACCAGGAAAAACAGAGACTGGTTTGACGAGAATGATGTGGAAATCCAGAATCTCATACAAGAAAAGTGTGCTTTGCATGCCAGACTCCTTGCCAGTAAAGATGACAATACAGCCAAGGCAGCCCACAGAACAGTTTGCAGCACTCTATAAACTAAACTCAGGGAGATTCAGAACAACTGGTGGCTTAAACTGGCTGAGAAGACTCAGTTATATGCTGACTTGGGCAACACAAAAGCCTTTTACGAAGCCTTGCGAGCAGCATATGGCCCGTCACTGCAAGTGCAGGCCCCTCTGCACTCATCAGATGGTTCTACTCTCTTGACAGATCAAGACTCCATTTTGCATCGCTGGACAGAGCACTACCATGACCTCTTCAGAGACCAACGTACAGTTCAGGACTCTTCAACTGAGAAGATACCTCAGCTGACAGTCAAGCATGACCTGGACAACCCCCCGCTATTCGAAGAAGTGAAGTCCACCATCAAGAAGCTCAAAGGTGGCAAAGCCCCTGGCATCGACGGGCTCCCAGCAGAAGTGTATGTTGCAGGAGGCAACATTGTCGCAGAACAGCTGACATCCCTCTTCACTCTGTGCTGGGACAAAGGAGTAGTGCCAGGTGACCTCACAGATGCAGTGATCGTCTCCCTCTACAAAAACAAGGGCGAGAAATCTGACTGCTCCAACTACAGAGGCATCACCCTTCTGTCAATTGCAGGAAAGATTCTGGCAAGAGTCCTACTGGACAGGCTGATTCCCACCATCGCCGAGGAAAATCTCCCCGAGAGCCAGTGCGGATTTCGAGCAAACAGAGGAACCACAGACATGATTTTTGTGCTACGCCAGTTGCAGGAGAAGTGCAGGGAGCAGAACATGGGCCTTTTATGCAGCCTTCATCGACCTGACCAAGCCCTTCGATATGGTTAGCCAAGATGGGCTCTGGAAGGTCCTGACAAAGCTTGGATGCCCACCAAAGTTTCTTGCAGTCCTCAAGCAACTCCATGAAGATCAGCGTGGCCAAGTGAAGTGTGGAGGCGAACTTTCAGAGCCGTTCCCCATTGGAAACGGTGTCAAGCAAGGCTGCGTCCTGGCCCCCACACTCTTCGCAATCTTCTTTGGCCTGATGCTGAGGGAAGCCAAGGAAGATCTGTTTGAAGGCATCTACATCAGATTCAGAACTGATGGCAGCATCTTCAACCTCCGTCGTCTCCTTGCGCGTACCAAGACCACTGAGGAACTGATCCTGGAGCTGCTGTTTGCAGACGACTGTGCTCTCCTCGCTCATACTGAGGAAGCTCTGCAGTTAGTCGTCAATCACTGTGCTGATGCAGCCTGGGCTTTTGGCCTCACCATTAGTCTGAAGAAGACTGAAGTCATGTACCAGGCACCCCTTCATGGCACCTACGCACCACCCAAGATCTACACTGACGGGCACCAACTGAATGCTGTGGAACATTTCACTTACCTTGGAAGCATCATCTCCAACGATGCCACAATCTCCAAGGATGTGGACCATCGTCTGTCCAAATCCAGCAGCTCATTTGGTCGTCTCCAGAAACGTGTTTGGCAAAACCACTCCCTAAGACTCTCAACCAAAATCCAGGTCTACAGGGCAGTCGTCATCAGTACCTGCTGTATGGATCTGAAGCTTGGGTCCTCTACAGGAGACACATCAAGCTGCTGGAGCGTTTCCACCAGAGATGCCTACGCTTCATCATGGGCATCAATTGACAGGACTATACCACCAACATCGAAGTCCTGGAGAAAGCTGATCTCCCAAGCATTGAGTCAATGCTGATGCTTCGACAGCTGCGCTGGGCAGGTCATGTAGCGCGTATGGACAACTCCAGAATGCCAAAGGCCGTCTTCTATGGCGAACTGCGTGAAGGTAAACGCAGCGTTGGAGCTCCACGCAGACACTACAAGGACCAATTGAAGCAGCAGATGTCACGTAGCGAAATTGACCACCACAGTTGGGAGACACTGGCAGCAAACAGATCTGCCTGGAAAACTTCCACCAGGAAAGCTGTCAGGAATTTTGAAAAGGTCAGGACACAGACAGCCAGGGAAAAACGCAAGCAGAGAAAGGAGGCATCATCTCAAGTTTACCCCTCCAGCGACCAGCCAACTTTTACGTGCACCAGCTGTTCCCGACAATGCAAGTCCAGGATTGGCCTGTACAGCCACCAGAAGGCTTGCCTCACCCGGACTAGACCTTCTTCCCAGTGATCTTCGGATACGAAGAAACTGCCATCATTCATCATTCATATATATATATATATATATATATATATATATATATATATATATACACACAAACACACACACACACACACACAAAGCATTAAAGAGATCACATACAACTAGTTACCTCGCAAATGTTGTTGAACATTTGTATTAAGAAGTTTTGGTTGATTTGAATTGTTGATTACTGTGTCATGTCATTTTCTAATCATCATTTATCATTGAACCCCCCTTCAGTATGGGGCTCTGGCCTTATCTGAATAAAACATTAGTTCTCTCTCTCTCTCTCTCTGTCTCTCTCTGTCTCTCTCTCTCTCTGTCTGTCTGTCTCTCTTTCTCCCTTTCTCTCTCTTTCTCTCTCTCTATTTATCTAACTTTGCCATTTATCTAACTTCATCAAAATTGCAATCAAGTATTTCAACACTGAAATGCAAACATTTTATCAACATGTAACTGTGCTACATTGTTTCAAACGTGTGCTGTGTGTGCATGTCTATGTGTGGAGAGCACAGGAAATAGTGAGGACTCAGGACCCTGACAAACAGATTTTACAGATACTGAAAAAAGTAGGAGAAAAAAAGCTGCCATCTGGAACAGCCAGCTCTTTCTCATGACATATGACTGGAACCAATACTGACTTGACGTCAAACCTGTCAATCTGCCAGGTTTCAGTAATGATGGCAAGGTTGTGAATGGAATGAAATGCTGTATATCAGCTTGTAGGTTTCTCCTGAGAAAACTAAAGGTTGGTGGAGCACTTCATGTTGTTCCTGATATGTATTTTGTGCATTTGAGGTCAGCAAAGATCTGAACATCAAGCTGTGGGTTTTGCCCTCAAAGTTCAATTACACTGCAAGCAAACTATAATTATTACCCATGTCAGTATCCAAGATCAGAGTCAGCAGGTGCAATATACTGATCATGCTTACAACTACTTGTAAATAAAATGTACAATGACCTTGCTTGTGATGCGAAATATAATGGAGTGGAGACATTTATCAAATCTGCCATACCTGAAACCACTTCAATGACAGGGCTCTTTCAAAACAGCGGACAATGTGTAGCCTGAAATAACAGACTTAAAAAAGTCTCTAATATGATATTTACTTGAGTGTATATATGACAGAACAAAGATCTGTCACAATGCATATCCAAGATTCACATATGCAGACAAAAAATGTCCAACCTGCCAACTAAGTACAGTGCTAGCTAAAGAAGCAGTCCATACCACCACCCCTCACTTGTGCTTCATTTTTCTGTAGGCTGTGCTAGTTTCTGATTTATTCTGTACTGAGAGAAAGAGAGGTTTTCATCTCTAAAGAGAGTTTTTTTTAAGTACAAATACTTGAGGTTAGGCTTCATGACAGAGTAATTAAAGTTCTTGGTAGTTAGAATTAGGGCCATATTCCACTGCACTGCCTCAATCATTAGCAAATGGTAGAAAAAAAGTGCTTATTTTGCTTGTTTCTCATTGCCACCTCACCGTAGCTGACCCATGAAAGCTGACTTTCCTCAACCATTTTTCGTGCTTCAAAAACAGGATCCTTTCCTCCATTTTCACTTGTTGGATTTCTTTTTCCTGGTGCCATGCTTATACACTCTTTGGAAGAGGAAAGCTGGTGACCTTCACAGTTGACACAAAGTATAGGCCCTCGTGCAACATTCCAGGCAGACATCACGCACACCATTCACAACATCTGTCCCTGACATGTCCAAATTTCTGACACCTCAAGTAGTGCAAAGGGGAGCTAACATATAACAACACCTTCCCACGGAGGTACCTCACTCTGATAGACTGAGAATGTAGTCATGCAGATGGCCGGAAAGATTGTGCCTGAGTCCTCACATACTGTGGCTCTACATACATCAGTGACCATGAAAAGTGTGTGTGTGTGTGTGTGTGTGTGTGTGTGTGTGTGTGTGTGTGTATATATATATATATATATATATATGCAAGTATGTAATTTTCTATGTGCAGAGGAGACTACAAAACTGAGACATAACTATAAAGAAATAAACAAAACAAATTTTAAAAATATATCTTACCACAGATGGGAATTCTAGATTTTCCCTGGAATTCAATTTTCTTTTTTCCGGCTGTACAAAAGTACTCCTGCTGTATAAAAACAGCCCCATCACTGTTTGATAATGACGGACAATTTGTTGGCTCAAAAGTAGTTGTGAAAAAATGATTAATTTTGGAACTGGCTGTTTCAAACAGTATCTTGGCAATGGAAGAACAAGACTCGTAGTCCATGAAAGAGCCTCCTTCATCATAGGTCAAGGTTACATCAAAAGAAACCTGAAAAGAAAAGAAAAACATGCACTGGGTATTTTTTCTGTTATTTTTCCCCTCCATTTTTTGAAATGTCAAACCAAAGGTATGCCCTGTCACAGTAAAAAGTATAGTTTATTGATGACTCCAGTCCAGAATCAGATCAACAATATGAGTCAGGCATGTGTCCTGTCAAGCTAATTCTTGTCAGGCCCAGGTCATGCCTCTTCTGCACTGGTTCAATAGTAAGTGTGTCTATGAATTTTGTGTCATTTCACTTGTACCAGGTCACCTGTTAACACACACACACACACACATACACACACACGTTTTAAAAAAAATTAACAAGGTAGTTGAGGAAAGCAATTGTAGGAAAAAACTCTTCAGTCATTTGGAAAATGACTTTGCAAAAATTACATCTTAAAAGTGTACATAGTGTGAGGGGAGAATTTAAACTCTTCCAAGACAGCAAATTGGGGGCCATCTGATTCCTCTTTAAAGGAGATGGCCATGTGTGTGTGTGTGTGTGTGTGTGTGTGTGTGTGTGTGTGATTATATGCATATATGTAAATATGTATGCATGTGTAAAAGTCTGTATATTTGTATGCCAGTATATACTGTTGATTCTTAAAATAACTAAGACTGATAATCTCATGACAAGGCTTAGAGGCAACCCATGAGTTGGATTGTTACTTTGAATTTTCATGTACAATTATTACTACTAAAAGCTTAATAATAGTAGGTTTGTGTGTGAAATTCGAAATAATCTTTTCTGGGGGAACTTATGTGTTCAGACAAGTCAACGTGGCCAGTGTATGTGGGAGTGTAGCTGCCTGTCATGCCAACGCTCATCTTATATCACAGACTGATATCAGCTTACAACTGGGCCAACAGCAAAATGAGAGCTGTACGATCAATGGTTTTTCCATTGCAATGGAAAGTCATTTACAGCTTAGTCTTTTGTGAAGGAATATGATTCTAAAACTATTTGTATTTGTATTTGCTACACTACAGTGCCACCCATTTCTTTTGTATTTTTTCCTGTGTGCAATTTTATTTGTTTTTCCTGTCAAAGTGGATTTTTCTACAGAATTTTGCCAGGAACAACCCTTTTGTTGCCATGGGTTCTTTTACATGCGCTAAGTGCATGCTGCACACGGGATCTCAGTTTATCATCTCATCCAAATGACTAGCATCCAGACCACCACTCAAGGTCTAGTGGAGGGGGAGAAAGTATCGGCGGCTGAGCCGTGATTCAAACCAGCGAGCTCAGATTTTCTCGCTTCCTAAGCAAATGCATTACCTCTAGGCCATCACTCCATTATAACTAGGAGGCAAGATTGCACTGGCTCTTAGAACTGCAGCCTTGGGGGCTATTAGCCTTTGGGAACCATCCCAATGCCGACTGTCCTAAATCCCTCTTGGTCTAGAGAGTGGGGGTGTAACTTGAGCAAGACACTCTCCACCATAATCAAATTCTAGCCCAAATAGTCAGGACAGAAGCTGCCTCCTCAGACACAACTATCATATATATATATATATATATATATAGAGAGAGAGAGAGAGAGAGAGAGAGAGAGATCATTGATTAAGATATGTTACCCGTAAACTCAGTAATAACCCAAATAATGCACGAAATTCATGCACTGCCGCTAACCACCAGCCAATACATGAAATGGCTGAAGTTGCCTTGAGTCTAAAAATCTAGATCTATGCAAATGATAAATACCATATTTTACTGACACAACAAACTTCACATTATAAGGTGCATCCACCAGTTTTTTTTAATACCAATTTTAACCGAAATAAGACACAGCATATTATGAGGTGCGCATCAAAATGATATAATATCTTAAGACACATGGGTCAAAGCCAAAGAAAAAGCAGACGAAAAAAAAAACTACTGACTTATAGTCTATAAAATGTGAAACTCAGTGCACACTGCTGTATTTATTTATCACTTGCTTATAAAACATAAAATGAGAGAGAATGAGAGTAAGAGAAAAGAAGGGGCAGGGGGAGACAAAAACTGACAGACAGCGAAAGAGGCAGACAGGGTGAGAAAAAAAAGAGAGAAAATGAGAGAGAAAGAAAGAGCCAACAGAACCAACCAAAGAAAAAGAAAGAAGATGGCAATAATGGAGAAGAACAAAATGTAGTCAACCAGTTGTGAGAAAATGAGAACAAGAAAGAAAGAATGAGCCTCTGACCAGATAGGATGTTGTCACTACAAGAAAGCACAAATTACTGGCATTGCAGCACAGACTGCTTGATACCAGACATGTGAAGGGTGCCAAAGGCCCATGCAAAATGACAACAGATCCCAGAGAAGGGGAAGACAGAAAATGTCTACCAGTAGGTTGAGGAAAGCATTCTTTCTCCAAGGACTCTGCCAACTCTAAGAGAGATGGGGGGATTAAAATTGCCTGGCCCTCGTCATTGGCTATCATCTCTAGAACCGTGGTGAGAAAGGTAAAGGGAGAAGAATTTGTAAAGATTCCTTCCAAGAGCTCAGAAGAGGGACCACACCCTCTGTCAAAGGATCCATCAAAGGGGAGAAAAAAGCATGACTGTGAGGAGGCTGACACCTGTTGTCCCCCAACAACATATAAAAAGGCATGATTGTGAGGAGGTTGACACCTGTTGTCCCCCAGCAACATATAAAAAGGCATGATTGTGAGGAGGTTGACACCTGTTGTCCCCCCAGCTCTATTGTAGTAGAAACCACTGAGCATTGTGAGCTCCTTATTTAGCAAAACATAACTAACTCAATTTCACCTAAGACTTCTGTAATTCCTGTTACTGAAAATTTCTGCCATTTTCATCAATGTTTTCCGATATAATATACGTTTCTCTACTTTGTGTGCCTATGTGTATGTGTGTGTGTGTATGTGTGTGTTGTATGTGTGTTGTGTCTGAGTGTGTGTGTGTGTGCATGTGTGAGTATGTGCATGTGTGCATACGCGCACGTGTGTGTGCTTGTGTGCGTGCATGCGTGCGTGAGTGTGTGTGTGCAACTGCCTGCATGGATCCGATCACAGATGACAGACAGACAGAGACATATAGAGAGGGAGATAGACATGCTAAGAGAAATTTAAAAGAAAAGAAAAAAAAACCTACACTTACTTCATCTGGACTTTGGCTTAGGTTAGTGGCAGACAGCTCCCCTTCTGACCTGTAGCCATTGGCAAGATTGCAAAGCTCTGAAACGTTACCTTGTGCCTGACTGACTGCTCTATTTACGAATTCCATGATAGTTGATTCTCCACAAGATCCAGATTGTGCTTTGGTGAAGGTGTAGCGAAATGTCTGTCGAAAGCCAGCTTGTTGGCTTGTGTCATCTGAAATGCAGTGCACAAAGATTAATTGCAAAAAAATACTTCAAAATGTTCATGCACAAAATACAGATAGAGCATAACACATTTTGTGTTGGACAGTTCTTCTTACTTTTAGTTTTGCAAACAAGCTGCTATTTTTTGTTTAAATCAGCAAGTTATGGCCTTCTTCTTGTGTGTGTGTGTGTGTGTGTGTGTGTGTGTGTGTGTGTGTGTGTGTGTGTGTGTGATATTATGCTTCCATTATTCTCAATATTTTGAAACTCATGACTCATGACTCATTTTCTGTAGTAATTTTATGTCCATATATGGGAGTGTGTAAGTTTGGACAATCTAAGAGATTTCAGTATGGCAGTTCTACATATTCATTTGTTGATCAGATTTTTGATAAATTCATTGCTTCCTCAAACATTTCTGCAATGTTTATATAGTATAACAATTCTACATATATGTTCATTGACCAGATCTTTTTTAATCACTGTTTCCACAAACCTTTTTGCAATGTTTTTCTAAGTCCATTTTGACAACTCATTTGTGAATCAAATGCCTAGGAGTATATAACCCCCCCACCTCCCCACCCCCATCCCCCCCATTACCCCACACCTAACATAAAGGAAGTATCATCTGCAAGCTTGCTATTCTAATAAACAAAACACATTCACTATTGTGATCCTTTTTTATCTTACAATACAAACAGGTATAGTGAATCTGGATCCTCTTGGTGACATCTTTATACTTCTAGTCTTTTCAACACCTTTCCATTAACTGTAACACAATAAGTAATGTTCTACAAAGTGATATTTCGATAAAAAGTAGAGATCCACTTGCAGAATGCTTTAAAAACTTTATTCATATTTCCCATACTCACTGAGTCAAAGGCTTTCTCAAACTCAATTGAAACTGATATACTTGGAAGAGATTTATTTTTCTAAAATAATACATAATACCAAACAGGATCCAATACTCCCAATACTACCAGTATCTCCATGGAATAAAACCTGTCTGGTCCTCACCAATCAGTTTTGGAGGGACATTTTTTTTTATAATTATGTTGGCAATACATGTCATTCTATCTTATACAAACTGTTAAAAGTTATATAAGTTTTGGGGCTTTTTTTTCAGTGTTTTTTCTAATTATTAGGTACTCTGTTGTCTCCCTTGGGCAAATATGCAATTATTCTTTCTCTGTGCTGCAGACATTTTATATTCTATAACACATTGTTTGAAACAAAATACAATGCAGCAATACAACAAAAATACCAAGGAATACAACAAGGATAACCACTTCCCTGAAAGAAGCATTATAATATTGAGAAATGTAGTGCATAACATGTTTTGAACCAAATGAATGGATTGGAAGAACAGTCAACCGGATAAAGCAAAAAAGTCAGTGATGAGGATCACTCTGTGGGAATAATGTGCATTTGTTATGTAACTGATATTTCATACATGCTGATACCAGTTTGCTGATACCAGTTTGAAGCTGAATAATTAATCTACCTCTTGTATGTTTGCTTTGTTCAGTTTATTTTTGGTTTAGAATTTCAATAATAATGATAATAATAACAATGATGATAATAATAATTACAGCAGCAACAACAACAATAATAACAATAATAATAATAATAATAAAATGAACATTTATATTGCACGTTCTTCCAGAAATACTGCTCAAAGTGCTCTGCATTTCGTTCCCCCCTGCCCCCTCAAAAATTTCCACACACACACAGAAACACGTGCCAAGATTACACTCACGCAGTTGAAAACTGGAAACCACCCACCCACCCATAATTCCCCCTAGAAAATGCATCCCTGCAACATGCACTCATGCACGCACACATACACAAATGCATGAACACTTGCAAGCACCCAGCCACACACATATGGCAAATATTTTTTGTGTAGATAATGAATATTACAAAAAAATAAATTTTGATGTCTGCATCCAGACAATCCACTTTTGTGAGTGAACTGTCTGTTGTTTTCTTTACATTGGACATCATTTCAGGTTTTGAACCGAAAAGTTGATTTGAGTATATCACACTTAATGTAAAGTGCAGTCCAACTGGTATCTGTGTACAACTACCATAAAGACCAAAACGACATTCACTGCTATGCCAGCAGCACAACAGTAAAGTCACAATCAGAGAACTGAAAGATATTCTAATGAAAGACAGACAGAGGAACCAAATAATTTTTTTTACACTCATCATTAACATCATGCAAGCAGACAAACACACACACACGCGCGCACACGCACACACACACACACACACACACACACATACGCATACATGCACACAATTGAACACACACGCACACACACACACACACACACACAAACACAAACAAATGTACACTCACATACATACAATGACACTGCTATGTTATTAGTGTATATCACAAAGATTTTGATTTATTCATGAACTTGTATCCAGAAAAAAGGATCAACTCACCAGCTTTCACACAAGCTGGTATGTCTGGGTCAGTCCATGAGCCCCCATCTGTGCAAGAGTATGTCAGGCTGGCATTGTCAGGATGGTCATAGAATACATAGCCGTCATCACAGGACAGCATGCACTGAAATCCTGTTCCATCCTTTGTGCAGTTTTTTGTCCCATTTAACGGTTTTCTCAGGGTGTATGGGGAGCAGTCTTTGGCTGTTTCATCAGTACACAACACATACACGCACACACACACACACACACACACACACACACAACACACACACACACACATTGTATTAACTGACTACACATGTATAACAGTAACACATCTCTTTTCCTTTCATGTTTCTATTTTGATTAAATTAAAATTTCAATATTTCTCTCTGTGTGTGAGTGTATGTGTTGAGTCAGTGTGTGTGTGCATGCATGTGTGTGTGTGCAATCAATTTAATGTCTAACAAGAGAGGCAAGGTGTTCAAGACTCACTTGTGATACACTTAAAAAAAAAAAATCTAATCGTTAAAATGTGTTCTGTATTTGTTATTATAAAGCTTCGGGTTAAAAAAAAAATTTTTTTTTAAATGTCCTAACCAGACTCGAACCCCGCGTGTTCGGGTGAGAAGAAACTGTATTACCCATTACACTATCGTGGCTCCTTAACTGACGTTCTAAAATTTAATATTTGAACATACTTTTTTAAAAGGTGATAAATCAATTGCAGTATTCGCAGTGAGAACGCTGTTTAAATCATATTATTCTGGTGTATCTTGGGCATTCAAAAAATCTTTAAGGGCAATAAAAAATTCTTTTTAAGTCTGCGGTAAAGGAGACGTGGCTATCGCCGCAATCACACTGCAACATTTAGCCATTTTCTCTTGATCTAGATAGATGTACAAGTTTAGTTACACCCGCCGGGAATGTAGTACGACACGGTTGATTCAATTTCTCTTTTATGTTCATTCTAGTTTTATAGTTTTAAAGTTGATATGAAAATTTAGTATTTTGTTAAACTAATAACATGTAGAGCCAAGTACAAGTACTTCTAAACATCGTATGAAGTGAAAAGGACTTCATTTTGAGAAAAGTCAAGACTGGAAATTTTTTCTTTTCATCAATTCAAGGGTATTAACTCGCATGGTTTACAATTTTTAACTGTGAATTCCGACTGATTCTGTGGATATTTTTATGGCAGTTTGGGGCATAATCCAGTAAGTGATGAGGCATTCACAAATCTTTCTATGAATAAATATTTAACGGTCTCCTTCTCCAACTTTCCATCACATGTTATCGTGTATTGTCCATTGAATATAGGATTGAACGGGCAGGTCAACAACTTGAAACAAAATGGCGTCGTTCGCATTCGCGAAGAATATGAGCATGCGCTTTGAACGTGTATAAATATGTGTACGCAATTGATTTTTGCCCATGACCTTCAGGGCTCAGCCAATAGATCTATAAAGTCCACTCGTCGTATTGATTTTAGTATTTTCCAAAAAAGACCACTTGGGCGATTGAACATAGTGAAAGCCCTGTACACTGAGAGTAAAACACACAAGCTTTTTATGTATTGAGTATAATTTCAAAATGTAATGTTTAAGATGAGAAAGATCAGTTTAAAGCAAATTAAGTCCCCTAGCATTAATTGCAGATTAATTTCCATTTTTTACTATCAGCACCAAAACGTTTGCAAAATAAATAAAACTTCCATGCTTTGCAAAAGAAGTTCCTGTTTGAACAAAAAATGATAATAATGACTGCTCTTGTTGTTGTGTCAGAATATCAGATCAAAGTGCCAAGTTTAGAGAATAAAAAAAATATAACAGTAAATGCAGTTTGCATATAATTTGGCTTCTTTTTTTAATTTTTTTTTTGTGTCCATCCCAGAGGTGCAATATTGTTTTAAACAGGATGATTGGAAAGAACTGAATTTTTCATATTTTTATGCCTAATTTGGTGTCAACTGACAAAGCATTTGCAGAGAAAATGTCAATGTTAAAGTTTACCATGAACACACACACACACACACACACACACACACACACACAGACAACCAAACACCGGGTTAAAACATAGACTCACTTTGTTTACACAAGTGAGTCAAAAATGTAATGCTGGACAATTCAAAATACCCTTCATAGCTGACTATATGTATCCCTAAATTACAAGGCAGGGCACAAACAGCACATAAAAGCCATTTCTTCTCATGAAAATGAACAAAGGAGTTGCAGCCCATGACTGTAGGAGTAGTGTTCAAGCCCTGAATATCCATAGAACATAACAAAAACTTGAGCCAAATCAGCTGCAAAGACAATCTCAAAGAGATTCTCAAAGACAGGTACAGGTGTATACACACACGCACACAAAATACAGACGAAATCACACACACACACACACACACACAACCAAACACTAATATCACTTTAAGTGGAAAGACATTAAATTGAAGACTTTGAAGACTACACACACACACACACACACACACACACACACAACCAAACACTAATATCACTTTAAGTGGAAAGACATTAAATTGAAGACTTTGAAGACTATACACACACACACACACACACACACACACACACACCATGGAAGTGAATCTGTATCAGCAAGAATTCCATCCATTCACATCTCCACGCTTTGTATATAAACAAAACACTATGTATGAGTTCCTACCTTTAAAAAACAGCGGAAATTTGCAGGTGGCCTTATTACCAGATGAATCCTCAACATATGCCGTCACCGAATAAGTTGCATAGGGTGGAAAAGTTGATAAAAGAAGATGATTGGCATCGGCAGTGAACACCATATGAGCAGGAGTGAAAACAGGTTCTTTGCCATCATTGTTCTCGAGCTCTCCCAAATGAGAGGATGAAAATGTGACACTTTTGGTTTCATTTTCTTCACTGAATTCCTCCACCACTTTATCAGGACACTCAATGATGGGGGGAATGTCATCTATGGAAACAAAAAAAAGAAACCAATCCAATCCAGTATGAGGCTGACAAAATATCATTTTGATGATGGGTGATCCATACAAATGTATTTTTCCAGTTTACATGAAAAAGTGCACACAAGATACAACAAAAAACAATGGTGAAGAAACAAATTTTGTAAATGTCCTTTCCAACAAGTATAATGACAAGCTGTTGTGCCTAAGACTACAGCAATGTTCTCGTTCTAGCATGCATTTCATGAACAGGAGACCAAGGGCATGCATGTTTAAAATGCTTAACCACACCCCATGCGAAAGAAACAAAGTTCAGCTGCCATGCCTCAAAGAATGTAACTAGATCTGCTCAAGAATGAGTTCATTTCATTAACTTTCTTCTTCAGAGTAAAGAACAAAAAGAGAAAAAGGCAAATAACAATTGAAATTCAACCGGAACCCCATCAAACTAGTAAACAGTAAACAAATTAGGCACACATTCATTTGTATCACAATATTGAAACCTAGGCAATGCCTCAAGCAGTGACCACTCCATCAGAAGGCTTTCTTTAAATGTGTTAAACATGCAAACATGTTATGTAGTAGATAAAAAATATTCTAAACAATAAACACAAAAATAAGCATAATTATACAGCAAAAACTGCCAATGGACAACTAACATTTCCTGGGCACAAAAAAGTAAAGCTAAAAAGTACAAGATCTTAATAAGTAAAGCACACAAAAAATACAAAATCTTAATAACCAAGTCCACAGAGATGCAAAAAAAAAATGTAGAAGCTCCTAGAAAACAGGAATATGAATGGATCATCAAGGTAGAACATGGAAAAGGATGAGATGACTGGAAAAGAAGAAACAAGACAGAAACAAAGAGAACAATCAAAAGAAGAATTTTCAAGGACAGACTTTTCAGGAGTGGCAATATTTCATCAACTGAACAAAACCCCTCAGTAACTCTGTTACGGATCACTTGAAGATGTTACCTTTAATTTGAATGCCAGTAAAACAGGTGTCTTCATTTCCTGCAAAATCTGTTACTTTGAAAAGAAAAATAGTTGTCTTTGACAAGATGTAATCTTCTGAGGGCCAGCCCATGATGCCTGGATAACTGCTGTAGACCCTGAAGGTGTGCACACCAACATTGTCTGTGCCATCAGGCAAAGCCATCACCTCACTTGCTTTGGAGAAAAGTGGCACAGTCAAGTTTTCTGGAGGGCAGTTTTTCAAACTGGGAGCTTGAGTATCTGAAGAGGAAAGAAGATCAAGGTAAACATCACTTAACAACAAGCAACAATGAAATCAACTTAGTGTAGCTACCACACCTAGAAATGGGGGGCGGGGGGAGGGGGGGGGCAGAAAATGAGTACAAGAGGAAAACCCAAGTCAGAACTGAACAGTGGAAAAGAAATGATAGGACAGATAATGTTGATAATTATAACAATGAAACATTTCTAATGTGCTCCCCTCAGTTCCATGCACTGCTAAAAAAATCATAATAATATAGAGGAACATGATACAACAGATTTACACACACACACACACACACACACACACACACACACACACACACACCCCATGCATGCACACAAGCAGGCACAAACACACACAGTTTACACAGTTGCAAGTAACAATAGGCAAACTATTTATCAGAATACAAATACCTGTGCATTCCTAAGTACAATCATTGGTGCATATGAGCACACACACAGGCACACACACTCATCCAAACATGACACCCAAACAACTGATCATATGAGATAACAATTATGGTAACAAGCTGTGCAGAAACAGCCTATATGGCAGAAGAAAACTGTACATTATAACAATGATAATACTTGTTGAACAGGTAGGTCTCAGTAGTTGTTTTCAAGGATGCAGCACACTGTATGTGACAGATTTCTTAAGGCACTGTATTCCAGATCAAAAGAGTTGCAAAAGAAAAGCAACACCGTTCTGATGGGAGGAATGCAGTGTTTCTGAATTAGCCTTGATGGAATATACACTGACAGGAGAGCACAGAGAGAATGAGGAGCATTGTGAACAAAAAAGAGGTGACCCAGTTTTAAAAGTTTAACTTAATATGTGCTTTGATGCAAAGTGAATGAAGAGTTTTAAGGAAGGACTGAACATAATCATAATACATCCAGATGCTTTGAGTGCCAGTTTTGCAGTAAAATTCTGAACTTTTTGGTGTTTGTCAAGTTTTTTACCTCTTTTTTTTTTAATTGAAACAATCTCTTTAGCTAAGTATTTGGATAAGACCGAAACCAATAAGAAACTTGATCCCATCTCAGCAGCAATTTCCAAATTGTAAGGTCTGCCCTCAGAATAGTCTCTGAGGTGGTCCAGACAACTGATAAGAATCAACAGAACAGACTGCAGAGAGACTGGTCTATTCTTTTTTTGTGTGGCAAAATCCATCAGATGGATCTGGGATGAAGATGGTTGCAGGCAAGGTTGGGGAGGCCCTATGTGGGTGCTGAAAAGATGGGTGAGGGGGGATAAGTCTGTGTCTTGCTCATACGCCCTTTGTCATCACATGTGATAAGGGATAGTGTAGGCTGGGTGGAGAGGAGATGGGGGCAAACTACTATTCACAAGTCACCTGCCAAATGAGTTCATCAGCACTCCAAAGACAGAATGAGACTGGGTGGTTATTTCAGCACAAGCTAATGAACACTGACACAGGTGCATAGTGGGTCCTGAACCTCTTCCTTGTCTAGTGTTTTCATCAAAATTGTACATTCCAAACAAATCTTTGTTCTTTAGTTATATTCCTCTACCTGAATATATTTCAGTACTAGTAACACTTATGTTTCAATTTCAAAAAGGTATCAAACCATTAGAGTGATCCATACGTGCTACACAATATCTGCTGTTAAAAAAAAGAAAAGGAAAAAAGGAAAGGAGCAGATGCCTGACTTTTGCGTAAACCGAACGTGCTCTCAAGCCCAGACACACAAACAAAAGTTGAATGGTGTAAACAGCATGACTTCTCCTGGCAGAATGTATTAAGGCAGACTGAACCTTTATCAAATTGTGTAAATTAAGGCCTTGGATATACCATACACAAGCACTCACTGACTGACAGTAAGCCAAGTGAAGAAAAGCAGTAAGACACCACTGAAACAACCCAATAAAGAAAATGATGAGATGTATTCTGATCAAATTCACCTCTTCAATGCTTATGTTTCATGATAATTCTGAGAAATACATGAAAGCTCAATTTGACAAAATGTCAAAATATGGAAATCTGTCCTCCAAACAGAAGAATGGCAACATGACAGAAATGAGAGCAGTAGGCCCAATACAGAGCAGAGGATTTAATACAGAGCAGTAGGCTCAATACAGAGCAGAGGATTTAATACAGAGCAGTAGGCTCAATACAGAGCAGAGGATTTAATACAGAGCAGTAGGCTCAATACAGAGGAGAAGGCTCAATACAGAGCACAGGGTTCAATACAGAGTAGAAGGCTCAATACAGAGCACTAGGTTCAATACAGAGCAGTAGGTTCAAAACAGAGGAGAAGGCTCAATACAGAGCAGAGGGTTGAGCAGTAGGTTCAATACAGAGCAGAAGGTTCAATACAGAGCAATAGGTTCAATACAGAGCACTAGGTTCAATACAGAGGAGAAGGCTCAATACAGAGCAGTAGGTTCAATACAGAGCAGAAGGTTGAATACAGAGCAGTAGGCTCAATACAGAGCAGAAGGCTCAATACAGAGCAGAGGGTTCAATACAGAGCACTAGATTCAATACAGAGCAATAGGCCCAATACAGAGCACTAGGTTCAATACAGAGCACTAGGTTCAATACAGAGCAGAAGGCTCAATACAGAGCAGAGGGTTCAATACAGAGCACTAGATTCAATACAGAGCAATAGGTTCAATACAAAACACTAGGTTCAATACAGAGCAGCAGGCTCAATACAGAGCAGAAGGTTCAATACAGAGCAGTAGGCCCAATACAGAGCAATAGGCCCAATACAGAGCACTAGGTTCAATACAGAGCAATAGGCCCAATACAGAGCACTAGGTTCAATACAGAGCAATAAGCCCAATACAAAGCACTAGGTTCAATACAGAGCGGTAGGCTCAATACAGAACACTAGGTTCAATACAGAGCAGTAGGCTCAATACAGAACACTAGGTTCAATACAGAGCAGTAGGCCCAATACAGAGCAGTAGGCTCAATACAGAGCAATAAGCCCAATACAGAGCAGTAGGTTCAATACAGACCACTAGGTTCAATACAGAGCACTAGGTTCAATACAGAGCAGAAGGTTCAATACAGAGCAGTTGGTTCAATACAGAGCACTAGGTTCAATACAGAGCAGAAGGTTCAATACAGAGCAGTTGGTTCAATACAGAGCACTAGGTTCAAAACAGAGCAGTAGGCTCAATACAGAGCAGAAGGTTCAGAATTGTGTAAGCTGGAACTATCATGAAGGGGGTTGTTTTAAAAATTTCACTTACACTGGCAGCACACTCACCAACACACTGAGGGACACTGCCATTCCAAATAAGTCCTTTCCTATCAGCAGTGAGCTGGCACTGGAGAGGGAAGGGATCAGTGAGTGTAAACCCTTCTTTGTCACACTTGAAATACACCAGGCTGTCCTGGTCGTAGGAAGTGGTGTTCAGCTGCTGGCCATCTGGAGGCTGTCCGGGATCCTTACAAGTCACACCTACACATACAAACATAAATATAGTTGTTTTGTTTTTTTAAGTCACACCTTCACGTACAAACATAAATATAGTATTCTAAAAAAAAGTCACACCTACATGTACAAACATAAATTTAGTATTTAAAAAAGTCACACCTACATGTACCAACATAAATATAGTAAAAATAAGTCACATCTACACATACACACACATATATAGTATATAAAAAAAAATGTCACACCTACACATACAAACATAAATATAGTTCTAGTTGTTGTTTTTTTAAGTCACACCTACACGTACAAACATAAATATAGTATTTTTAAAAAGTCACACCTACATGTACAAAAATAAATATAGCATTTAAAAAAGTCACACCTACACATACAAACATAAATATAGTGTTAAAAAAAGTCACACCTACACATACAAACATAAATATAGTATTTTTAAAAAGTCACACCTACATGTACAACCATAAATATAGTAAGTTTACAAAACTAAATGTTTTGTGAATAACAAGCCTGTTTATGAACTACTTAAGTGTCATGAATATAAAACCTGTTTATATATAAGGGCATCTGCATACCCAATCTAACCTGACAATCCACAGTTCGTTTCATAAATGTCATCATCTTTAAGCACCTGCCACCAATTTCATTCTATTGTTTACAAATTGATGTTTTGATTACAATGTATCAGCTGCAAACTCAGATGCTATTTTGTCTCAAGGCCATTGATGAAAACATAAAGAGCAACAAATTGACTTTTCTTTTTTTAATGAATCTACCTGCACAACGTAGGCTTCCAAAGCTCCACTGTCCTCTTTCTGTACATCTAACAGTGGTGTCATTGTCTTCACTTGATCCTTCAACACTGTACAAATCCTGGCACACAAACTCAAAGCTTGATCCATAGGTCGTGTTGATTACTGTCCCAATGTAATTACTTCCTGAAGAAGTTTCTGGCTCTTGGCAGTCAATAACTGAAATAAAATTTGAAAAGAAAGGTCATCATAAGTGTGCAATGGTAGAAACTGTTGAAAGGTTTTAACACATGTACTGACAAATGCATGCACACGTGTGTTAATCACACACTGACATGAAGAGGGAATGAGAGAGAGAGAGAGAGAGAGAGAGAGAGAGAGAGAGAGAAGGCAGATGTAATATGTTCAGTAAATCTATAGGCAACTGCAGCAATAACATCTAATATGAATGATAAAGATCAGGTCACTTAACAAAATCTACAAACTGATATTTTTCACTGGTGTCTGTTCTTGTCATGAGACCAATAATTTGAAACAAAATGTGCAGGAATGAATGAATGAATGATTGTGTTGTGTGCATATGCATATGAGTGCATGTATGCGCGCAAGGATATGTGTGTATGTCACTGTGCATCAGTCTTTGTGTGTGTAGTGTGCGTGTGTGTGTGTGTGCACGCATGCACGCACATGCATGTGTGCATACACGTGTGTATGCGTGTGTGTGTTCATGTTTGTGTTTGTGTGTGTGTGCGCGGGTGTTGAGGGGAGCGTTTCAGTTTCAGCTGTAAAGTAACATTATGGGAAAACAATAACATAACCACCCCTCCCTATCCCAAGAACAACTGGAAGTTCTGGAGGACCAGAAGAATTATGCTGTACTGTCGTCATGACCACTGGTGAATTTCAAAGATCTTAAAATCCAGTTTTAGTGTTGTGTTTGCTGAACATTTGTGCTTGTAGAATGGTTTACTGATTTTGTGTTCCAAACAGTTCTTTGTCGTACTGTATGATTCTGAGACCAATGTCACATGGGCATTTTGTGTGAGACTTCTGAAGAAACCCAACCTCGACGCAAACATTTTGAAAAACTATCAACCAGTTTCTAATCTTCCATTCAAGTCCAAACTCCTTGAAAAAGCTGTTCTCAAGCAGCTCAACAACCACCTTTGTTTCAACAATCTCATCCACCCATTTCAGTCTGCCTATCACGCTGACCACAGCACCGAAACCACTCTCCTCCACATTCTGAACAATCTACTGATAGCGTCCGACTCAGGAAAAATTTCCCTTCTCACTCTTCTCGGCTTGTCAGCCACCTTTGACACGATAGACCATTCAATCCTTCTTTCCCGTCTTCATTTTACATCTGGTATCAATGGCACTGTTCTAAACTGGTTCAAATCTTATCTCACTGATCGATTCCAGTCTGTCATTGTTGATCATTTCCAATCTGAATCCATTAAAATCGAACATGGAGTCCCACAGGATTCTGTTTTAGGCCCAGTGCTCTTCACACTGTACACTGCTCCTCTCGCTGAAATTATCAACCGCCATAATATCAGTCATCATTCTTATGCTGATGACACTCAAATCCAGAAGAGTGATACCCCTGAAAAATTGTTGCCGCTCTTGCAAGAAACACCCAACTGCTTCCTGGACATTAAAAACTGGATGACTCGAAATAAGTTACAATTGAACGCGGACAAAACTGAAGCAATGATCATAGGAACTAAACAAAAACTGTCTTCCATCACAATTGACACAATCAAACTTGGCAGTACATCCATCCCTCTTTCCACGTCAGTCGGTGTTGTCCTTGACAATACACTGTCAATGCAAAAATTTATCAGTCAGACATGTCAGTCCTGCTACTGTCAACTGCGGCGCATCAGTGCCGTCCGGAAATATCTGTCCACTGACGCAACATCTAGCCTTGTCGTTTCTCTCATTCTCTCTCGCCTTGACTACTGTAACTCTCTATTGTCTGGTTTGCCTGCTTCATCCATTCAGTCCCTTCAGCGCATACAAAACTCTGCTGCCCGACTCATCCTCAGAAAGAAAAGATCTGAGCACATCACTCCTCTTTTGCAACATCTCCACTCCAAATAAAATACTGTTTAAACCAATATCTCCACTGGCTCCCTGTCTCACACCGAATAAAGTACAAGATCAGCACTCTATGTTATAGATGCATTCACAAAACTGCCCCTTCCTATCTCTGCAGCTGCCTTCACCTCTACACTCCATCTCGCTCACTACGATCGGCTTCGGATCCACTCTGTTTACGCATACCCAGATTCAAACACTCGACTGTCGGCCGCCTTTCTTACTCTGTCTCTGGACCTTGCCGTTCTTTCTCTGTCTCTGGACCTTGCGATTGGAATAAACTTCCTCTTTCGCTTCGTCAAGTCTCCACACTCAGCTCTTTCAAGTCTGGCCTTAAAACCCACCTCTTCCCAAAATAGCCTCCCTTGCCTGCCCTTCCTTGTCTTTTAGTTTCTACAGTTTTAGAGTTATGCATGTGTGTGAATGACCTGTGCGAAAGCGCTTTGATTTGTCTCTGCACAAGATTCTATAAATTCTATATAAATATTCTATATAAATACCATTAGTAGTATTATTATTATTATAGACTGGTTATGGTTTCATGATGGCTGGTAGCTTGGGCAAGGTGTCATGCACTTCAAGAATTCAAATTCATGTGCAAATGCGCATATGCTTGCATGTGTTGGTAGAGACATATCAGTGTACAGATATTAGATACAAACTGTCCCCTATCTACTGGTGAGTTCTTACATTTGACAAGCCTATACTACAGCTGAGAGGAAGAACAAAACCAGTCACTAAAAAAATAAATATACACACCAGTGAAACATCTGAATTATATAGATTCTGTAATGAAACTTTTTTTTTATCATATACAGTTCAGTTCTGGTCATTGTGTTTATATCCCTGTTTACTTCACCCATATTATGAATCATAGAGTCTACATTTCCACTGCCTTATGTGTCAGAAATTCAACAATCAGAATAGGTGTCGAGGGTGTCAGCTGCTAGCTGTCATTAAAAACTTGAATAATAACATCCCCATAATTTGACAAAGTATAAAATTGTCTGTTTTCCAATGAAATCCTCTAAATTTGGCTGCACTAAAGAAAAAATGCACACTAAAGATGTCAATGTCACTTTGGGTATACAGTAGTACAAACAAAAAAAGCAAAGAACTGTGGAGATACAAAACATGGGAATCTTTTCAATGCTTACGGCCACAGTCGTAGTTAGCGCCAACCAGCTGGTACTTCCCTTCATGATAGATACAGGTACGAGACGTGTTATAGACAGGTCTGCCAGGTACCATGCATGTCAGGGTGACCTCTTCTTCAAATGACACCTGCCCACTTGGAGTTACGGTGGCAGGGTTCAGTGCAGTCACATCAGGGTGTTCAGGCTGACACATAGCAGCTGTAAGTAAAGACAGTAAACATCTTTCATGTAAACTCCATTTCACATGCACCCACGCATGTACACACGCACATGCATGCAGATCTGTGCACATGCTGTCACATACGATTTTAAGTGTAGTAACACACACACACACACACACACACACACACACACACACACACACACATTGATAATTACAAATTCTGGCAGTTCAAAAGCCTGTCAGTCATGGCAGGCCCCTGTACAAACTGGATTTGTGAAAGTTGTTTGTTTTTTTTAAATATCTTGACAGAACTCTCTTTTGTCTACAGAAATCAAACAACTAGTCAGATTTCTAGTGATGTATGGATGTTGGTAAAAGAGGAACAAAAAGCAAAATGTTGAGACAAGAAGTGACCCTATCCATGCAGCAGTCCCAAGCTTCCATGTCAAGCATGTTTAGTTCACAGATGAAGGACTGGCCATCAGGCCACTAAACAGCTTTCCTTGCTTTACACCACAATTGTTCTGGTCGTCACAAACAAATGCTTACGTTCACAGTTAGGAGCTCTCTTGTCCCACTGGCCGTTCTTGTCACAAGTGAGCAGAGAAGCACCACTCAGCTGAAATCCCAACATACAGGTGTACTCCACACAGTCCCCATAGTGGTAGCTGTCCTGAGCCACCAACAGGGTGCCGTTGGCAACAACTTCAGGGTCCGGACATCGCACAGCTGTCAGAGTAAAGACAGACAAAATGTTGGGAATCTTATACTCTCTATGTGCAAGTTCACAGACACAGACACACACACAAGGAAAACCAAATCCAGCTGAAAATACCCCCTCCCTTTTGTATGTCATACAATGATTAGAAAGTAAAAGGATTACATTTATTCATTCTTTTCATTACTCTTTAAGATGACAATAATGATCCAATATAAAAATGCATTTCACTGCAAGAGAAAAGTGAATTATTCTAGATACATAAACATCACGGTTTTTTATGAATACTCATATGTTTAGTGACAAAAATATAGTATACATTCCATCCATTATGACTTACGCAGACAGGTGTGATTGAATCTCCTCACATCTCCTGGTCTCATCCCATTCTCATTAAGAGCCAGGCTGTAGCCATTCACTCCCTCTGAGGTGAAGAGAATGAAGCCATCATCACAGCTGCACTCGTAACCACCCTCAGTATCCTTGCAGTTTTGGTCACAGCCATCTGTGTCTGCTGTGCACTCATCTATGTCTGCACATGACATTTTTGCATCAAGTATGCTGTGCTTTAGGTACTGACAGTAACAACTGAACCTGCAATGTGGATCACAATATTCTTTTAAACCAACAACACATATGTAATAATAATATATGAAAAAAATGCACTCATTTCTATCTGCACATGTGCTGGTAAAAGCTGGTCTTTGGAGCCAAAAATGTTAGCTATGGAGGTACATAAAAATATGTTCCATTATCTCTACAATTTTACACCAATGAAGTCATAAGTATGAGGTGACACAAGGCACTAGTTTACAGCCCCCACCCCTTTCTCATCCCCCCTTCCCCTGTCCCACATGTTTTTTGTTTGGGTACAATTTCTTCAAACATATGCACAGTATACTTACAACATGCATCTCATCAAACAGCTTCGTTAAAAAAAAATAACACAACTGACAAATGGTTACTCACTGTGTATCTGTTTACAATGAAAAAAATGAGCTATTCATGTCATAAATTATTTTTACAGATGTTTCATTACATTCTCAAGATAAAAGTAGTGAGGGATCTACTATTAAATGAACACTGCAAATGATAAGAGTAATGATTATGATGATGGTGATGATGATGATGATAACAATGACAAGAGTGATAGCAGAAATAACAACATAATTTTTGGGCATACTATCTCCACTGAGCCCAGGATTTTACAAAATATGCTTTTCATCCATATCCACTAAGCCTAGGATTTCACAAAAGATATATTTTTCATCCATATCCACTGAGCCCAGGATTTCACAAAATATGTTTTTCATCCATATCCGCTGCGCCTAAATTTCACAAGATATATGTATATATGTATGTATGTATATATATATACATTATTCAACATATTCCTGTAACATATCATGTTGGATGCATTTGATGAACATGAGGGCACCATCACCATCAGAGGCAGAACTGTTACATTATTTTTTGTTCACCGGTGACATTGATGGCTTGGCAGGAAGTGAGACTGAACACTCCAACCTGGTAGAAAGCCTTAACATCACCTCCAGGGAATACAGAACGGAAATCAGTGCACAAAAGACAAAGACCATGATGAATAATGCCAATGGCATCAGATGATATCAGAGTCAATGAGCAGTCTTTGGAATTTGCATCTAGTTTCAAGTACCTGGGTGCAATTGTCACAGATGCAGGCTCGAAACCAGGAGCCATGTCCAGGATAGCACAGGCTACAGCAGCGCCCACTCGACTGAAGCCCATTTGGAGAGACAACTCAGATCTAAAGTAAAGCATATGCGCTCACCAATCAATGCTTGTCTATGCTTGCAAAACATGGACTCTCACTGCCAACCTTCAGAAGATCTAAGTCATGGAAATGAGATGCTTCCGAAAGCTACTAGGCACTGATCACGTCAAGAACACAGAGGTGTGACAGAAGATCACCCAAGCCATTAGACCCCACACTGACCTCCTAACGGTCATTATGAGGAGGAAGCTGAAATGGTACGGACACATCACAAGATTTGACAGGCTCACAAAGACCATTCTGCAGCGCACAGTACCAGGCAGTAGGAAGAGAGGGAGACAAGAGAAATGTGACAGGACAACATCCAAAAATGGACAGATGAATTTCCCAGATTCCTAGAGAACTGAGAGACAGGAACCAATGGAGAGAACAGGTATGGAAATCATTTGCTGTGCTCCCATGACCTTCCGCTGGGTTATGGGATAAGTGAAGGTGAAAGTGATATATATTTTCAGGGTAAACGCAAAACAGGGAGGGGTGTGTGAGAGTAGAAGTCAGAAATTCAGTCTTATACCCGTTAGAAGCCAGGAGTCAGGCCATGTCTCTTTAAATGGAGTTAGGGGGACCCACAATCACAAGGAAAATACCAACATGAGTGTCATTGAACTTTCTAGTGTAACATGATTACAGCTGCCAGTAGCAATAAGGTTTTTTCTCTAAAGACAGCAGTGGAGTAAAGAATCAAAGCGCAAATAAGATTTTTAACATTCCAAGAGTGGGGTCAGTACCTAAAAGCTTTCTATATTATCATATACCACATTATGACCTTGACTTATGACCTCTCCTTGAAACTGAACATGGATCATGCCATTAACATGGCTACTCATTAAATCAAGTCTGATAAAAATTGGATGTTAGACATCAGTTCTATCAACTTTTTTTCCATTTTGTCAAACACAATCACCCTATCACAATGAATGGGGATGACAGGAATGGTCTCATTAATACCTACAGTTCTGCCAAGTTTGGTTCATATACTACTTGCAGTTACACAGAACAATTGCCAACAATGCATGCAAGCGCGCACGCGCGCACACACACACACACACACACACACACACACACACACACATCCCCATATAAAACAAAAACAAATGAACAAAGCAATAACAAATAAAAAAATAACCAATCAGTAATATATTACCAGTCTGAAAGAAGTGTCAAAACACTTCTTATTCTGCTTTTACAGTGAAACAAGAAACCCAACACGCAATTTTCACTTACTGTTGCAGGATTTCATATCCGCAGCCAGAGTATAGCCATCAAAACAGCTACAGGTGCGGTTTTCAAACTCAGAATCATGACATAAATGTTGACAGTAATCATTGGCCTTGCATTTGTCCTGGTCTGAAATTCAAAATCTAATGTAGTTTAGTTTCTGCATAATGTAAAGAACAAGTTATCATGTTAAAAAATACACACACGTGATATACCTCTCTCTAAAACACACACACACACACACACACACACACACACACACACACACACCTGTGAGCACACACACTAGTAAATCATAGACAAAAAAACATGAGAAAACATCATATCTCATCACAGTATAATCAACATCCATTTTTCATACTTATTGCCATTCACTGTCCCCTTTTTTTCCAAAATAATTACCATTCACACATCACACATTTTTTCGTAGTTATTGCCATTCACATAACCGATATTTTTTGCATTACCATTGCCATTCACACATCCTGAACTTTTTTCTTGATCATTGCTATTCTCACACCCCACATCTTTTTTTTTTTAATCAATGCCATTCACTCACCTCATGTTTTTTTATGATCACTACCATTCACACACCCCATATTTTTTTTATGATCACTACCATTCACACACCCAATATTTTTTATTATCACTGCCATTCACACACCCAATTTTTTTTTTTATCACTGCCATTCACACACCCCATATTTTTTTTATGATCAATACCATTCATACACCCCATATTTTTTTATTATCACTGCCATTCACACACCCTATATTTTTTATGATCACTACGATTCACACACCCCATATTTTTTATGATCACTGCCATTCACACACCCCATATTTTTTTATGATCACTACCATTCACACACCCCATATTTTTTATGATCACTGCCATTCACACACCCTATATTTTTTTATGATCACTGCCATTCACACACCCCATATTTTTTATGATCACTGCCATTCACACACCCTATATTTTTTTTATTATCACTGCCATTCACACACCGCATATTTTTTTATGATCACTACCATTCACACACCCAATATTTTTTATGATCACTATGATTCACACACCCCATATTTTTTATGATCACTGCCATTCACACACCCCATATTTTTTTATGATCACTACCATTCACACACCCTATATTTTTTATGATCACTGCCATTCACACACCCTATATTTTTTTTATGATCACTGCCATTCACACACCCTATATTTTTTTATGATCACTTCCATTCACACACCCTATATTTTTTTATGATCACTACCATTCACACACCCAATATTTTTTATGATCACTGCCATTCACACACCCCATATTTTTTATGATCACTACCATTCACACACCCTATATTTTTTATGATCACTACCATTCACACACCCTATATTTTTTTATGATCACTTCCATTCACACACCCTATATTTTTTTATGATCACTACCATTCACACACCCAATATTTTTTATGATCACTGCCATTCACACACCCCATATTTTTTATGATCACTACCATTCACACACCCTATATTTTCTCAATGATCACTGCCATTCACACACCCCATATTTTTTTATGATCACTGCCATTCACACACCCCATATTTTTTATGATCACTACCATTCACACACCCCATATTTTTTATGATCACTACCATTCACATACCCTATATTTTCTCAATGATCACTGCCATTCACACACCCCATATTTTTTATGATCACTACCATTCACACACCCTATATTTTCTCAATGATCACTGCCATGCACACACCCCATATTTTTTATGATCACTGCCATTCACACACCCCATACTTTTTTATGATCACTACCATTCACACACCCTATATTTTCTCAATGATCACTGCCATTCACAAACCCCATATTTTTTATGATCACTGCTATTCACCAACCCCCCATATTTTTTATGATCACTGCTATTCACCCCCCCCCCCCTATATTTTTTTTTATGAACACTACCATTCACACACCCCATATTTTCTTATTGATCCCTGCCATTCACACACCCCATATTTTTTATGATCCCTGCCATTCACACACCCCATATTTTTTCATATTCATTCCCATTTACATACCCCACATTCCTTCATAACTAGTGCTATGGTGCATCCTGTTTATGCAATAACTGCCATCCTGACACATATATTTTTTCACACTCATTGCCATTCACATCCCCAACATTTTTTTATACTGACTGCAAGGTTCATCACCTTCTGTGACATGATGGACATACATGATTGCACACACACACACACACACACACACACACACACACACACACACAATCACTCCCACATTCCCACACAAGCCACTTCATTCAAAGAACTAAACCCTTCCATCCTTACATAGTTGTTCTGAGTGGGCACTGGATGAGGAGACTATCAGAGCAATGCAGATAGAGAACTTACTTGCATGTGATTCTGAATATCCCCTTCTTCCCTATCCCCCCTTCCCACCCTTTTTCACATACATCTTGATACTTACATGAGCAGTGGAAGCCTTGGAGTCCCTGCAGTGATCTGTCCTGTGAACAAGTCACAACAGTGGAGTCGCCTCCTGGGGCAGCGTAACCCTGATGGCAGCTGGCTGTTACACTGTCTCCCACTTGGATCATCTCCCCACCTTTTTCCAGCATTCCATTGGGAATTGACATGGGCACGTAGCACTGCAGCACTGCATAAAGAATTATTGCAGGTATTAGACCAAGTGATTCACAGTGAACTGTGTGCATGCACTGGAAGGAAGTGTCTGCAAAAGGTGTGTGCATGGATGTATGTGTGTGTGTGTGTGTGTGTGTGTGTGTGTGTGTGTGTGTGTGCACAGAAGATACTATGAATGATGTAAGCATACACAAGTATGTATGTGAGACAAAGTGAGAGAGAGAGAGAGAGAGAGAGAGAGAGAGAGAGAGACACACACACACACACACACACACAGACCACATGAACATGTTCACTTACATTGTGTTCACATACTGCAAACATAAAAGCATGTTTGTATACATATCTATATGTACATATTTATTTGTCTGCATCTTATCTATACAGCCAGTGAAGCCTCTTTTGCATTTATACAGACCAAAAATTAGTGATTTGCACCCTTAAGTATTTTCTGTGGAACTGCAGCATTTCAATACAGATCTAAAGAAACTGTCAAATAAGAAATACTCAAATGCTCTCTTCTAACTGATCAAATTAAAACCAGCTGATTTTATCAATATTCTTGCAAAATGCATGATAAATATACAGTTAGCAGTCATACATGCAAGATTTTCCTCCAAGAGACCAGGCAGGCTTTACACACTCTGACCTGCATAGTAATAAAGACATGACCTGAGACTGAAAGGCTCACCTTCACAGCTGGGTACGCTGGCAGACCAGTTTCCATCAGACTGACAAAAGAGGAGGGGATGCCCAACAATCTGGTAGCCAGCAGAACATGTGTACTCCACAATGGAGCTGAAATTGCTGCCATCTCCTGATCGGATCTGTTTATTAGCGTTGGCTATGTCAGGCAATGGAGAACAAGAGGAGGCTGTAATAAAAGTGGACAATTTTGTTTATAATTCACCAGTAGCATCTACCTTGGGAAATAAAAGTAATCTGCTGCAGAGTCTCTGTTCTTCTCATTCTCACCAGCAATCAACCCCTGTTCAGTGACTTGTCAGCCATCTCTGACCAAGGAGTGAAAATGAAAAAATGCTTTGAAAAAAAATACGGAGTGACAGGGAAGAAGAAACCAGAAGTGTAACAAGAGGCAAAACAAAACAAGTTCAAAGTGTGGTCAGCCTCTCTCATGATCCTCCACAAGGTACAGTGCTTGATTCCTACCAAAGCAAACAATAATCATTTCATCCTTCGGGGGACTCATCAGGCTTGTGACTCTCATTGCCAACTGCAAAAAAAGTCTCCAACACATGCAAGAAGCACCTTCCAGATGTGGAGTTAATTTGGAGGAGAAATACTGCCATAACTTACTTTGTGCAACAAATGGGTGAGAAGGGTGGGGTGGGGGGTTAGAGAACAGCTGAAGCAGAAATGAAAATAAAGTATGGTTATCCAATACAGGAAATAAAAAATAAAAATATAAATGAATCTTTTTTTAATATATAATATAAACATTTACTACCACATGAAAATGTTATTCAAAGAGGTCAGAAAATACAGAAAAAAGTTTTCCATAAAATTCATTATGTCAAACATATATGGCTAAAAATAAGAATAATTAACAGAACTGTTGCTGCATAGAAGGTGCTTCTTGCATGTGTTGGAGACTTTTTTTGCAGTTGGCAATGAGAGTCACAAGCCTGATGAGTCCCCCGAAGGATGAAATGGATGCAGCTGCTAAATCTAACAGTCAATTGTACTTTCTGTGAAGTTAGTACGAGATTATTTTGAACCCTATTTAAGGAACTGCAGACATGTTCTACAGTTCTTGGATTCATTCACTGATAAATGTTAAAACTGTGAAACATGAAAATTTCAAGTGACCTGGTCATTTTTGGTATGATGAACATTTTCCAACAGACGTTATTTTTATTTTCTTATACTGTTTACTCAAGTACCGGTATGTATCTGCAAACACAGAATCAGTAAATGTCTTCCAAACATGAAGTGTATTCCAAAGGTTGCTAAGCACAAAGTTTAAGACTGAAGAATATGTTTTAAAAATCACCTGTGACATACTGACTTTTTTACATCAAAATGCATGTACTACAAAATAGTACTTTTATGTGAAAAAACATAAAAGACAAAGTCATTAAATAAAAACAAGTACACATCAGTATTCTTCAAAAATAACATTAGTATTATTCAAAATAACGCTCTGTGTAGTACATTTTCTTTATTTGCAACCACTTCATAAATATTTGCATATGTACTCTTTGTGTATCTTCAAATTCGTGAGTCTCTTGTTATCTATTTATTGCTTTATTTGTTTCTTCATTTGCTGACTATTCTTTTAATGTTTTAAATACTTTATGCAGAAATTTTCTCATTAAAGAATGCACCCCCAAAAAAAGTATTTCAAGCTATGTAAAATCAGATAGTTGTTTATAACAATTATTCACCTCAACCTGTATCATTAATTACAAAAAAAAGACAAAACAAAAGAAGAAGCCAACCTCCTGCAGTATATTCCAACAACTGTTCTATTCAGCTTCCGCTTTCTTTCAAGCAAAGTCATTTCTTTTTTTAATACCTTTTCATTTTCACTCCTAGATATCAGCTGAACGAAAAGATTCTGAGAGCTACCTGAAAAATGTTAGATACAATGACAGAGAGGCCTAAATTTATCATTTGAAAAACACAGTTAGATAAGAAAAACTGGTTACCTGCATAACGAATTATGTGGACTGAAATAGCGAGCTCTCAGTCTGACCCCGAGTCATTCTTATGAGCAATGTCAGTGGAGAAGAATTTTCTTAGAAAAATCTCAAACTTGACTGAAAACCTGTGGGTTTAATCAACATCATCAATTCTGCAACTTTATCTTATTTTCAATGGCAGTTTCATTCCGAACCTACATTTTAAAAATATAGGGCCTTACAAAAGCGTTCAACTGAAAACATGGGGAGGGGGTGAGAAAGACTCACTTTGACAAGTTGGCGTGTCTGTCCAGGTGCCATTCTCAGTACAGGTGATGGTGTCCTCTCCAGTCATGGCAAATCCTGGGTAACACAGGTAGGTGACTGTTCCCTTGTACGTCACATTTGTGGACCTCACCACATAGGCTTTCTCCACAGGAGGTGCCTGTCCACAGTACTTTGCTGCACAACACATTGACACAAGCACACTTCATTTCAATGGAATGAGAGATAATGGGTGGGTGGGAGACTGAGGGTGGGGGTTCTGGCAGGAAGAAGAGAGAGAAAGGAAGAGTGTATAGAAGGGGGAGAGGTCGGTGTGTTTGAGAGACAGAACTCAGAACTCAGATGATTTAATGCACTAGGCCATATGCCCATGTCATTGGGACGAGGACAAAAAACAAAACAAAACAAACAAACAAACAAACAAAACCCAACAACAACAGCAACAACAACAAAAATGCAGTAAAAACAAACGCCAAAATCAAGTAAACAACACTGAATACATATCAGTACACATACAAACAATAGTACAGACATACACATACACAGCAGTGCGATTGATAAGGAGGTATTTAAGTTTAAACACGTTTTAACTTTTAATAATTTGATAAGTTAACTGTTATACACTTTCTCTAAATCCGAATGCCTCTTTTTTAAAGCCTCAAAAATATACCATGCAACAACTTTACAATGTTTGTCACTGGCCATCAAAAGTGTCATTTAAAACACTGATGGTCGGGAGAAAAATTTGCGGGGTAAATACTTTTCCCTGATGTCACAATAGTTTGAACAGAACAATAAAAAGTGAATTTCAGATTCTGGAGCATTTCTACAAAATAGACAAAGCATACTCTCAGGTGATCGGGCAATGAAGCCATATCTATGAGTTTTTAAGGGAGAAACACCTAACCTGAAGCGTATTAATGCTTTTCTAACAGCAATGGTATTTATTTTGAATACAGCTTGGGGAATGTAAGGAACCAATTTAAATGAAGTATAAAAAGAAAACCGTTCTCCTGAAACATGACTATTCCAGTCCTGAAGAAAACAATCTTTTAATCTCTGTTTGAATAGAGACAAAAATCCCGTATTAAAGCCCACCCCTTGGTTTTCCCAAACATGTCCAGATCCATAATGGTATAATGTGAAACACACATTAGAAACCCAGCTGTTTTTATTATTACATTGTAAGTTGTAAAGCATTTTGTATGTTTTGAATGGTAGACGGTGTGAAGGCATCTTAAGCCAAAGTTTTATACATTTAGTGTATGTTGTTATATAGAGTGGATGCCTTCCTGTCTCTGCACAGATTAGAGCATTTGGAGTTCTAATGCTTACATTTAGTAATCTCTTTAAAGCAAATAAATGGACTTTTTCAATAATACTTTGATCAGCCCTCATGCCCCAGACCTCAGAAGCATATGTGAGCATAGGCTGTATTTGGCTATCAAATAACTTGAAGAATATTTGTGGAGATTGGTCACCAATTGTCAACAGCAATTTTAAAATGGAAAGAACCCCCTTTTTAGCTCTAACAGCCATGTCTTCTAATGCATATGAGAAAGTGAGACCTGTTGAAAATATAATACCAAGATATTTATAGCAATTAACAATCTCTAGCTTTTGGCCATCATAAAGCCATTTCTTTTTTGATGAAACATAACCACCATTTCTGAATATAACTATCTTAGATTTGTCAAAATTTACAAAGAGACCAAGGTTTTTGGCAGTATCCCTCAGGATATTCAGTTGTTGCTGAAGGCCAGTTACAGTGTAGGATAAGAGGATAACATCATCTGCAAATAACAAAATGTCCTCAGGAGACAATCTGATGCCATGTTTACCAAATGTTTGAATGTCGTCAGCTAGCTCATTTATCAGAAAGGAGAATAAAATTGGACTACATATTTCCCCTTGTTTTACACCAAGAGGGCAGAAAAAATAGTGAGTCAGGTCATTGCCAACTCTTACTCTTGCTTTAACGACATTGTATATACTTTTAATTGCTTTATACATTCTCCCTGTTACACCATTTTGCTTGAGGACCCTCCAAAATTGGTTTCTATCTGCTAAATCGAAGGCTTTTTTAAAATCAATAAACGCAACATAAAGCTTAGTGGTTAAGGTGTTGCTTTTGTACCAGACCTAGCAGAGTAAATATGTGATCAGTAGTACTACAATTTTTGCGAAATCCTGCTAGAGCTTCATTTATAATTTTATTGTCGTCAGCCCATGTAGTGAGACATTTATTCAAGATGTAGCTGTATATCTTACTGCACATATTTAACAGAGAAATTCCTCTATAATTGTCGGGGCAATTAATATCACCTTTCTTGTCCACTGTTTGTATTACAGATTCTCTCCACTTGTCTGGAAAAGTTCCTGTCTCAAAAAGTTTGTTGAAGTATTTTGTAAGAAATGTCACAACAAGGGGATTAGAATACTTGAAGAAATCATTTATCAAACCATCAGGTCCAGGTGCCTTATTATTCTTTAGAGTTTTTAGGTCATTTCGCACTTCGTCTTCTGTAATGTCACAGTCAAGAATTTCATGTGTCATTGAGTGATGATCATTAATCTGTGAATCAGGCTCATTTTCGTCAGGTGTATCTTGATCGTTTACATCCGAAGAAAACAGATTTTTTAAGTGATCATAGCATATATCAGGGGTTATCATACTTTGTATGTACTCTTTCTTTGTTATTGATCTAACAGTTCTCCAGAGTGTGTTGGGATCCTTGGAACTAGATAAAAGTGTGTCAAGAGCATGCTCTTTGTGTTTGTTATATTTCTCCTTCAGAAATTTCTTATATTCTTTTCTTTGTTCCATGTATGCTACTCTTTTCTCATCTGCATGTCCTAATGTTCTGCATTTCCTTAGGGTTTGTCGTAAAGCACGTCGTTTTGCAAAACATTCACCATCAAACCACAAACTATTATTTCTTTTGCCTTAAGTGACCTGTTTAAGGATGGAAGAACCAGCTTTATGCATGGCTTCATTAAACTTAACTAAAGCACCATTAATATCAATTTCAATTAGATTAAATGCGCTTCTCATAAGTTCTGAAACTTTGTCTGAGTAAAACTCAGATGAAAATTTGCTTGCTTTGTCAATGTTCCAAACATACTTTGGTACCATTTGCCTTTTTGGTCTCGCAATGGTTAAAGTTTGTTTAGTTAATTTGATTTTCAACTCTACAGGCATATGTTTAGATTCTATCCTGGAAGAAACATGAATACTAACGGCACAGTCCATGATACTTCTAGACATGATAAAGTAATCGATAATGCTTGCTCCATTATGAGCTATATAAGTAAATTCTCCTCATCACCAGGCAATAGACCATTCATTATAACTAAATTAAACTGGTCACAAACATTCAGTAAATACTGACCAAAGTCGTTAATATCAACATCTTTTGAGGCGCGTGCATAAATACTGTCAACACTGGCTATATCAAGGTCATTGTCAAAATACTGAAGATCTCTACCATTTTTTCCACCAGTCCTTGCATTTAAATCACCACATACAATGACAGGAAGGTCAACAGCGACTTCAAAGACGTCAAGCAAACACTGCTCATGCAAGGATATACCATTGTATATCTCAGTTTCTTTGTAGTACACGCTCTGAGATGGAGGCAAGTAAAAGACAGTCTGTCGTCAAACCTGTAATTTGTTTGGATATTTTTTAGTACAATACAATTATCATATTCTGTGTAAATCACAGAAGTCACAGTCTTGAGTTGTTTTCTTACAAGCATAGCCACACCCCCAGACAATCTTGCTGTGACAGCATTTGTCAGTCTGACAGCAGGTGAAACAAAGACATTATAATCTTGGAATAGAAAATTTGGAAAAAATTTTGAGAATGTTTCGGAAAGAAAGATGAAATCAAAATTGTGTAAGTAAGATCGAACACATGGGTCATATGCACAAGTAAGTCCTTCAACATTGTAAATGACAAAACTAAGTGATGTTTTAGCACTGTTTTCAAAGACATGGACACGGCCGAATCCCTAGGTATCAGTATTAACCATACCATCTGCTTTCCTAGGGGTGCTTTTAAATGCTTCTGTAAGTTGTGTCTGTCTGCATTTATCTTTGCTGCGTGTTTGTGGGCCAGTGAATGATGTCTGATTGAGTTCATTTTCGATAGCAAGGACTGAGGTTGACTGAGTGACTGTGTCGGATTTGAAAGATGTATCATGCAGCTTGACCGCACTGTACTGTTCGTCACTCTGCGAAACTAAACACTGACTTTGGTTGTCAGGGGCACATGGCTCTGAAACAAATCTCTGTTTAACGAAAGTCTGGCTTTCAGCGTCAAAAGAGAAAGTATCATCTGGGTCACCATGACCAGAGGGGGCGTACACAGACTGAGGTGAAACAGAAGAATGTTCACGACCTTGTGGACTGAAAGTATCTTGACAGGTGTCATCATGGGGAAGGGGTGGGTCCACAGTGTCTACTGTGGTCAGGTCAGCAGCTTGGGGAGAAACTGTAGACCTGCTGGCTGGAGTCTCGATGACGGTGGCTGCACTATCATCCTGCTCACCAGAAGAGCAGATGACCTCGCAACTGCCGCCGGGGCCATGATCTGGAGACCAGGCTGCCATTGGGCCGTCAACGTCTTCTCTATGACCTCCACCGACACTGGTCGATCCGGTAGGCAGGGACACCTTTGAATGACTGCATGACGACTGTTGTCCTGGGAGTAAAGGGTATTCTGACATATCAAAAATGGAAGGGGGGGTAATTGAAGGTCTGTTGGATGTCCATTCAGCACAGTGTTCCCTTCTGGGCACGTCTCTGGCAGGTGCGTTTTGAACAGTACGGGGAGCCTGTCCACGTTGATGACTGTTCCTGAACAGTAGACACCCATTACGAAAGTAGGCATTTCTTCCCTGCCGTTTCTGTTCTTGTAGCACCTTCTGCTGTCGGGTGGTCAGGTCAGCCGCTGTTCAGATGCCCAGCTTGTCCGCCATTTTGTTTCTTGTTCCCCTGTCCTCCAGAAGGAGGAGTCTGTCAGGCAAGGAGTGGAGATGCACTAACAGAACACAAGGATAGTTGGAATCTTCACGCTTCCGTCCAGTGCGGTGGGCAGATTCAATATCAGCAGCTCTCCACGTTTTGCTGGGATAGTAGTTGTTCAGCAGTTTCACTACTTTGTCACGGCATGTCTTACGGTCCTCATTAGATCCCTCCTGAACATTAAAGAAACGGATGTTGTTGTTTTTGGAATTCGCCTCAAGCTTTTCTACCTCTTTGCTCAAACTGTTTGCTGTGTCAGAACAGTATCTTTGGTCATCTTGTAGTCGGTTGCATTCGTGCTCCAAAAAGTCACATTTCTGACAGAGCCAGTCAACATCCACCATGAGCCGGTCATTTTCACACCTTAAACTTTGGCAGCATTCTTTGACGGAGTCCATATCTTTGATCAGAGTTGTCTGGGTCTGACGAAACTCCTGGAAATGTCTCTTCATGCTGTCTGCCAAAAAGTTTAACGAACTACCAAGGTGGTCCACAACATTCTGTATCCATCTCATGTCAACAGCCTGGAGAGGGAGGTGTGAGTTTGGTGGGAAAGGGGGGAATGGAGGGAGGGGAGTGGGGATAGGGAGGAGATAACAAAGCGAAATAATGTGCAGAGTTTGACGGAAGTTGAACTCTTCCTGTGACATTGTGGGAGCTGGGGAGACCTGCAACCGAATCTGTTCCTGGTCCTGGGTTTGATTCAATGTCTCCGCATTGAAGCAAGAAACCAGACAAAAGAACAATGGTACAGATAGTAAGACTTCCAGGCGGACCCTCATGAGTCTCCATATATGTACAGACACAAGTCTGAAAACAAAAGAATACGGGTTTCCTTTTCACAAATCTATGTGTGGTGACTAGCATCTGTATCCAGCGGAGCTGAGGAAAACATTCATTCGAAGGAGTAGACTTGAAAGAACTGCTGTCTTACAAAACCCCACATGTTGTGTCAAGTCTGTGGCTATTGTCACTGAAAATACAGCACACTGGCAACAGCGTGAGAAACACAAAAACAGTTGGAACAAAGTTCAGTGGCCAACATAGTCTTACCTTGCTGACACGTGAACGTTCATTGGTTTCTGCTCTTTTCTGCATAAAAAATTGAAATTGCCAGTAAAACTGTCCACACACTCCTCTAAATGACAAGTTAGACATAGGCATGATAGCAGCTTTTCACATAGTCGATGATTAAGAAATGTTCTTGCTCCACACAGACTAGAGACTCTGTGTTTGAGAGACAGAGACAGAGTGAAGCAGCTGTCTCCCATCACTTGCAAGTGAAGTCAAAGAATTTTAATCATCCCACAATGGAGATTACAAAACAACATTCCCTTTCTCTCCAGCAGACACACAGTGATGTGACCAGGCAACCTTTCCACCTTGCCCACTGACTTTTGTAATCCCATGCTTCAAGCCTCTGTCCATTTGTGTTTGACACAGTGATAAAGCAAACAAGTGAATGAAAAAAAAATGAAAAAAAAAGGTTGTTACTCATGCTATATGCTGCCATGATTTTGTTGGTATGCACACACTCACACACCTGCACACACACACACACGTCTCTTTTAAAATGTATATTTTTCTTTTCAACACTACCCTTTAACCCATCAGCTACATACTATTCAAAATATACAATCATATAAGAATAAGAATAACTTTATTATCTCCAACTGGAGAAATCTGGTCAGGTGCATTATCACAACATAGACAAGTAAACAACTGTAAAAGTCAACAACAGCTTTTACAAATATTACGAAGACACAAATATAAAAAATATCACATACACCGTTTCATACATACATCCACACACTGCAGGTAATAACTAGTATTCTCAATGTAAAAACAGAAAGAATTAAGAAACATTATTTGAATATAATTATAAGCATAGCCTACTATATTGCACATTGATTATAATAGACACATAAGATAAGAATAAAGATAAATTGCGGAAAACCACAACCAGATAATCAGCACACACCTGCACCCACCCACCCCCCACCCACCCCACACACGCAGATTACTTGATTAAACAAGAGTAATAAACATATGTTCTCAAATAAAAGCATTTCACATATTCGCTTTTAAAACACTGCAATTAATTATTACATCGTAATTATTAACAGAAATATATTTAGAATATGGACGTTAGCATTAGACATATTCCAATGTACATTCATCCTGCATATTGCACATTATTCATCCTACATATTGCACATTCATAATAACCAATTGTCATGTTTTTAAGCTCAGTAAACACACACACACACACACACACACACACACACACACACAACTAGAACAAGGTACAACCTATCATGCACGGACTTCACACGTCTCACATGAAACAAACAAACTTCAATTTGATAATAAAGATGATAGAAGAGAACACAGAACAACCATTTACTCACGTTCACAAACTGGAATAGACGGACGATTCCACTTGCCCCCAGGCTGACACTCAAGTTGCACACTTGACTGATGCTGAATCAGTTGATCGTAGAAGGCATAGCCAGTTGTGCAGCTGACTGTAACACTTGTACCCAGTTTGAAGCTGGAGGTGGGTGGTGTCAGCACAGTGTGGTCGTTGAAATGAGGATCCTTACAGACTGACCAAGAGCACAGGTGTCAAACAAATGACTGATGTTCTGCAGCTTCCCCATGACAGTGAGTCTACTATTACTGTCCCAAGATAAGGTGAAATCAGAATGCTTAGGCACATACATCAACATACACGCACACATATGAACACACACACACACACACACACACACACACACACTGAGAGTACAGCCTAGAAACTGAGTTGATCAGTAATTTCTCTTTTCTCATACAAAACATTTTTGCATGTGTAGCCAGGCTGGCTACAATCTTGTTGGGCCAGCTTAGCTGATGACTTTTGTGACTCGCCGAAGGTTACCGAGGAAATTGGTAAATCGGCCACAAGTTATCTCCCTTTACAGGGAGCCTATGATTTTTCATCATTTTGTTAAATTATAAACACTTCCTAATAGATGACATTATAGTTTTATGTTACTGGACTTCAGAAAGATCATACTTCTTAACTGTAATGATATCGTTAGACCAGAAAGCCTATAATTCTTTTAAATCAATATTCATGTGAATGAATGTTGGTGCGATCTTCAAAATCCACTAAGTTAAAACATACAAAATACCTTCGTTTTCTATAAATCAATATAGTTGCTGTGGAATTTAGATTGTGCATTAAAATGTAAATGATTTAGCTTTCTTCTCGTATATCGCTTTCCGTGTATGCCTAAGTTACAGACATGCGATGGTACGAAATGTCTGACAGCATTTTGGCCCCACAAAACTATCTCTTCTTCAAGCCACTGGTATTCGTCAGTGCCGTTTGAGCAAAATATGTTTTTACAATACCTAGACATTTTTATAGCGTGTTTTGCAGATGTTTGCATTTCTGTTATCAATCTGATTCATATCATACATGTATAGTTGTGTTGTAGTTGGTTTAAACGAAGTATTTCATTGTCGATCGCAAGTGCCAAAAGCACCGCCAAGCGGTGCCGACACAGGAGCTGTCTGATGAGTTTTCTCTTGAATTTTGACATAACAAATCTTTACTCTAGGAGCAGATTCTATAGATGATTTTTATATAGTTGGAAATTCGGGATTTTCAGTTACTTAACTGTTGCAATTATATTACATATCGCGACATATTAATTGTTGTAATATACAGAAAAGATACATGAACTCGTTAAAAGCTCATTCATTCAGTGACTCTTTTTGTTTACAATTTTTAACTACATTATTTTTGTAGAAAATGGTTTAGCTTAAGAAAATGCTCGTCTCTTGCAGTTTTGTGTCATATGTAATACGTCTCTGTTAGTTCCCCCAAGCCGAAAGTCAGACACCGCTAAATTTGGTCAAACAAACACAAGTTTGTCCCCTCAAGGCTTGCGGAGGGCCGATTTCGTGAGTCGCTTCGCGGCGCTGGCTTTGCAGTTCGGCGGAACAGAATATAAGGAGTGAGCGAGTGCCAGACAAAGAGAGAACTCTCCTGGTCTGGAAGAATGAAAGAAGTAAAAGAAGAAAACCGGCGCACTGCCTTCCCAAGTCTACCTTGCCTGGCTGCAGCTCTCTTCTGCAAACACCTTCTACCTGTCTTCACCTTCTCTAACACCACCTTACCACCCAATCACACATGTATGAAATTCTTGTTCTTATTCTTGTTGCTTATAGTCCAGCCAACCGCACAGGGCCATATCAGGACTGTCAAACCATACAAAAGCTCGATACAAAACAGTCATATCTAAAAAAAAAACAACTAAAAAAACACTAAGACAAACCCCAAAAACACAGTTCATGACACAGTATCGCAACTATTTAGCTCCTTAGGGCAAATAAGACTAGGCCATGCTGAGGATGCCAGCCATTCCGTTTAATTTATCATCCCCCCAGATGACAAAAAAATCGTAAAAAAGGAAAAGGCAATACTTCAAAAGCCAAACAAAAAATACATAAAAAGGCCATATAGGCAAATAACACTGCAGAATGGGCAGCTAGTGCCCATCTCTATGTTTACAATCTCACTACCTAATCGCCAGAGCAAAACAGCACAGACAGTATATAATAGCCAGAGCAAAACAGCACAGACAGTATATCATAGACAATGGAAAAGAGGAAAAAGTGTCAAGGCTTCCTTGAAAAAAAGAAAGGGGAATGGACTGGGAAGGCAGAAAAAGGAGGCAACAGTGAAGAGGAAAAAAGGCAGAAACAAAGACAGTGATAGAAAAGAGGAAATTTCTAGCACAGAATTTCCAGAAGGCAGGGATGCTATTTATACTGAAAGCCCCCCAGTAACCCCACTGGGGAATGTATGAAATTCAACAATCTTCTCAGTGACTAAGTACATCAGACAAGCAACAATCACTTTAACATGTATGAAACACAGTCTTTAACTTACGGGTATACATCAAGCAACAATGTGAAATAACAAAAAGTATATATATATATATATATATATATATATTATTTGCATGTCATATGTTTAAGTTGATAAAACTGAATGTTATTAAATCAAAAGAATATGTTTCACCACAAGTGAACAAACTTTGAAAAGCAGCAGCAATTTTAATTTTGCTTGTTTTTAATCCAAGCGACACTGTTTTTCTCAATTTCTGATGGGGACAACTAATAATCCAATGCACCTTTTCTGTCAAATCATTTTGGCATCCATTTAGACAAGTGCAACTTGCACATATTTTTTTTTATGTCTAAAACCATGGTCACTGTCCATGTCAAGATGGATTCAAAACGATTGACCTGTGCACCTGATCATGTATTCTGTTAAATATCCTCAAGTATGACCATAGTGCTGAAATACAAAGGCTGTTTGAGCAACCGTCAAATTCAATGATTGATATAAACCAGCTGCTCTGAATTGGGAATGGATGACCTGATAGAAAATGGGGGAGGTAAAGTCTGAGCAGTAAATACTTCAAGGCCAGAATGGATGACAAAGTTTACAACATGGCCACACCCCACCTGAATTTTCCACACTGTCTGATATCAAAACAGGGCTAAAACTTTCTTTCCACCAACTTTCACTTGTTTCACAAATCACACTTTGATCTGGATATTTTCTGGCTGTAGCACTGATGACTTTGTAGAGACTGCACTTTCTTTTTGATCATGTTTTAACACTTCTTCCTGATTCATTCTCGACAATAAGGTAAGCCTACTGTGAGTTTTAATTTGATTCAGTATCAGGTTGCAGAGCTGAAGATCACCAAATGCATTCTCTATGAGCTGTGAATCTAGTTCTTCCTGTAACAGCATCTTCACTTTGGATGATTTTTTTTTTCTTTAATCAGTCAGTACAGTGTATAATACAAAATGCTCCACTGATCAAAAAACATTATCAATTTGACTTTGAATACAGAAATCAAATTAATGATATGTAAATTCATGAACTGATTACAACCAATGCTTGTTGAGTTTGCTGTTGACATAATACTCCTCTCACAAAGATTTATCTTATTAATCTCAAGGGAATTTTCTCACTAATTCAAACAAGTAATCTTTCTTTAATGAAAAATATTATGGGTAATATATCACTTATCAGAACAAGTACATAATTCACTAAAATAAGAAGAAAAATAAACAATACATGAACTTAAAAATCTTAATGAAGGAATACAATAGTTTTTAAAGGTTCTGTAGAAAGCATAATGTACTTCCAAACAAATAATTTTCTATGTGAAAACAGCATATATTCTGACTTACAAGGTACTTCAGATTAGCTACACTCTGAACTATAATATCAAAAAGACTCACAAACAGAGTAGGTCAGCTTGAATCCTTTAGCAGTAATAACGGCATCGGACTCAAAGGTGGCACTGAAGGACCCAGAGCTGATGTCAAATGGACGAGGGATACTGGAGCCAGTTAGATTGTGCAGTACCACACTCCCTTCATATACCTCCACACACAAAAACCAAACTGAGGTGCAGTTACTGCTCTCATCCTGCCTGAGAAAAAATGAGTGAAAATGCATGTGGGATGAATGCATAAGTGCATGAATGTGTACATGCATGTGTGTGTGCATGTGTGCATGTTGTATGTGTGTACATAGTTATCTCTGATTTTGAGTGTGTGCATGTGTGTATGTTGTGTTTGTGTGTATATGTATGAGTGTGTGTGTTTGGTGTGTGTTTTGTATGTGTCGAAATGTGCATCAGCTTCTGTATATTTGTGTATGTATGTGCACCCTTTAAACTTACACACACACACACACACAAACACACACACACACACATGCGTGCGTGCACGCATGCCCATGCACACACACATATGCTGTTGTACACACACACACACACACACACACACACACGCACACACACACACATACACACACACACATGCACGCATACACACACAAACACACACACACACACACACAAGCAAAGTGTTCATAAAATACACAGGAAAAAAAGACACACACACACTCACACACTCATACACACACACACACACACACACACACACACACACACACACACACAGAGAGAGAGAGAGAGAGAGAGAAGCACACATACTTCAAAATATAAGAAAGATTTTGGTTTGGAAGAGTGGGAAAGAGAGAGAAAGAGAGAGAGATTTGCATATGTATGCATACATACATGCATATATGTATTTATGAACATAATTATGCATATGTACATGAATGTATGCATATGTGTATGTATGTATATTGGAGTCCCACCACTTTCAACCATGATTAAACACATAGACATAAATCATGATTTATTTCTACACTAAAAAAAAATAGTTCACTTCATACCATTCAAAAGCAAACGGTGTATCACATACCAGAAGTCTATCACTTTTGTGTAGCTGCATTTCATCAAAGTTCACAGTAATAGTAGCACCTCCAGGCACGGTAACATTGTAAGTGCAGGTCTGATAGGCGCTGTATGGCTTCTTGTCATAGCCCGGAGATTTGATTTCCCCACTTTTATCTGTGAGACTGATACTGCAACCTGAGGGACAATAAGAGGAATATGTGCTCATGAATTAAACTGTCTACAGTTTTAAACATTAACATCTTTTTGTTGGTGTCAACAGACAAATTATTTCCAAAAAACTTTGTTGCAAAAGTTTACATTGGACACACACACATACACACATGCATGCAAACAACAGAAAACAGGGTTATTACACTGACTCACAAACATGAGCCAAAAATAAGACCATAACATTGTGATGGGATCCATATCAATTACAATCACACTGGTCTAGGAAACATTTTACCGGTACCTCAAGTGAGATTACCAATGCAGAAAGCAACAAGCATAACTTATCTAAAAATTTAAAACTGACAATATAAATCATAATAGTATCCTTCAGTTCCAAAAGGAAGTTTTACCTACACACACACACACACACACACACACACACACACACACACAGAGAGTTGACAGCACACTAACACAGACTTCCCCACCTTCCCAGTAATTGAACTTGAACCCTTTGCCTGTGTCCATGCCCCTGGTCTGCATGGTGATGTACAGCTTGTCCCCTGTGGACATCACATACGATGGTGTGGGACCTGAGGCCCCCAGTCTCTCCAGCAAGGGGCTGTGCACTGTATCCCCATCTCTGATCACAATCCTGTCCTGCCCCTTCAAGTCCACCTCCACAATCTGAGCACAAAAACATACAGAAAAAAATCTGACAACTTGGCACACAACCCAGTGTCATAGTGCTTGGCATTTTCTATGTGCTGGCAAATACTGTATAGATAAATAAATTGTCCAGAGAAAGAACCCAAGAAATTTCCTCAAGAAGAATGCTCAAAGTCTCTTCTGGTCATTCACCTGGACTAGTACACAAGCAATACCTGGACAAGAAATGTACAAAAATAAACTGACTTTATTTTGAAACTGTCTTTTACATTATAAGAATAAGAATACTACAATTAATAATAAGAATAATACTAACAATAATAACAAGAGGTCCAGCTGAGCACAGCACTGCTTTATGGGAGTAGACTCACCTTTTTTACAGTAAAATGTAAGCAAAGCAATGAAGAAAATAGGCAAAAGAGATAAATAGACCAAAGTTTACTCCTTTCCAGACGAACATGTATTTGGGATTCATTCAACATTTCTAAATTGGTTTTCTTCATACCTGTCCAACCACTTCCAGATTGTCTCTGTTAATAACTTTAAGTCTGATCCAACCCTGATCTCCTATGGTGTGCCATAAGGCTCTGTCCTGGGCCCTGCTCTGTTTGTTCTGAACACTGCTCCTCTTTCTGATGTCATTTCTGGCCATTCTGTTCTTCACCACTCTTTTGCTGATGATACTCAGCTACAAAAGTTTGCAGAATCTAGCCAAATAGATAGTCTGATTTAGTCAATGCAAGACTGCATTCTTGATGTGAAATCCTGGATGACATTCAACAAACTAAAATTAGATGATGACAAAACTGAAGCTATGGTTATTTCCTCTTTAAGAATGTCCGCATCTGTCTCTTTTCCTGCCTCTACTGTGGTTGGTGATGCCACAGTTCAGTTTTCTAAAATAGCAAAGAACCTCAGAGTCATTCTTGACTCAAACTTCAGTATACATGCTCAGGTAGTCAATCTGCTATGCTCAATCAGTTGTGAACTTGGTTGGATTAACACTTTTTATCAGTACCTTTCTGTTGAAACTGTCAGAACTCTATATCTGCTTTGGTGCTGTCACAAACTGACTACTGTAATTCTCTTCTGACAGGTTGTCCACATAAGCTTCTTCAGAGAATTAAAAAAACTTCAAAACAATTCTGCCCTTCTGATTCCCAAAGTCACACACACTGGTCACATTTCTCCCCACCTCAATACTCTACACTGGCTCCCCATGAAGCAAGAATTAAGAAACAGCGGTCATGAATGATCCATGTAATTCATAACTTTTTCTTTCATGTATAGCGCCCTAAGCTCTTAGAAAGAAAGGACACTATAAAAATGTACATTTTTTTTAATTATAAAATAATAAATATAACTGGTGACATGGTCAGCATTGTGTACTTAAGAATGTGAGGACAAAAGTCAGAGGTCCAGAAGAAGTGGGGGGTTTTGGCCTATGGCAAACTCCTACCCAAAGCTGTGTATGCTATGGACTCAAATGCATAGTCTGGGACAACATAGTTGAGGATAATCTACTTCACTGATGTGTCTTTGAGAGTGTTGCTCAAACGTCCTGACTAACACTGAACATGTCTGTATCTCTAAATCCTGGTTGATGCCAGGACACATTATCAAAGGCAGTGGAGAGTACAGCCTTGTCACTTAGTCCTACACCTAATCAGATTTCAGTAGCAGCAGCATACTCATCCATCATCAAGACAGAAAAAACTTGTCCCAAATTCTGTGGACTTTCATGCCCTGAACTCTTGGTGGCCTCAGTTTCAAGTCTCCCTCCACTTCCATGCTTGGGGTGAATTCCTGTGAAGGTCTCTGGTGTCAGCAGATTCATAGTGAGACTGTTATTAGAAGGATGTGATGGTGGTCTCCACTTTGGAAGGAACGCTGATAGTCTGGTTTCACAACTAAGTGATTATTGTCAACAGTAGGGAGCTTAGCAGATGGTGTCCTGCTGATCCAGAAAAGGCACAACTGAATGCAACACATGCGATTCAGCAGCAGTGCAGGGTCCCCTCCAGTGTGTGGCCTCCTGGAGATCTAACATAAACAGTTCCCTGTGGATTGCCAGTGCTGAGACTGTGACAGATAACCCAGATGCAGACCACCTGAAGCTGAAAACAATACAAAAACCAACCCAAGCAGGCACCAAGCATGATCTACCAACCCACACTAGTTCAGGCACTATATCCACAAACATTATGTACTGACATGCATTTGTTTCACTCTTTTTTTTCTTTCTTTTTTTTTCTTTTTTTTTTGTTGTTTTTTTGACAAGGTGCTTGCAATTCCCTTTCCCTTCACAGTCAATAAATCATATGAATTATTTTTTTCAACTTAAAAAGATTACCTCCAAAGTGACGATCTTGCTTTTGTGTTCTGCAGTAATGATCCAGGTGTAATCCTGAGACCCAACGTACATAGGATAAAAGGGTGAGATCAGTTCTTGGTGGTCGGTGGTGGCTGTCAAATTGTTGTATGGCTGAGGACTGGCCTCTTTCACTGGAAGCAGTAACAATATGGACAATATATACTAACAACAGACAATACACTAAATTCCACTTTCACAGGAAATTCTTGCCTTCTTAAAGTGTGTATGTGTGTGTGTGTGTGTATATATATATATATATATATATATATATATATGTGTGTGTGTGTGTGTGTGTGTGTGTGTGTGTGTGTACATGTGTGTAAAGCATAACTTTTTTTTTCACTCTGAAGACACCACTGACAAAAGTCAATGAAGAGTAGTGGGGATCCTATTCTTGCTGTAAACCGCTGTGATGAGGACATTCCATAAAGAAACAAAATGAGTCCAATCACATCTTTCTGGCATACTCTTTCATCATGTGATGTGCTGTGATAACACCACACCTTGATGGGTAGCTAGTTATTGCAACAATTAAGTTTGATATGTGCATAAACATACATGTCCACTTAACAAGATATTATGCTTCACAAAATGTGTCATGCAACTTAAAATAAAAAAATACTGCAAACAAGCTGATCTTAAACATAGCACAAAAGAGACTCTGAAAAATGAAAATGATAAGTATCTAATGATATTTATTTTTTATTAATCTTACCATAATAAAAACTAGATGTAACAACAAAAAAGATTTTGAAACATAAGGATTTGAAAAGGATCATCTTGATCAAATGAAAATCAAAGATGTGTCAGAGCTGGGTTTTTTGTTGTTGCTTTTTTGTTTGTTTGTTTGTTGGTTGGTTTGTTTGTTTTTTGTTGTTGTTGTTTTCCTTCTTCCTCATGAAAACATTCAGCTAGCTGACAAACAATACCTGCAGAGAACTCAGCGGTGAAACCCTTGGAAGACACCAATCCATTGGAAGTGAAGAGTACCATCAGAAAATTGTTGAGACTGATATAGCTTCGGGGAGAGGCGCTCAGATTACCAGACAACTGCGCCACCATCCGGGATGTTGAAACCGTTTGTCCACCAGCCAGAACAAGAACTTCGTCCCAGTGAGGTTCTGTGATGAAGTCTGTAAACTGAACAGGTTACAAGAGCTCAGTCAGCTCTCTCATTCTGTATATCAGTTGTGGTTTACAATTTCAACATCCCCCCAACAATGACATGCGCAAACAAGATTTTGATATCCAAGGAACAAGATGAGGCCAAGTGGCAACAAGGAATAACATCAAACTGAGGAAGATAATTCAAAACTAAACTTGGTATATTGTCATATAATTTCTTCTCATTGTTTCTGAACAATTCCACTTCATAAGAAATACAGAAGCTTGACAAGAGGGTGAAATCTTGTCATATATGCAGGAGTGTGCATGAGTGTGTGTGCATCTATCTGCCTGTCTTTCGGTGAAGGTCTGTTAATGTGTGTGTGAATGTGTGTGTGTGTGTGTGTGCATTTGTATTTTGCATTTGTATTTCTTTTTATCACAACAGATTTCTCTGTGTGAAATTCGGGCTGCTCTCCCCAGGGAGAGCGTGTCTCTATACTACAGCGCCAACCCTTTTTTTTTTTTTTCCTGCGTGCAGTTTTATTAGTCTTTCCTATCGAAGTGGATTTTTCTACAGAATTTTGCCAGGAACAACTCTTTTGTTGCGGTGGGTTCTTTTACATGCGCTAAGTGCATGCTGCACATGGGACCTCGGTTTATCGTCTCATCCGAATGACTAGCGTCCAGACCACCACTCAAGGTCTAGTGGAGGGGGAGAAAATATTGGCGGCTGAGCCGTGATTCGAACCAGTGCACTCAGATTCTCTCGCTTCCTAGGCGGACACGTTACCTCTAGGCCATTACTCCACTTGTGTGTCTGTGTATGTGTGTGTGTGTGTGCGCGTGCATGCACAAGCGTGCATAAACAGCATTTCTCCACTTGATAAATTTCAGTGGAGCCTGGACTAATAACTACAAATTTTTAAACATCTATTGAAAATTATTGATCATTTCAATGATTATTTTGGTTCAAGGTCACCATATCAAGAAAATGTTTTCTGTGCTTTTGGCTTTCTGGAGAAGTGCCTGACACATTTTAATTCAAGTTGACATTCAGAGAGGTGCTGATGAAAGTTCTAAAGGCTCAGACTTTTACAACTGATCATGACTCACATGAGCCAAGCCTGGTATCCTGAAGTGGATGAGGAATTATTTTGTTTATGACATTTCACAACATATTTAACACTAACACAGTCTTCATGTTACACCAAAAATAAAAAAGAAACTTAAAAAATGATTGGACTTGTTCAGTTCTGTCACAAACTTCAACTACACAACTAAAATTTCACACAGATGCACACACTTTGACATTTCTCATAACCATGATGATGAAAACAAAGTGGACTGCAAATCATGCCAAATTCAAACTGAAGACATCATTCTTGGACCTTTCTGCAGCTCATCAGATATATATAGCATTTACTTTCTTTTTTTTAAGTTATTGAATTGAGTCTACAATGCCCTTTGCTAAAGAACAGTAATCGTTGACAAAAGAAACTCAGTTTTGCTCCACAAAGTTTGGTGTAAGTCAAATAGCCAAGGAAAACAAAGAGAATTAAAGAAAAAACGGAGATAACCTACTTCCAGTTTGACATTGCTGCCCAGTGGTAACTCAATTAGCCAAGAGCAGACCTTATTGGCTGGATAATTACTGGGATAGTTTGGTGACTTGATTGTTCCACTCATCTGCTTCACATGGAAAGTACAATTGTCATCTGAAAGCAAAAGAAAACATACTAACACAAACTCACTATGCATGTACATGCACAGTAATTAACACACACACACACATACTTATGCATGCACATGCATGCTCAGCTCAGCTCAGCTCAGTTCAGTTCAGTTACTCAAGGAGGTATCACAGTGTTTTGACAAATCCATGTACACTACCCACATCTGTTAAGCAGATGAATGACCAGCAGCGTAACCCAACGTGCGTAGTCAGGACTCAAGAGGAAAATAGGATACATAAACAAATAAATGGAAAAGTCATCTAATTGCTGGTAATGAATAAATGAATAGAAATAAAGAAATCTAAATATAAAATGAAATGAAATTAAGTAAGCACAGACAAAGATATCTAAATATAAAATGAAATGAAATTAAGTAAGCAAACAGATAAAGATATAAACCAAAAAAGGAACAAAATGATAATAATGATAACAGATAAACAAATAAGCAAATAAATGTAAATAAACACACAGATATGCCACACGCGTATCACACATACACACACACACACACACACACACACACACACACATGCACATGCATGCACATAAACAACAAATAGTGATAATGATGACATTTCTACTAATACCATAATCAGATATCCAACTCATACTTCAGGGAGCATATCATGTAATTTTCAAACCAAAACACACTTAAGATAGATTTACAATCATATGTTGATCCATGTTTGTTAAAATTTCCTTCAAAGATAGAACTAAAAGACCTAGCCTCTACTGTAGAAAAACTGGGGCTCAAGACTAACCAAAAGAAGACCATACAGCTGAGGATAAATCATGCAACTGATGAGTCAGTCAAAATCCAGAAAGCTGGTATAGAGGATGTATAAGAGCTCTTTATCTCAGCACAAGATGAGCAGCAGTGGAAATCTCTGGTGGTGGCTTTACATGCCATGGCACAGGAAGAGGATTAAACAAGTAAGTAAAAATGTCCTTCACCTAGCAATGGTATTCTTTTGAAAAGATAGATCAGTAAAGCTATTGTTGTCACAGTCTAAGTATGAAATAAATGCAAACAATGTTGGCCATTTCTTGTGAAACTCTACTGGTCAGACTCCTCTTTTGATCTGACTCAGTCTTTTTTTCTAAACATTTGAAGGTTAGGTACTGGAGAGAGACGGGTGCCCACAACTGCAGTTATCCTCATTGTCTTTCAGCATAATCACTGGTTATGCAGTCTGAAGTTCAGGCAAATCACAAAGAAAAGAGACAGGGCAGGGGGGTCATCAAATTTTGTTTTATTTTTCTTTGCTTTTTTTTCAGTTATTTGCTTCACAATTTTTACACACTAATATGTTAATATTATTGCTTCCCCTCAAGTTCTTTGCTTGCAAGAATTAATTCTGATTTGTTTTTACATATCATCGATAAAATAAAACCAGTCTGATCTGATCTTCATTGGATCTGTTTAAATCACTTTAATATTGGTGTTAGATAAGATCCATTCACATACGTGATTTCCTACGCAAGAAGCGTAATCTAGGACTAGTTCCAAAAATATACTGATTTTCTTGCTCTCTGTTTATTACATTCTCTTCCAGTGTTGTGGCTCAATTCCCATCTCTCGCACAGTCTCACTCTCTCTCAAATTCACGTGCATGCGCATTTTTTTCTGAAAATAAAATCATTGCTGAAATACTTATCGAGACTTATTACGTCAGTCCAAAAGTGGTATCTCCATAATGAGGATGGATGGAAGGGTTTTATCATTATTTTATTATCTGTCATCCTGCCTAATTCGGATGCTCTACTGCTTGTGGTTACCGAGAAAATGTCAATATGAAGGTTCACCACAGAAAGACACACATACAGGGAGACAGACAGACACACAGACAACCAAATCAGGCTAAATTCATATACAAGCAAGTCAACAACAACAAAACTTCTCATTCACCAAAATGTCAGGGTGATTCTGCACAACTGTACTTGTGAAACCCTGTTAACTTCTGTGTCTTTTGAAATTGACATGCCTTTGTGCACATCAAAGGGAGGAATGCCATGGATCCAAACATTTTTTTTTTTTAATTTCATATCTTGTTTCAATGATAATGACAGGCATGTGCCTGAAAAGCTATGTCTGAACAGACTGAACAGCTGATTCCACCCTGACCTTCACAGCTTCCAGGCCATCTTACCATTTTTCTGCAATCTCAGACTCAATCCACAACAACAAAGCAGACAGCCATTTTGGTATCAACCTCAACCTACAGTTACCCAAAGTATGTCTTCAGAGATGACCAAAGAATCTTACTGCAGTCAAGTTCATCAGATCCGTCTCCACAATCATCATCATTGTCACACTTCAGTCCTTGAGGCACAAAGTTTCCATTATGGCAGTGAAAAAACCCTGTGACCAAAACAGATGAAAATAATGTATTTTAGAATATAAAATCAAAAGAATCTTTGCAAAAGAAGCCGTTAATAAAGACTAAATAAACTTATGTATATGTGTGTTTTAGTGCTGGGTTGTATGCATTCACACTCCGTGTGGGCGAATGTGTATGAATCCAAGTGTAAAAGTAAAGAATGTTATACTGATCTCAAAAGAAACCAATGAAAATCACAAATATTCATGAAGTATTAGGGTAAAATTATGGCATCTGCATGTGTGTGTTTCTGTATAAAACATGGAGTTCAAAATCATTATTTGCATTCAGACAATATACTTCTTTTCAAGTTAATGTCATGATAATTTCTGCATTTCTAGCATTAAAAATTACATTATGAAAATAATTCTCATTCATTACTGTTTCAAAATAATGCATGTGCTTGTGTAAGTAAGCTGTTTTAACATATATCATAAAACTATTTTTCTGCAAACTTATTCACAACAAAGGCAAACAAGAAACCCAAGTGTTATCCAAGTGTTATACCTTCTGGTGCTGAAGCCCTCTGGCAAACAAAGCTTGATTTTTTCTCACAGGGAGAAAGGGACCACAGAACACGCCCTCTGTCGATGTTAGCTACAGCACACTCCAACTCCTCAAATTCTGAATCTGGCTGGTCAATCTGCCAATAACCCACTGATATTTGGGCTTCTGAGCCGTCACTCCAGCGCATGGCTCTTTGATTTGTTGTTGAAGTCCGTCTAGCTCCTACAAAGAAAGAACACATATACTACTTGTGTAAGACAATGTATTTTCATTTTTAAAAAAAAGAAAATTCTAATACTGATACTTGTGCTGTCCTTCACAAACAGTTAATGTTATCAACACACTTGTTGATATCTTTAGACAGTAAAATACATACATAAACAGCACAGCACAGAACTCATATTTCAAGAATCTTATTTTGTCTACACAGACTCTCCCCAAATGTCAAATTAAAGCCTCAACAGTTTTATCAATTAATAAACAGAGTGGATCTGAAGCCGATCTTAGACAGCAAAGAAAGCCACAAATATAGCAAGGGGCAAATTTGTATCCTCAAATCAAAAGAAGACAACAACATGAATTACTATAATATAAAACAAACCACCACTGAACTCTTCTCTTCATTTCTCTCACTCTCTATTTGGTATTTCTCTTTGTGTGCCCAGCCTAAATGTAAACAATACTGTTTTCTAAACAAGCGTGACAATGACTCCCAACTCCTGGAAGAATTCCAGCTTGTGCAACAGGCCACAGTGCATGGCACAGTTCATTTTTTTAAACTGTTAGATGCAATGTCATGTGTTCACTAAATGCTGTTGATGGCATAGGTAAATAGTAAATGTATGCCTGATCCAATGAATAAACCATGCAGAGCCTTCAGCAAAACAGGCATCCACTGCTCAGGTACTTTTTTCTGCTGAATATATCACGTCATTGTTCTTTTTTGAATCTATGATGTTCTTGCTCTGTTTAAACATGTGTGTGTGCTCGCATGTATGTGTGTGTGTGTGTGTGTGTGTGTGTGTGTTGGTGGTGGTGGTGGTGCTGTGAACACTCAACCTACAGTGTGGAATTTTTTGTGCACCCAAATCAAATAAATTTCATTTTATTTCGTTATCTATACACTTTTCAAAAACACAACAGAAGAAAATGAATGCATGTTACCCACATTACTAACAATGATACATGTGCATAATCAATTTCATAATTTGCTAAATAATAAACAGCTTACCAATCCAGTACTCTGTAAATCCCTTGCTCATTACGAATTTACCAATGTCATCATTTTCATAGAAGTCCTTCACTTTCACCTGATGTGACCCATAGCTGTTAACAAAAAATATTACAAAGTTTTTAATAACACAGAAAAATACATGAAGAAAAAGTTCACATGCCAAAATCAATCTCTCTCTCTCTCTCTCTCTCTCTCTCTCTCTCTCTCTCTCTCTCTCATGCACTCACACGCGCTTGAATTTTATGACATGACACCCATCTGGACTGAAAAGTTCTAAAAGACAATAAACAACCTGAATTGGAATAGATTAAGGGAAAAGACCTATCAGAAGCATACTGGCATGATAAACTGATTTCCTTCATATATGACTTAATAATTCATAAAAATATTAATCTATGGCATCATAATAAAACCATACAGCAGATCTATGCCATGACTGCTTCAGAACAACTGACAAATCAGCACATGTAACTTCAAACTCAAATACTTAATATAAATCACATTTACATCAATCAAACTTAAATATAATTATGTGAACAGCCCATTTTCAAGTCATGGTTCACAACAATGTGCCACATGTTCTGAATACAGTTTCAATTGTATGAAATTGTGTGGAACTTTAAAAAATGTGCTACAGTACTGCAGGTTTTACCTTTGGCAGACTCGTTCGGCACTGTCCCAGGGCAACATATTTGGGAAAAAGCGGTAGCACATGTAGCCAATGAGAGTCCAGTCTGTGACAAAAATGAATGGGATTTTCACATGTTCTATCCTTCCTTACCAATAAAACTAGCATTCAAATCAACTCTCAACACAAGCTTGCCAGCTTGCATACATTTCTTCATCAGTCTACAAGAGCATAAATATATTCATAATTACACATTAACTGTTGATAGTCATAACAACTTTGTGTCTGTGAACAAAAGAGAAACATGCTGTAAAAGACATCTCTAAAAGTACCTGGCTGGTAGTCCAGGGGAATCTTTCTATCCACTTGTGCAGTCAGTTGGACTCTAGTCTTTGCCAGACTGACTTAAAATGTCCATCTTAGACATACAAAATTGACAGAATCAGATTCAAAGTGTATTGTCTTGCAAAAGGATTATTGTAACCTATTACTGGACAAGAAGGAAGGTGGCAAAATAGTTAAGACGCTCATCTGCTAATACAGAAAGTCCCTGAGGGTCTGGGTTCAAGTCCCACTCTCACCCTTTCTCCCAAGTTTGACTGGAAAATCAAACTGAGTGTCTATTCATTCAGATGAGACGATAAACCGAGGTCCCATGTACAGTATGCACTTGGCGCACTGAAAAAGAACCCATGGCAACGAGAGTGTTGTCCTCTGGCAATATCATGTAAAAGAAATCCACTCTGATAGATACACAAATGTATATGCATGCACTCAAGGCCTGACCAAGCGTGTTGGGTTATGCTGCTGGTCAGGCATCTGCCTAACAGATGTGGTGTAGCATGTATGGATTTGTACGAACACAGTGACACCTCCTTGAGAAACTGAAACTGAAACTGAGACCTAATCTTTGACCTTGATTTGCGAAAGTGATTGCTTTGGCTGTATCAGTCATTGCATTAATTTTGTTTTAAATAAAAAATTTTAAAAAGATGAAAAAACCAAACTTCATCACATTTTTTCCATTATGCTATGTTGTGACCTTGAACTGATTTCTGACCTTGACTCTTGTGGTTTTGTCTTTACCATAACCAGTCAGTGTGTGCTGGCTTTGCTGAACATTGTTACAAGGTGTTATCTCTTTTGTACCTTAGAGCTTTTCCTGTTACTGTCATAATGCTATTTTCTTCAACATCTGACCTTGAGTTAGAATGAAGATCATGCTACTACTATGACCAGTCACTACACCAAGTTAGATGAAAATTGGATGTCAGACATCAACTCTCTTGATCATGTCTTTTGGCAAAATAAAATAAAATGAAATGAAATAAAATAAACCTTGATATTTGACCTCATACCTCTCTTGTCCAATTTATTTGTTTAAATGGCAACAGATTTGTTGTATCATTTGCCCTAAATTGTTGTTATGATATGAGCTAATAATAAATGGGGGCAATGATATACTGTTGGCCATTTCTATAATGTTGTATACATGGATATACAAATGTGCATACTTATGCAAAATATGTCACTGGTTCCATATCAGTGATAATCAAGTACACTGTATCAGTGTATGTCTTTTAGCTTATATTTGCACTTGCTGCCTTGTTTATGAATGTTGATTGATGTTTTCACATCTCAGTGTCTCACACACACACACACACACACACACACACACACACACGTGTGTGTGTGTGTGTGTGTGTGTGTGTGTGTGTGTGTGTGTGTCTGTGTTTGTGTGTCTGTGTCTGTGTGAATGCCTCACAGTTTAAAACAGACAAAAGAGAAACATGCTGTAAAAGACATCTCTAAAAGTACCTGGCTGGCAGTCCAGGGGAATCTTTCTATCCACCTGCGACAGTAATAAACACAAACTTTAAGTTGGTAAGCAATAAGCTCAATGCATGTGCTGTACATAAGTTGTATTGCTGATGAATAGTACACATGTCCATAGTATACATGTACCTGAGTTACCAACAAAGACTAACATACTTAAATCTACATTCACTAAAAGGTATAAGAGTAAGAGGTGATTTGATTAAAACTTATATGCTATTAAATGACATAAATGATGTAAATGCAAGACATATCTTTAGAATGTCGGACTATGATAGTACAAGGAACTCAGTAATGAAAATTTGTTTAGAACACTGCAACACCAACATAAGAAAAAATTCATTGGCTAACCGAATTGCACAAACATGGAATGCACTACCAATGAAGTTAAACTTGCACAAAATACTAACACATTCAAAAATCTCATTGACACTAACACCATCTTAAAAGAAAAATTTTTTGACTATGATGAATAAAACAAAGTTTCTTGCAGACGTGTACTTGCGTACACCGCCCAGCAACAACAAACAAAAGATGAAAATAAATAAATAAAATAAAATGGAAGAAGTGAAGATGAAGATTCGATGGGTACATAAAAAGGATGAGAGGTCTCGGCAGATGACTGCCAGTCCCTATACTACTACTACTACTACTACTACCACTACTAACTGAACGTTATGGATAATCACGGCAATTGATCGTTCTCTAACAACTTCTAAATGCTGATGATAGCAATAAAGACAGCATTTATTTCAAGACGTGGTGTTGATATTCTGGATTCGTCAGGCATTCACACGACCATCCACTGACACAAAATTTGCCTCACCAGTTTTGTTTGAAACTAAGGAACGAGTACACACAAGCCCTCATCGTGCGTCGAAAATAAGAAAATAACAATATTGAAGGCAGCCTTGATAACGTGGGTGAAGAAAATGTATGTGATTCAAAGAAGCAGGGTGTTAAGATTACACCTTGGAGCTCATGCTGCAGCGGCTGCTGGGTGCTCAAAATAACCTGATCAAGGAACTTGGTTGGCATTCTGGCATTCTGATGGGAGATCTCTTCAAGGAACTACAGGCCTATGTGCGGCAAACATAGGAGCAATCTGTTCCAGTAATGAACCTGAAAGATGGGGATCAAACACAGCCTCAGCCGAGGAGTGATACATATGTCCAATGATATGAATAACTGGCATGCGTAGTGACATGTCAAGTTTCCATGGTGTCCACAGACGAAATTGGTTTATTTATAGGTACGTGGGTGGAGTCATACCGTTGTGTCCCCAGGCCTACATATCCCCCAGGTCAAAAGTCTCCAAGGTCTATGTATCACCCAAGTTTATTTGCCCCACCTCTAAACTCTCCTCTGCTCAACTGTGCTTTACTCAGATCTCACGTGACACAACTCTATTCAACTCAGCACTACTCAACTCTAATCACTCAACTGAACTCTGTGCTCAGCTCTACTCAACTAGCTCTCCTCAGCTCGTCTCTGCTCAAATCTTCAACTATCCTCAGTTCAGCTCTGCGCAGCTCTACTTAAATCTACTCAAGTGTGCTCAACAACTCTACAATGAACTTTAATCAACTGTGCTCTATTCAACTCAAGAAAGCTCAAACTGATCAAATCTACGCACGGTAACTGTACTCAACTGACTCTTTTTTCCCCACCTGTACGTGCTCAACTCAACAGTGTTCAACTCTATTCTACTCAACTGTGTTCAACACAACTCAGCTGTGTTGAGTTCAACTCTACTGAACTGTGCTCAGTTCAGCACTACTAAACCAGCTATACTAAACTGAGCTCAACTTTACTGAACCATGCTCAACGCAGCTCTACTCAATCAGCTGTACTCAGCTCTTAATCAGCACTATTCTACTGGACTTTACCTTACTCTACTCAGCTGTGCTCAACTCTACTCTTATCAGTCGTGCTTAACTCTGTTGTACTCACTATAATTGTGCTTTACTCTGACTGAAGTGTGCTGAGCTCTACTCAGAACATCACTACTCAGAACACTCACTGGCTTCCCGTTAAAGCAAGACTTCGATACAAAGAAGCTTGTTTCTGATTTCAGTGTTTCTGTCACAACAATATGCCATCGTATCTTTCACTGAGATCTTCTCCATCTATACCGTCCTTCTAGGTCGCTTCGCTCATTTGACACCTCGCTGCTGACAGTTCCTCAGTTCTCCCTTGAGACCTTTGCCAAAAAGATCTTTTTTTCTGTCTTTGTCCTTCTGGAACTCCCTGCCTCTGTCCCTCAGAAAAACCCAGTGTTTTTCATTTTTTGAAAAAAAAAAAAAAATTAAAGACACGTGTTTTAAATCCACTAAGCATAATACATACAAACGAGTGTCTGTTTGTGTATGGTGATGTGTTGTGGCGAAGGGGGAGGGAGTGACTGCTTTTAAAATCTGCATTTTAAAATGTAGATTTTTATTGTATTGTGATGTGTGTGACCGGTGTTAAGAACTGGAAGTGAATTTCCAGTATTGTGATATGGTTTTTGTGAATTATGATATCACGTACCAGTATTGTGATCGGGTTTTTAAGTATTGTGATATTATATTGCATTATTTAGGCTTTTTCATGTGACATGTATGATGAGTGTGTATAGTCTGTGATGACTCTGTGTGTGTGTGTGTGTGTGTGTGTGTGTGTGTGTGTGTGTGTGTGTGTGTGTGTGTGTGTGTGTGTGTGTGTGAGTGAGAGATTTTCATTTTAGTGTTTCAATGTATGTTTGTTTATCGAGCAGAAAAATAGTACAGGACCCTAGACTGCACCTGGACAGACACCTGACAACACTTCTGTTTCCTCTTATTTCTCTGGCCTCGAGAAGCACTCTGTTTTCCGTCGGGCTAGGAAGTTCTTGATCCATTCATGAATGGGTCCTCTGATCCTGTAGTGGTTCAGCTCGTGGAGGAACCTATCGTGTGGGACAGTATCGAAAGCCTTGCTGAAATCCAGTACTGCCATGGATGTTTGCGTCATGTGATTTGAGTAGGTCATGCATGGTGGTAAGCAACTGCATGAGTTTCACATGACTAGCCTCTTCTAAAACCATGTGTTTTTCAAGGTGCTTGTGGAAGTGGGAGAAGATGATAATTATGTTTAAGCAGTTTGCAAGCTACCGAGGTTAAAGACACCGGGCGGTAGTTGTCAGCTGTATCTTTACCGCCTTTCTTAAACACACATGATACAGCCAGACTGTATGTATGACTTCAGTGTCTATAGACTGTTTGAAGATAATGGTGGGTGATGAGGCAATGGTGCCTGCACAAGTTTTCGGGAATCCCGTCTGGCCCGCAGACTTTGGAGGGATTTAAGTTCCTGGGAAGTTTGACAATTCCTTCTGTTGAGATATCAAGGTCGTCGATGCTGGGTTGGGCTGGTCCTTCCATTGGGGGAGGTGGTTTCTCATCGTCAAGCGTGAAGACAGACTAAATCTGACTGAGGAGTATTCACCTTGGAGCAGCTGTCCCTGTGCAGGGTGTTTCCTTCAGGGCCTGTGTTGTCTTGGTGCCTAGCTTTAAGGTTTTTGGGTCGTTTTCCTTGAAGCCTGTTTCAATAGTTGTGTTGATGTACTGCCACTGTCCTTCTCAGTGCCCAACGACTCTCTTTCTGGAGGAAGCGGCAGTTTGACCCGTTGTTCGATTTCTCAAATTGGCCTTGTGGTTTGCTGTCTTTTTCTGCCCGAAGTGTTCGCTTGAACTTTCTGTCTATCCATGTTATGTTGTTGTTGTGTTGTCCTAAATTAGATCACCGATTCCAACTTCCCTATTCGTTGATCTAAGCAACATGTCAAATCACTAGCAAAAAGCAACTGACACGAGAACTATTTGGTTGAGTCGCACACTGTCAGTGACTACATGAAATGTTATATAATTTGATAAATATTCACCTGCAACTGAAATATGTGCAAAGCATTTAGATCAATGGTAACCACGACCTATGAATGAAAAACCGGGCCCCGCACCAGCCTGAGAGAACAACGCCATGTACCCCAACATCGCACAACTTGACCACAGTTAAGAGTAACAGCGAACAGGTCGTTATGTTCTACTTGTGTGAAAAAGGAAAGTAACGTCTAGATTGGTGTTCTGCAACACTGCTGGGAAATCATTCTATCCTTGACTTCCTTTGTCTGTCTATTTAGTTATACTTATAGTCAGTTTTATCTAGGTTGAAAAATGAAAGTAAGATTGGTGGACTGCAGCACTGCTGGAAAAACAATCTTTCCTTTACAACCTTTGTCAATTGGGTTCGGTTTCTAGTCAGTTCTGTTTAGGTCTTCCAGTGTGTTTAATTAATCAGTTCAGAAAAATTATACTAAAAAGTCCGCACCCAGCAACAAATGTGTTTGCCGAAAAGAAAAAGTGGCCAAAAAAGAGAACCGTGCATTTTTTGTTGTTGTTTTTTGCACGACCAAACAGACGCTGACGCTGACATTGCCCCGCTTTGTGTTGGTGGCCTTAACCCATCCATGTCCCGACAACGGCCCTGCAAGAGGAAGAAAATTGTCACCTGTCCTCTTCAGTGGGAAACAGGCGATGTTTACACGACTGTCAACCCTACAATTTGTACCATTAACTTCAGACCCGAACCGAAAGCTATATGCTCCAGGGAATCCCTGTCTGAGTTCAGCAGACTAGCCAGCCCACTCATTTTCCCCTCTTTCCTAGCAGGCAGCCATCTTCCACCCCTGTCATATGCGCAGATCTATCATTTCATGTCTACTTTCACAACTAGGGAGGAGGGGGGGGGGTTATTGAAGTATTATCACCCTTCTTATCTGTTGTTTCAGTTTCATGGAGGCGTATAAGGGTGCGAACTGATCCATATACGCACCACACACACCACATTTGCTTTGAAAAATAAATAGATTTAATAAATAAAAACGGAGATTAGAAAAGAGAGATAAACCACTTGCAGAAATTGCTGAAGCCAGGCAGCCTGCGCCGCGAGACGCATTCATTATTCATGAGCTGCCTTTGCCCCGCCCAAACTAAGGGAAAGCGTCAGTCGAATGCAGTCTCCTGAGTGATTTTATAATTTGGATTACACCTTTTTTCCCTTTTCTGTTTGCTTCATCCCACGCAGATGTCAAACTCAATTTTGTTGTGAATAACATTCCTAAATATTTATATGTATTGGTTACTTTTATTTCCCTATCACCACAGCACCATTTTTCACGAGTCGAAAGATGACTTCCATTGCGGAAAACTATAATATTGGTCTTATCGAGATTCACTGTTTGTTGTAGTCTGTCTGTTTCTTGCTTAAGGGCATTTAATTGATTTTGTAACCCTATGGGTGTGTCAGACAAGAGAACAACATCATCAGCAAATAGCATTAAGAGCAAATCTGTTGCGCCAGGTATCATTTGTATTCCATGTCTCCCCTTCTTTGATAACTCCACTGCCAATTCACCGATGAAAAAGGAAAACAGCTGTGAGCTTAGCATACAACCTTGTTTAACCCCTCTTGGACACTGAAAAAAGTCTGAATAAATACCTTTGTCACGAACACATACAAGTACAGAATTGTAGATGCTTTTAACAGCCATGTAAAACTCCCGAGAGAGAGAGACAGAGACTTAGAGAGAGAGAAAGAGCACAATACAACGGTCTGCTCGGGCAACATGAAGCGTTCGTATATATATGAATTATATATATGATTATGTACATATAGATAGATTTAGATTTACATACTGATAGATCTATATGAAATTATGTATGTATGTATTCATGTATGTATGTATGTATGTATAGACAGATGTTAGAAAAGAGACAGAGCTGAATATGTGTTTTATGTTTTGATATATATATATATATATATATATATATATATATATATGTTGTTGAAGAAATGGTGATGTAAACCAGAAAGTGTGAAAAAAAAGCAGCGTTACGAAAACGCAGTTCAATAATTTACAACTGTCTCTCTCATGTGCAACATTGCGCTGAGGGGGCGGGGGGGGGGGGGGGGGGGGGGGAGTTGGTGGTGGGGCGAGCTGCTTTATTTTCTTTTTATATTATCTACATTCAAGCAGATGCAAACGTGCTAAAAACCAAGCAAAAATGAATCGGTTTTCATTGTATACAGCGAATCTTACTACACGTGGGAAATTCCAGGCATAATTTAACTTTCGCTTTACTGCAGCTGAACCGTCAGAACCGACTAGTTTCCTTCGGGTGCGGAAGGAGAGGGTGATTTACCCCCACCCTTCCGCACTGCGTGTGTGCCCCAAAACGGCTTCAGCACTGTTATAGACAGTAAGAAGGGGCCTGCCGCGAGTGGTTTATCTCTCTTTTCTAATCTCCGATAAAACATTGCCTGACCCATACATAGACCCGACGCGCTTGAGAACCGACAATTAATATGCATGCATATACTAATGATTTATTGTTTCAAATAGATAAGTGAACCAATAGACTTATCGGTTATTCTTTGCCGGACTTATGCCGTTCCGCAGTGGTCGGGGTTCGAGGCCCCGTTTGGGGCATGGTGTTGTGTCTTTTGGGAACGTGTTACCGATTAAAATGGGGCGCATACATCGTCAACATCACTACCGTAATTTATCATTGTTATGATCATCGTTGTTGTCGTAAAAAAGCATTATCTTTACACGAGAAAGCTCTTGAAAGAGTCCCGCGATCCCTCAACAAAACGAATGCAAACAAATCCCATGCAAATGGTTCTTTTCCCAGATGAATGTCGAGTTTCTCCTCGTTGCTGCGTGACACTAATTATTTTACTTTAGATACAGGTCCCAAGTTATTTTCTGGGTGCATCATTCAGTGACCATTATTATGAACTATAGTCTCTCTCTCTCTCTCTCTCTCTCTCTCTCTCTCTCTCTCTCTCTCTCTCTCTCTCTTTCAAGGAAAGATTGGAAGAATAGACCATGCCTAAAATCTTAATTCTTGAATAAAAAAGATTTTTTTAAGAAATGTTTTGAGTTCTGAGTTCTTTCTGTCTCTGTCTCTGTCTGCCTATCTGTTTCTGCCCTCCCCCCCCCCCCCTTCTCTCTCTCTCTCTCTCTCTCTCTCTCTCTATCTCAGTCATTATGAATAAAGCATCCGACGGGCGCAATAGCCGAGTGGTTAAACTGAGCGTTGGACTTTCAGGTCCCGGGTTCGAATCTCGGTGACGGCGCTTGGTGGGTAAAGGGCGGAGATTTTTCCGATCTCCCAAGTTAACATATGTGCAGACCTGCTTGTGCCTGAGCTCCCCTTCGTGTGTATACGCAAGAAGAAGATCAAATACGCACGTTAAAGATCCTGTAATCCATGTCAGCGTTCGGTGGGGTATGGAAACACGAACATACCCAGCATGCACACCCCCGAAAACGGTGTATGGCTTCCTACATGGCGGGTCAAAAACGGTCATACACGTAAAAGCCCAAATGACCCGTGTACATACGAGTGAATGTGGGAGTTTCATCCCATGAACGAAGAAGAATGAGAATAAAGTATCCGAATCTTTATGTCTTTCCCTCTGTGTATGTGAGTGTGTGTATTTGTGTGCTGCGCGTGTTTGTGTGCCGCGCGTGTTTGTGTGTGTGTGTGTGTGTGTGTGTGTGTGTGTGTGTGTGTGTGTCAGTGTGTGTGTGTGCGTGCTTGCGTGCGTGTGTGTGTGTGTGTGCACGCGCGCGTGTGTCTGCACGCGTGCGCGCGTGTGTGTATGTGCGTTTGTGTGTGTGTGTGTGTGTGTTTGTGAGCGTGTATTTTTTCGCATGTATGCGTATGTGTCTCAGTGTGCGCCGGGCCAAATGGAATAATATATATATAGTTCCTAAGTGTGCGTGTGCCGCACGCCGGCCGCGCGCTCTCAAGATGTGTTCGTCAGAGTGCGAAATACTTGCGTGTGTTTATGTGGGTATGCGTCTTTATTTTCTTTTAATCAACCGGCGCTTTGAAAAGGCTATGTTGTGAGTTGTTCAGAATACCCGGTAAACCAGTACGCCTACAGGTGCGACGGAGTCCCATGAAAGGCTCAAAGAGAGAGTGATCGCAAACAGCTACCTCGCGATAAAATGCAGCACGAAAATGGAAGCGTGTATTTGAAAATGATTCTTTGTATCCAGTAACATATGCTCTTATTATAAATATTTCAAAATTAAGAATAAATGTAATATGGCACTCATATGTCTTTCTTTCTGCACAGCTGGCGATTTAATGAGGGTTGCCGGGTGTCACGATGCGTGTGTTCATCAGTCTTTATCTATGCATGATGTGTATTCAGCCTGTATCATCTTTCATTTCATTAGCATACGTTTCACGTTCACGATTTATTTTCCTTCTGTGAAGTAGACATGGACCGGACCATTAGTTTCAACAACATGTAAGATGATATGTCATCACAACCCCTTCCCCCTCGCACTCCCTCCTCACTCCCAGTCTCCACTCTCCTACACCCCCGTCTAGCCCCATCCCACACCCACCTATCATTACCCATGGTCGTTCCGTCTCCTGCAGAAAATATTCACTTTTAATGATTATCGACACTAGTATGAACTGATTAACCTTCCCTTCACAACCATCACTTTATGCAAACCAAGTCGTATATATTCTGGGGGTTGGTTATGGAATGACATTTCTGAAAATTGAAAAGATTAATTGAACTGTTAAAGAATTAAAATGATTTTATTATATTATTCTTATTAATTGTAAAAAAATAAAATAAAATAAATCACCACTACAAATTATCCAAAGTGTATTGATGATTCATCTCTCTCTCTCTCTCTCTCTCTCTCTCGCCTGATGACTTATGAACATTAAAACATCTGGAATCTGAAAACTGGAATCTCTCTCTCTCTCTCTCTCTAGTGCGCGCGAGTAAATAAGCGTGTGCTGTTGTGCGCCTCAGTTTTTGAGTGTCTGCACCGCACGCGCGTTTATGTGTGAAGAGTGTTGAGTGAAACCGTGGTTTTGTTTTCACACATAACAATGCGTCATGCAGCGCGTTTGGGTGGGAAGATGACAGGGGGCACAACCCATTCCTGTGGAAAGCTCGGTGAGTGGAGGCCGTCACACTGTGATGGCGACATACTTGCAAACCCGGACATCGGCCATATACACTCGGTTCTTTTCAATGTTCGGGCCACTGGCGACAGCGGCAAATCCACAGTTTTCGTCCTTAAGACAGAACGAGTTGTGTTCACAACAAGGCGTGGACGTTCACTCCCCCAGTCACACAAAAGAAGTGGAATGAAGAAATGTGGATATTGCCGCGACAGCCAGTATCCCCGAATTACGCTCACGACTGACAGGCCAGCAGGATGCATGCACTTTTCTCTCCCATTCCCATCCTCTCCGCCTTTCACCTCTCACCTGGTCCTCAGCCCACTGACTCTTGCTCACCATCAGGTTTTCACTCATTCCATGAGGATAAATGCGCATGTTGTCCGATCTCGTTCCCTTTGTTCCCAGTTCAGTTTTGACAAGCATGTATTACATTGCTCATTTGTCGCCTCCCTGATCCACAATTTTGTTTATTTTGTTTGCTACTTGGTGTGTTTGTTGTTGTCGTTGTTTTGTTAATGACACGCCTTGCTCCCCTGGGGAAACTCTTCATAATTATCACAGCGCCATCCGTTTACACCGCACCCTTTTTTGACTCACTTGTGTAAACAAAGTGAGTCCATGTTTTAACCCGGTGTTCGGTTGTCTGTGTGTCTGTGTGTCCGTGGTAAACTTTAACATTGACATTTTCTCTGCAACTACTTTGTCAGTTGACACCAAATTTGGCATAAAAATAGGAAAAATTCAGTTCTTTCCAGTCATTTTGTTTAAAACAATATTGCGCCTCTGGGATGGGCACAAAAAAATAAAGAATGAAGCCTAATTATATGCAAACTGCATTTACTGTTATATTTATATTTTTTGTATTATCTAAACTTGGCACTTTGATCTGATATTCTGACCCAACAGCTAGAGCAGTCATTATTATCATTTTTTGTTCAAACAGGAACTTCTTTTGCTAAGCATGGAAGTTTTATTTATTTGCAAACGTTTTGGTGCAGATAGTAAAAAAGGGAAATTACTCTGTAATGCTAGTGGAGCTAATTTGCTTTAAACTGATCTTTCTCATCTTAAACATTACATTTTGAAACAAGAGAGGCAAGGCCTTCAAGACTCACTTGTGATGCACTTTTTTTTTTAAATCCAAGCTTTTTATGTATTGAGTATAATTTCAAAATGTAATGTTTAAGATGAGAAAGATCAGTTTAAAGCAAACTTAGTTCCCAGCAGAGTAATTTCCCTTGTTTTACCCTCTGCACCAAAACGTTTGCAATAAACGAAACTTCTATGCTTAGCAAAAGAAGTGCCTGTTTGAACAAAAAATGATGACAATGACAGATCTTTTGTTGGGTCGAATATCAGATCAAAGTGCCAAGTTTAGAGAATACAAAAAATATAAATATAACAGTAAATGCATTATACTCAATACATAAAAAGCTTGGATTTTTTAAAAAAGTGTATCACAAGCGAGTTTTGAAAGCCTTGCCTTTCTTGTTTCTTGTATGTTTGTGCACTCCCATGTTTACCTATCAAAGTGAAAATGTCTAAGTTCAGTCAGGGACTAAGCTAGTCTACTATTTTTTTGCTGTGAGTTCTTTTCAAGACCGCTTTATGTATACACTGAGAACTAAATATAAATCAATTGTATTATTTTAACATGTCTTATAATGTCGTTTGGCTACACTTCACATGCGAACAACAAATAGAGCCTGTCAGTTTCGTGTACAAACCAGAGCATAGCGTCCGGACTGCAGATTCAACTGTCACCAACAAATTGTAGACCTATTAGGTTTAGCCGAGTGCAAATTGCAATGTATTTTTGTCGTTGTGGTGGTAGTGAATTTTATTACTTCGCTGCATTTTTTCATCTGCATTGTTGACTGAAAAGTGCACTGAGTCAACAGCTTTGACTTCAAGGAAATCAGACTGGCAAAATTTACAACTGACTCCAGTTGAGGGTTGTGTCAACAGCGTTTCTCCCGCGCACCTTTGAGATATGCGATTCGGGCAGTTGATGGTGTGGACGGGCCTGCAGACAGGTGTACAGTTGAAGGAAAACGACACAAGGGTCATGTAATATGGTTTTAGCTGCAGTAATGCCTGATGAGTGTGACTTGGCTTGGATGGACTCGAAAACAGCTGTGGATACAAGTGTGTGTGTTCACACGCCGCAGCGCACCAATGCCAACTCACCACATCACAAAGAGATTTGCAAGGGCTTAATTAATTCGATCACTGGGATGAATTTTTTTCATTTTATAAATTAAAATGAGGAGGCCATACGTGTGCAATTTAAACACAAAATGAAGGCTGAGTTTTAAAAATGAATAAAAAGGTTTCGCTTAATTTACGTAGCCGACATTATTTTGCGGTTCTGAAGACAGGTTTGGGGAGAGAAGGGTGATGTGTGGTGGGAGTTTTGGGATGTTACTGCTTAACAATGACTGATTAAAAGACATATACTTCTTTTAAAAAAATAATTTAAAAAAAAGAAGAAGAAGAAGGAAAAAAAGTGAAAATGAATTAAATGGTGATAAATGTCCCGGTGAGAAGCCGTAAAACACATCAGGTAACAGACTTTCCTTTCAGCGCATTGTAGTGGTGGGTGTACTTCGCAGCTGCAGTGCACATGAAGACGTGCCTTTGGCCCGAAATATTGTGTTTTACTTCTTTTTCTTATCATAGACTTCTATCACATCTTTTACGCTATCTCATCCAGGAAAAATTACAACCCACACATTACCCCGGAACAAGACAACTCAGACATAACCCTCAGACATCACCCAGGGACACCAACACTCAGCATCACCCACAGACATGATTTTGGCATCACCAATACGCCACAAGACCCGGTCTAGCATGTCAGAATATACCCTGTTCAAACTTTACCCGGGTATAAAATGGCCCAAAATATACTCTGGTATAAATAAATCAGCTTAAGCTGTTTATTACTCCTGAGTATAAAATGAACCAGACCGTTTTACATACTCTCGACCATTTCACCACACTCGGGGTTGAAACCAGGCATTGGCCGTTTATACCCGGGTGTATTTTGACCTGGGGCATTTTATATCTCCAACTCATTAAGTTGAAGAGTTTTTAATTTGAAGCTAAATAAGAATTGCAGCCAATGCTACTTCGGCAATTCTTCCACTTTCATTAGTGTATTATTATTGTTATTATTATTATTATTATTATTATTATTATTATTAAGTTAGTCGAGGAACTGAGCTGTTTAGATGGAATGTCATGGTGTTACACCTCATCGTTGATGTTGCACAACATTAATTTGTTCAGGATATTTCTTTTCAGAAAATTCCGACGAACCATATGACCCACACATCAGCCACAAACCACATGACCCAGACTCCACCTGCTAACGACTCTCTCTGACGCCAAGCCATTGAACAATATCCCCGTCAACAGCCAGAGGACCTTTACTACCCCCTCACCCCACCCTCCCCTTCCCACCAAGACCCACGCCTGGAAACCACACCCCATCCACCCCAGAACAACCTGACCTGATGGGCGAATGCCGAATGGATCGTAAATGTTTAAAGTCAATAGATCCGTAATATGCGAATAATTAGATCGTTAGTGTTCAATGCCAACAGATACACTCATCAACCCCAGCAACAACGTGACCTCACAGGCGAATGCCGAACATGTCGTTGATGTTCAACGCCAAATAATCGTTCATCTTCAAAACCAATGGATTGTTAATTTCCAAGAGGACTGAGGGGATACCCGAGCTGTTTGTCTTTGTAAAAACAAAACAAGAAGAAAACAAAACAAAAATACCAACAATGACAACAAATAAGAGTCAACAATACAGTAAAGTGACAATGCGAAGATGTGTGGGAGGACTGAGAAATTGAAGGTGAGATTTGACCCCCGCCCCACAGTCCCTGGTCAACTTATACACTGTGGTATCAGATCGAAGTGGTTCTCGCTCTGTTTCCATTAGCTCTCGCCTGAGAATTTGCGAATGAACTGGAGCTCGTGACTGAACAGACAGCCTGGACTTATTTAAGCACAGTTCAACAGTGACCGACACCTCTCTCTCTCTCTCTCTCTCTCTCTTTCACACACTCACACAAACACACACACAAACGTACGCACCCGCGCGCGTGCACGCACGGCACACATGCATAAATCACACAGTTTCTTTTCCCACACCCAGGATCCACTCTTTGATCCTTAAGCAGGGTGGAGGGAGGGGGAAGGGATCGGCGGGTGTTTAACTTGATCTGGGTTCACAATATAAAATATTATTACAACAGTTCGACGAAGCTGTTGAACAGTTCCCGTGTTCCAGACGTAATGAACACACACACACGCGCGCGCGCACGCACACACACGCACACGCACGAACACACACACACACACACACACACACACACACACACACACACACAAAATCTTTTATTCATAAAAAAAACCACCGAGTTCTTTGACAACTGTGTCTGGATCCTTTATCAGCTGACAGGTTTATACCTGTACATCGGATGACTGGATCTTATAACCACTTATGCAGTTGTCGGCGCTCCAAGCAGGACATAACCTGCAGTTGGCGCCTTTCTCAGACCCTGCACAAAAGGGTAGAGAGGAAGGGGGGGGGGGGGGGGGAAAGGGGGGGGGGTGTGCATCGTAACTGGGCGATTGGTGGTGAACCGAAGTTACATCCGTCTTGTGAGGCTCGTGGAGGGGAAAGGGGGAGGGGGTAAGGTAAAGATACATTTTCCCACGTTCGAAGAAGGATGGAGTGGGGGGAAGGGGGGGGGGGCACTAAGGGTTTAGTTCAGCTATATATATGTGATAGTATTAGTGGTAAGGGGCTTTAATTTTCATAAGATATTTAAAGAATTAAAACATATTGTTCACAGCGCCAAGTTGTAACAAAGAAGTACACACACTTGGTGGTAAAGGGCTGTGACTTATTGTTTGGATTTAATTTGGATAAAAGAATGGAAACATCAAAGCGAAAATTTTTTTTATCTATTTGTGATGGATCTTTATCCTGTCGGCGACACCACTTTTGTAGCCGTGTTATGAATCGAGTAGTTTATTATTATGAATGGGGACGGTACAAAAAAATTACTGATGATCTGTATTAAAGGATAGAAAAGTTCCACACGCAGGCCAGGGGCATATAGCAGGCCAGTCACAAAAGGGTTTTTCTATTGTTTTATTTACAATATTAAGTAAAGAAGAAGAAAGAATGTGAGAAGAAAAAGAAACAAGAGAGGCTGGGCCTTCAAGACTCACTTGTGATACACTTTTTTAAAAATCTAATCGTTAAAATATGTTCTGTATTTGTTATTATAAGGCTTCGCGTTTAAAAAAAAAAAAAAAAAAAAGTCCTAACCAGACTCGAACCCCGCGTGTTCGGGTGAGAAGAAACTGCCTTATCCATTACACTATCGTGGCTCCTTAACTGACGTTTTAAAATTTAACATTTGAACATACTTTTTTAAAGGGCGATAAATCAATTGCGGTATTCGCAGTGAGAACGCTGTTTAAATTATATTACTCTGGTGTATCTTGGGCATTCAAAAAATCTTTAAGGGCAAAAAAAAAAAAAAATTTTAATGGCTATCGCCGCAGTCACACTGCAACATTTAGCCGTTTTCACTAGATCTAGATAGATGTACAAGTTTAGTTACACCCGCCGGGAATGTAGTACGACACGGTCGATTCAATTTCTCTTTTATGACTTTGACTTGACTTTGACGGTCAACGATTTAGGCCTCTTCCCGAGGCTTGTTCGTGTTCCAAAGACTGTCACTGAATTGGTTGCATGCGTGACGAGCGCGGCTAAACCAAATCAGCTACTCTGGCAAGATGGGTTGTACAGACCAGGTAGGTCCCTCCAATGATTATCCAGACGGCTCTTGAAGGCGTTGACAGACGGCGCCAGGACCACGGAGTCTGGGAGACTGTTCCACTGTGTCACCACTCTGTTTGAGAAGTAGTTCCTCCTGACATCACGACGAGAGCGTTTTTTCCGGAGCTTTATGGCGTTGCCTCTGAGTGACGGCTGGAATACTGGCCTCTGTTCATCGTAATGTCCATGGAGGTATTTGAATACCTCTATCATGTCCCCTCTCAGCCTCCGGTGTTCCAAACTTGGCAGCCCCAGTGACCTCAGTCTCTCAGGGTACGGCTTCTCTTTCAGTGAGCCCAGGAGTTTTGTTGCTTGCCTCTGGACATCCTCATTGTCACTGCATAGTGTTTTATAAAACGGTTGCCAGACACAGTGGCCATATTCCAACGGTGGTCGGTCGAGGCTCTTGTACAGCTGAACGAAAGTTGTCTCAGTCAGATAATCAAACGATCGCCTTATAAGTCCAACCATTCTGTTTGCTTTAGATGTCGACTGTGCAACATGCTCTTTAAAACTCAGTTTGTCATCAATGAGCACTCCCAGGTCCTTTTCACTTACAGTCTCTTTCAGTGTCACCCTTGTACTGTTGCCCTCTTCATTTTTGCTCGTCATGTTGTATGTTGCCTCTGACTTCTGCCCCCCAGTTTCATTACGCTTCATTTCTGTGGATGGAACTTGAGCAGCTACGTGTCAGACCAGTGCTGGAGTTGGTCAAGGTCATCCTGAAGATCTTTTGGTCCCGTCTCTGTGTCACTTCTGTTGAACACTTTGGTGTCGTCTGCAAACATTTTTACAGTGCTCTTTACTCTGGCTGGGAGGTCGTTGATGAAAATAACGAACAAAATCGGCCCGAGCACGCTCCCCTGGGGGATGCCACTGCTCACACTGGCTTCCTGTGACTGCGTGCCATTGACAATAACTCGCTGTTTCCTGTTGGCCAGAAAGTCACTTTCTTCTGGACTCCCAGTCGAACAGATACAACCAAAAAAGGATGGAAGCAAGTGCCATTGTGGCGACTTTCCTATCTCTCTCTGATGCCTACCGCCTCCCCCCCCTCCCACCCCTACTCATACAAACACACACCCACACACCAACACCTATGGACTTTTGAAATATCATCAGAGGGTATGTGGTGGAGGATAAAGCCAACATGTGTGTTTGCGTGTTGGCATTGTGCGGTGGAGGAGGGGTCCGATTGGTAATGACAGTGGTTACTGTGACTGCCCCCTCAAGCGACGTCGGAGTGCTTGTTCAGCGCTGCCGGGGTTTTTCTCCGCCTTGCGTTGGCCATTTCGTTTGTCACAGAATACGAGTCATCTTCGCCCTCCATTGTTCCACCGGAAATCCGAGCAGTGTGTTTTAGTCAAGGTTCGATGATTTTCAGTTGACTATGCCTGGGCCCTTCAGATTGTCTCGGCCTCTTCACCCCTCCCTCACTCCCACCACCCCTCTCTCACTCCCTCTCTCTCAATATGTTGGAACAGTGTATGAGCGCGTACACCTGCCTTTGTGCGTGTGAATGCGTGCGCACGCGCGTGTGTGTGTGTCAGTGTGGCTCTGACTGTCTTTCACTCTATATATCTGTCTGTCTGTCTCTATCTTTACCGATGTTGGTGTTGTTGTACGCGCGTGTGTGCATGGCGCGTGCGCACTAGCGACTTTAGTCCTGTCCATTGTGATTGTTCATTGTATTGTTGAAACGAACATAAATTTGAAAATGCCGACTGTTGTGTATATATATGGAACCAGTGATCCATCACTTGATGTGTTCATTTTTTTTTTCCAGCCAACGAATCGGTTGTTCAAACGAGAAGACGACGAAAAGAAAATGGCTGGTCGGCGATCCAGGACGAATGGAATGTACATCTGGCAGCGTACGAATATACCTACTTGTTTTCTCATAGTGATTAACACTTGAACAGATCGTATCAAAACGTACTGTCCGATGCTCGGAATTGAAAAACAACCCACCTCAATCGATTCCGAAGGTTTCTATTTTAAAATTGTCACTGTTACTTTGGTTCCACTATGATGCGCGTAAGTGATCCACAATGTTAACAATACGATATGAGCCTACACCAGATAGGCTACTTTCGCGTGACAGATTATTCTGCACTAGAACTGTAAACCTACCGGAACATTATACACTTTTAGGATACACTAGTTGTATAAACCTACCAGAATAATGTACACAACACTTTGCGACGTATTAGCGTATTATACACGGTATGCGGTATGTAAACCTATCAAAACGTATACTTAGTTATGTTAGCCTGCCAGAATTATTGTTCAATACATAATCATGTAGGCGAGCAACAGTATACCACACACTCTGAAAAGAAAGGTGTCAAAGCAGTCACCAGTCTATGGCATGCATGGCTCGGGCACAAAGAATATTTTCTCTTTTTGTGCTTTTTGTGCGTGTGTTTATGCCTATGTGTGTCGTGACAGAATGGAGCCCGCTTTAAATCGGTCACCACGCAAAAAGATCTACAGGTTTTGTGGAAATTCTGGTCAGGAATTTTGGAATGCTGAAGCTATCCTTTCAGCTGTTTCTCTCACACTGGTGATTACAGGGCCAGCGCCTAATGCGTTTCATTCTCCCCTAATGGGCTTCATTCTCCCCTCGGAGAATGAACGAGACAAGGTTCTTTAACAACGCATTTCTTTTCA